>NC_139025.1:124684137-125270053 GCF_964662115.1 Mustela nivalis
TTATTTTGATTAGTGTTAGTATATTAGGTCTTTCTCCTTCCATTCAGAGGGCTTTTTTCCCATTCATTTTTAAAACAGTGAAATACACATGACACAGAATTTACCTTCATAACCATTTGTAAGTATACAGTTCAGTAGTGTTAAATATGTTCTTAAATTTGTGCAACCATCACCACCGTCTATCTTCATAATTCTTTTCCTTTTGCATAATTGAAACTCTAAACACACTGAACAATAACTACATTCCTCTCCCTCCCAGGCCTCTGGCAATCATCATGATCCTTTCTGTCTCTATGAAATTGACCACTCTAAGTACCTCATATAAATGGAAGCATATATTTATGTTTTTGTGACTGACATATTTTACTTCACATAATGTCTTCAAAGTTTATCCATATTATAAGATTCAGAATTTCCATTTTAAAGCTGAGTACTATTTCATTGTAAATATATCTCACATTTTTCTTATTCATCCATCTGTCTATGGACACTTGGGTTGCTTCCATATTTTAGCTATTCTGAATAATACTGCTATGAACCTACAAACATCTCTTTGAGACCCTACTTTCAAACCTTTTGGGTATACACCTAAAGGTGAGATTGCTGAATCACACGTTAATTCTATTTTTATTTTTTTTTAAAAACCACTGTTAATGTTTTCCACGGCAGCTGTGCCATTTTATATTCCCACCAAAATTGCACAAAAGATTCAATTCCTCACATCCTCACCAACGCTTCTCTTTTTTTCTGTTTTTCTTCATCAGAGCCATCTAAGTTGTCCTTTTATTGGTAAATTCATTTATAAGGCTTCAAGTTATGTCTAGCGGCCTTTCATCTTGCAGGAGTCTCTTGAGCAATTCTTACAGGGCAGGTCTAGTGGTAACAAATTCCTTCCGCTTTTGTTTAGTTGGAAAAGTCTCAAATTTCCCCTTATTTTTGAAAGTTAGTTTGGTTGCAGGGTTGCAGGATTCTTGTCTCAGTCAAAGAATAAATCTCTTGGACAAATAGATGAAATGAAGTGAAAGTTTATTAAGTAAAGGTGAGAACAAAAAGGAAAGGGAAAAAACCTCTCCAGAGTGAAAAGTGCCCTGAATGGATTAGCACTGAGGGTTTTATGGTTGGTCTTTTATAGAAAACTGATCAGGTACTAAGGAGGGAAGTATTGCATGAACACTGGATGTGATGCATAAACAATGAATCTTGGGACACTAAAAAAAAAAATAAAATAAAATTAAGATGTTAAAAAAAGAAGATGTGGTATATATACACAATGGAATACTATGCAGCCATCAAAAGAAATGAAATCTTGCCATTTGGGACAACATGGATGGAACTAGAGCGTATCATGCTTAGCGAAATAAGTCAAGCAGAGAAAGACAACTATCATATGATCTCCCTGATATGAGGAAGTGGTGATGCAACATGGGGGCTTAAGTGGGTAGGAGAAGAATCAATGAAACAAGATGGGATTGGGAGGGAGACAAACCATAAGTGACTCTTAATCTCACAAAACAAACTGAGGTTTGCTGGGGGGAGGGGGTTTGGGAGAAGGGGGTGGGAATATGGACATTGGGGAGGGTATGTGCGTTGGTGAGTTCTGTGAAGTGTGTAAACCTGGTGATTCACAGACCTGTACCCCTGGGGATAAAAATATATGTTTATAAAAAATAAAAAATTTAAAAAAAAAAGAAGAAGAAGTAAGAATATGACACAAGGACAGTCTGTCCTTAGCCCACTAACTCACTGGGCCCATTCAGCTAGAACAGTGAACAATATGATTGAAAGAAGAGGTAAAACAAAAGAAAACATTTTGTGTGTTTCTCTCTGAACTGCCCTAATATGATGTCAATTTAAGAGATTTATTAAATGTGTATAAAGAGAAAAGAAAAGAAAAGAAAAGAAAACTGATCAGGGAAACTGATAAATATTTAGTCAATAACATGTCAAAGGTACTGGATTTATAAGTATCATGAGAATATCCTGTCTATATTTAGAAAGAACATGGTAGATGTTAGGTTCCCTTCTCTCTAGTTGATATCTTGTCTATAAGGTTTCTTCACATCTGGGATTTCTATAAGCCTGATTAGTAGCCTCCTTCCCAAAAGGGGAAAAAAGAGAAAACTGAAGGTGAAAGAAAAGAGTGCCAGTCTTTTAAATGCCATGGAGCAACCTTCAGCCAGAGAAGGAAGGGCTTACAACAAATGGGGTCCATGCAACAACAACGTCCTCCACCTCTCTGTCTGCAGCTCTGTGATCAGAAGCAGCAATACCAGCACTGATTCCTGACATTTGGAAGAACTTTTTGCCTATCCTGGCTCCCCTAAGATTGCCCTAGGACCACCTGCACAGTTGCCTGCATGAGGGTTGAGTTCTACTATGAGCTGAAATAGACTGAAATTAACTGTCATTGACCATTCAAATCTTCCCCTGGAAGTTGAAACATTCAGTACATTCCAGAGTTCCAAATGAGTTACATCAGACAGATTCTGCAGAATAGTTGTTGTCCAGATGGGGAGAGGGATTCTTGGTGCTTCATACTCTGCCATCTTCCTCCACCCGTTTACTGTAATGTGTCTGTGTCTTCAAACTTAAAAGGGGTATGTTGTGTAAAATATATAATTGGATACTTTTAATCCCATATGACAATCTTTGTCCTTCAATTGGCATACTAAGATATTTCACATTTAATATGATTGTTGATATTATTGGATTGATAACTACCATGTTTAGGATAGTTTTCTGTTTATTATAGTTCTTTCTATTTTTTTCTTCTTTTGCTCCTATCTAGTTTTAATTTTACATGCATATAATTAAATTTTTCTTCTCTCTTTGCATACTTTATACTTTAAAAAATTTTAGTGATTGCCCTATAATTTGCAATATACATTTACAACTAATGTAAATTTATATAACATGATACCTCTTCATGGGTAATACAGTAATTATAAAAGAATATTCTTAATTCCTCCCTGCCTCTTTTATAAAATTGTTGTCCTTTATTTGCCTTATTGTATCACGTAATCACACAGTACACTGTTCTGTTACTGCTATTGTTTTAAATGAGCATTTCTCCATTAGATCAATTAAGGATAATAAAAATAAAAGATTTTATTTTACTTTCTTTTATTCCTTCTCCAATCTGTTTTCTGGTCTTTTGAAAATGTAAATTCAAGTTTCCAGGCTATGATTTTCCTTCTTTGTGTAGATCTTTTCTTGTATGTGATGAATTCTTATCATTTTTTGGTTTTCTCGTAAAGTCTGTATTTCTAATTCTCTTCTGAAAAATGATTTTTTGGATATAGATTCTTTGAAGGGGATTTCTTTTAATATATTATGATATGCCTGGATGCAGAGTCTTTGTTATTTATCCTACTTTGTATTCTCTGAGCTTCCTAGATCTGTGGTTTGATGCCTGCCATTAATTTTGAAAAGTTCTTATCCATTATTGTTTCTAATATTTATTCTACTCCATTCCTTCTTTTTTCTCTTGATATTTCATTATGTATGTTAAATCTTTTGAAATTATTCCAAAGTTCTTGGATATTCTGCTATGGTTTTTTTTTTTAATTCTTTTTTTGTTCTCTTTGCATTTTAATTTGGGAAGTTTCTGTTGACACATTTTCAGGCTCACTGATTCTTTCTTTGGCTGTTTCCAGTTTACTCATTAGCTTATTAAAGGTATTCTTTATTTCTGCCACTGTTTTGTTTTTTCAAACATTTTCTTTTGATTCTTTCTTACAGCTTTCAGTCTAATTTAACATTATTCATCTGTTCTTAAATATTGTTTACTTTTTTCCCATTATTATCCTTAGCAAATTAATTATAATTATTTTAAATTCCCTCTCTGATAAGTCCAAAATCTATATCAGGTGTGAGTTTTATTCAGATTTGCCTTCAGTGTAAGGTTTTAAGTTAATCTGACTAGAAGTGTTTCATGTTTGCTATAGCTGTAGATGCCAGTGGTTTTAAATTTGTCTAGTTTTCATGTTTCTGTTTCTCTTGTCTGAGTTTCCTTAAGAACTTCTCAAATAGGGTCTGATCTTTGCAGCAATTTTAGCTTTTCTAGTTGTAACTCACTGTTAACATATTGAAGCCCTGTTAATGCAACGGTGAGAAGTGAAGGAGAGTCCCTTATGGTTTAACTCCCTTTCTGTTTTTATCACTTAACTCTAGGAAACAAACTGAAGATTGCTGGAGGGGAGGTGGGTGAGGGCATGAGGTAACTGTGTGATGGGCATTAAGGAGGGCACTTGAAGTAATGAGCACTGGATGTTACATGCAACTAAATAGTCACTAAATTCTATCCCTGAAACTAATAATACAGTATATGTTAACTAAATTGATCTTTAAAAAAGGGAGGGTTGGGAGAAGAATGGCAGGAGAGAAGTGTTCCATAGTCTTATGATTAAATTTCAAGGTTTTCTTAGTGGACCTGAGTCCTTGGGCACTGATCATCACATTTTTTAAGTGAGATAGAAGGCCATGAGCCTTTACATATAAGCTGTTTTTGATTCCAGACATCCTGGAGTCATTTAATGAATGAAAATAGAAGAGACACATTTGGTTGCCCAGATCTATCTTAGGTCTAGAGATCATGGCTTGCCCAGCCCTGCATGAGCCTGAAGGCACAAAGTAAGAACCTCAAAATTATTAAGAAAGAAATGAAGTAGTTATGGAGTTTCCTCACTCCCATTTGACTTCCTGGAGAAGATATGGCTTGTACAAGACCTGGCACTTTCTGTCCACAAAGACACACAGGAGATTCTGATCAATCCTTAAAGTGCACTGTTGATAATATGAAAATGTGTTTCTAGGGAACTTTCTCAGTGGCTATGACTTTCTCAGATGACCTGGTGCTATATTAATAAAATGTTAAACCCACAAACTCCCCACTAGTCAATAAATAATGCAAGCTGAAATCACTAAATATTATGCCTCCGAGGGCTGTTTCATTGAAATTCACTGATTCAACAATTTTCCAAGGAAGTTCTGCCTCATTCAGCATTCTTACTCTAGAGTTTGCCAGCCTGAATACCAAGGTCCTTCAAGGCCCTTCTTACTGCTGTCACCCTTTCTCAGCACTCAAATGATGGTGATATAAGCCTGGTTCTCAGAGAACTGCAATTGTATTGAGTCCCTAAAGGCTGGTTCATTTCTACTCAGTCTCCAAGTCTGTGGGAGAAAATCAGATATGCTATCTCTGTGCCTGATGAGCAGATTTTGCTTCTCTCTACTCCCACTATAAAGTTTAAAAACACAAATTAAAAAGCTTTAAAGGCTGACTCAAAGCCTTTCCTTCTGTTAACAATCTCTTAGAGTATTATATTTGGAAGACTTGGTTTCATAATGTATCAGTGCGCGTATTCTGGAATTTCTGAGCCAATTCTTCAAAAATGGCTTCTCCATAAAGCCCATGCAAGTTGTGTGCTATCAATATGTCTGCTAACATCAAGGTTAAAAAATTCAGCAACACTTCTTATGTTTCCTTCCATAAGTGAGGACAGAGGGTGCTCATCGGAGGAATTGTGGGAAGAGGACGGGAAACACGAGCCCAGTTGCATCCTCAGAACAATTGCAGTTGGGACACAAACCACACATTGAAGAAAGTAACCTGACTCTTCATTTCCAAATTCCTGTAGTATCACATGTTTCTTTGGGTGGTGTGTGTCCCCAGGCACAAAGATGTCTCATACTGACACCTAGGCATCTGTCCTGTATGTGCTATCCTTAACTAGAGAGCAAGGAGAGAGTTTCAGAGCAGGTTTGTATACTCCAAGCAGGTCTGATTCCCCATAAATCTGTATATTGGACTCCACACTTGCTTCTTTCCCCTTCCATAGTCAATGGTGATTTATAAGTATCCTTCTGAATGAATTTGTGGTATTGAGGAAAGACCTGGGAACATCAAATTTAAAACAAAACAAAACAAATAGGGGCCAAAGTAAGTCCTGAGCCTTTCCTTGTTAGTCATGAGTTTGGGGGCAGAGACATCATTTAACTTAACACTTTCTCACCACTAAAGGGGGACCACTGATAACATCTACACATGGATATAATCAGAGGAGATAATGGGTATTTGCAAATAATTGTAAATGTCGAGGAAAACATAATGTACCTCTACTCTGCCTTTCATTCCTTCTTCACTAGGTTATATGTTTCTTATAACTTTAATCATGCAAGCTACAAGGGATAAGACTTCTATCAAACTAATTCAAGACTGGCTTCTGGTGGGATATTATATACAAAACAATGGGTAAATGGTTGCAGGCATGGATGCAAGGAACAGTACAGCTGCTTAAGGCAGAATGGAACTCCAGGTTGTGGCCAACACTCAAGGCTGATGGTCAGCAGAATGAATTTGATGTTGGCATCTAGAGCAATTCTTAGTCCATCAAAATCCTTTTGCAAAATGCTGAAGTGTTTGTGCAGAAGGCTAATTTCTTTCTAGAACAAGGTTTTTGCATTACATTTCACAAAAAGTTCTGTTCCAGATCAAGACTAAAATGAGCTTTCTTGTGTAAATATTTGCCAAGTATCTAAAGCTCTGTTAGTATCTGTTAAAAGGCAAAAGTCTGCACCAGCCTTTTAATATTTATTTGCTCTTTGAGTCTGGACGAAGTCATATTGCCCAAGCAAAACATTCAGGATGTTTAGAACCACCTAATGGACAGAACCAGGCCAGCTCCAATCTAGAAGGGATACTTGATTTCATGATCTCAGTGTGCTAATTTGTAAAGGAGGATAGAACCTCCTTTGCCCTAGAATGATGGGAAGGCAGACCTTGGCAGGATTCCCCACCCCCACTCCTATGTGAAACCCCTGCCTTAGGTCAAGAAGGAACTGGCCATTTCTAGATAAAGATCAGGCTATCTTAGACATCAAGTTAAGAGATCCATCATTTCTGGTTGCAAGTTTTGAGGTTATTTTCTTCTTCCCTTGGGGGCAGTGAGAGGTAAATTTCAGTGAAAAAAAATATAAACATTTTGTAATTTGAAATATTGGCCTCTATCGTCCTTATGTTAGTTCTGTGGGACCTGTTCCCTTAATAAGATCTTAATTTAAGAGTAGAGTTGCAGATCCCAGCTCAGTTCACAGGGACCAGTTAACTCTGCCTGCATGTAACAAGCAAATTATAAAAATTATCCAGAGGATAAAAGGTGCAATATACAGACAATCAAGCCCCAAGATGCTGGGATCCTTAGACTAGCAGAAGTAAAGCAATGAAAGCAGCATGATCCCTCTGCCCACCCAAAGAGAGGATTTTGAGGTGTCAATGCCTTGGACAGCATACTATGGCCTGCTCCATGCCATTAAGTCATTCACTGAGGAGTTCTTGAACCTCACCCCATACCTACAGCTTACAGCCCAGCCCTGGGCCTGAAATGTACCAATTACTCATCCTTATCCTCCAGGGGTTCCCACTCTGGCTTTTGAGAGAGAAGACCTCAGAGAACAATCATCTTATCACAGTGAAGAAACCTGAATTTGAGGAGTTGTCATTAAATATTCATGTTGTCTCTGGCTATATATTTAATCTCTCTCATCCTCAGTTGTTTATTTTTTATCCTTGCCTTTCACTGCAATGAGTGCATCTTACTGTTTCTAAAGCATAAGAATTCTGTTTCCAAATGAAGATTAACTCAGAAAATGCATATGTATATATGCATAAATTTATATACCTATGCACAAGTACACAAATACATACATATCGTATGTGTATATATTCACATATGTATATATATTCATACATTCACACATGTAGATACACAAAGACACATGCATATAAAAAGCACAACTGCTTTGGTTGAAATTCATTCTCTGTCTCCAGTCTAGCTTTCATGGTGACCCCAGGAACTTTCACAAAATTCTTAGGTTCCACCCACCTCTGTTAAAATTGCCAAGCTTTACAATTCAAAGTCAAAGGCCTGTCTCCACCAACCATATTGCCAATAAATCTGAAAGTGCAGATTTTCACATCAATCAATACTGCTTAAACCAAATCTCTTGAAGGAAAAGGGACAATTTTTTTTAAATTTTATCTTTAGGAATTAAATTTGGCAAAAAGCAAACTTCCTTTAAGAACCATGAGAGTTAACATGGGGGGTTTGGGGGTAGGAAAAAAATAAATGAAACAAGATGGGATCAGGAGGGAGACAAACCATTAGTGACCATTAATCTCACAAAACGAACTGAGAGTTGCTAGGGGGAGGGGGGTTGGTAGAGGGGGGGTGGGGTTATGGACATTGGGGAAGGTATGTGCTATGGTGAGTGCTGTGAAGTGTGTCAACCTGGCGATTCACAGACCTGTACCCCTGGGGATAAAAATACATTATATATTTATTAAAAATTTAAAAAAAAAAATTTAAAATTTAAAAAAAAAAGAACCATGAGAGTTCAGTGAGTGTGGGCCTTAGATACTCCAAACCTTTAAGACCTTTAGACCACCCAAAATATCTTTAAAGTGGACAGTCTATGTTGTAAGCACTTTTTGTCACAAATAAACTCTAGTTTTCTGTGCTTTCTGCCTTTGGGCAAGTTACTTAACTTCCATAAGCTTCAGTTTCCTTGGGAGTAAAGCAAGAATAAAGATAACACCCATCTCATGAGGTTTTGCTGAAGATTGTACAAGATGACCCATGGAGAGGACTTAGATGAACACAATGTTGTCATTTTTACAAGTTCCTGCTCTTGCTGTGGCAGAAGGACTAGAGTTAGCAGCACTGGCAATAGTCATAAAAACATTTTTGGAGGAGAGTAAATGTGACTTGGTGACCTTTCAACTTTAGGGGGCATAGGAGAAAGAAGGAAGCATTCAAGCCAGATAGAAGACATGTTATGGGATACAGAAGCATGAGGTGATGAAACAAAAACTCATCAAATGAAAGGAGGGGCATTAAACACTCACTATGTAATACTAGTGGCTTAGAGCCAGGTGAAGACCTTGGGACAGGTATGGTATGCGAGCCGAGCATTTAGAAATTGATGGGTCTTTGGATATGTAGGAGGTAGTATTGTGGGAGGGGAAAAGTGACGAAAATCATAGCTCCTGATGATCACAGAACTCAAAGGAGTAGAGAAGTTTACACTATGAAAGGGAGAGCTTATAGTTGAGATCAGGGAGAAGATGAGGGAGGTTTGAGGGACCTGTGGAGGGCTGATAAGGGGCAGACAGAATGTAGAGCCTGATCTCTAAGTGGGGTAAGAGCTTTGCTATGCTGGGTTCAGGACTAAGTGAATGAAGGCAGTGGTCTCACCCAGACTTGCAATGAGTGAGCAAATAAATGGCTCAAAAGAAACAGTGATTAGATTACCTTAGTTCCCTGCTGCATGGGCATCTTCTGGTAAAATTGATGACAGTTTCTGTCAACTTTGCATTAAAGGTGTGTCTCACCTTATAGTATATCTCAGTGCCAAGCATTCACATACTCCCATCAAAAAGATCAAATAGACTCTCTCTCTCTCTCTTTCTCTCTCTCTCTCTCACACACACACACACACACACACACACACTCCTAGTTGCTACTGCCCTTATTTCTGTAATGATCATGGGGTCATAGCTGATATGTGTCTTAAATAGTTGTGGCTGTTTTCCCAGTTTAGGTGACCTAAACTTTAATTCCTGGAGGGTCTGAGTCCTTAGCTGTCCCACTTTTATGAAACTGTTGTTGTCTGCATCTGTTTCCAAAGGATGCCAAGCAAATCATTACAAACTGGGTGTCTTAAAACAATAGAAATGTATTCTATTATACCTCTGGAAGCTATCAGCCCCAAATCAATGTGTCAGCAGTGGCAATTCCTTCTGTAGTTCTTGAGTAAGAAACTATCCCATGCCTCTCTCCTAGTTTCTGGTGGTGGCTGACAATCTTTGTCATTCCTTGACTTGTTTCTACACAACTCCAACCTCTCTCCATTGGCACATAGTGTTTGTGTGTGTGTGCGTGTGTGTGTGTGTGTGTGTCTACATTTCTTCTACACTTCTTATAAGGACACAAGTCACATTGGATTAGGATTCACCCTAAGCCAGTATGACCTTAACTTGACTATATCTGCAAAGATCCTACTTCCAAGTAAGATCACATTCACAGGTACCAGGGTTTAGGATTTCAGCTTATCTTTGTGAGTCACACAACTAAATTCATTAAAGTATTCACTAATATCTACTCTTGGACATGACAGAGACATTCCAGAGCATCCTCTGTGTTCCAGATAGAGTCCTCCCAAATCCTTTGTGTAACAGAAATGCAGGTCCTCCTTAGTAATCAGAATCAATCAGCCTGGCCAGGACAGTAATTCTCTTCTTTATAGCAGAATAAAGAGCCCCAAATAACAGGCTACAGCTTCAACTTCAAATTCAATGGATATATCATTGTGTTCTCTGGCAAAAGCATTCCTCCCTTTGGAACTAAAACTTTCAAACCGGCAAAGCACAAAGTTATAGCGGTGAGAAGCCAAAATCCTGCAGAAATATTAGGCATAATAATGAGAAGAACCATTTCCAATAATGTCTCTTCAATTTCCAGATTAGTGTATTCTGATCATTGGTTGTTATCTCAAAGTATATATCACTTCCACAATGCCATCTCCCAATTGGTGGATAACTGAGTCTTCTCAGGTCATTCTGGCATTATATCAAGCTGACTATTTCTGAGTGACTAGGAATATAGTAGGATGTATAAATCGGGTATAAGCCTATGGCCATAATCCTTTTATTATGAAGTGAATTCCTGGATCAGAAGCAGTGTTGTATGAAATAACTTATTGTGGAGATGGCATTCCACATCCGGAAATGTTAGGGCTGGGAGAAACATTACCAATATGGAAAAAATAATTCATATCTGGAATGTTGGTTTTTTTTGTTTTTTTTTTCCAAAAAGAAAAGGCAGCAATTTAGGGAAATCAGTGTTGTAATAGGCTTGCTACCATATGACTGATTCCTCTAGAAGGTAAGTGTTGTTGAGCCCATGCATGGCCTCCATCACTGCAGCCTTAGCCACTTTGTACATGGCGTCATGGAGCCTTTCATGTCACCCATAGAATGTACCAAATTGCCCACCTAATTACTTCCCTATAGAGGGAAGCTTGACTTTTGATGAACATTCACATAAGACACAAATATGGCATCTTGTTTCCATTCTCAGTGGTCATTTACATACCGCTTCTCCAATTTCTTTCAATCTCTTCTTTCTTCCAATCTCCATTTCTGGCCATTTCTTATCCACAAAGTGAAAAACTAAATGTACTGTTCAAACTTGTGTCCACTTAGAAAATATCCCTCTCCCTTGTTTTTCAGGGCCACCCTTGAGTGAAGCTGGAGAGTGCAGAATTCTGCCTACGGTTGGTGCCAGTGTATCAGGCAGAACCATCTATAAACCCGACTACCATAAGGAATACCCATGAAGTTATACATGTAAATTGTGAGGAAAAAAATGCAGAGAAGCAGGACAGGATGCAGTAGGAGTCTGAGCTAACAGACCATGAAACTTTCTGTACCCTCTAGATTTGCTCAAATTTATTCTCTTATAAAAAACTTCCACCCAATTGCCTGGTGTGTCGGAGTACACCAAAGTCATGATGAGTAGCTTAGATCACATTGTCACTGAGTCCCCATTCTGTCTTTACAGTGCATATCAATATAAGACTTGATTCTTAAAATTAATAATAATAATAATAATAATAATAATAATTGTATACAGCATAGAACATGGCTTTGCTCCTAAACCTGGATATTTGCATTTTAATTTTCTCATTTAAGCTTGCCAGAAGTTCCATACAGCATCCCTGTTGGAAACAGACATTTCAATTACCATTATGCTGGTCCATTAGGCCCAAGACACCTGTTCCAGGTCCCACTCGAATCTGGAATTTTGTAGATTATTCAGTAAAGGTATTATAACAGCACTTTCAAATATGGTATATGTTGTCTTCAAAGAGACCCATCCTAAATGGTCTACTTTTAAGTGGTAGGCAGTAGAAGAAATAGCAACTTTTCTTTCACTTTGGAGGGAATGCTCCAACATGTTTCAGACACCTGGTCATTAGAAACAGCTCCAAGGTCTGGGCCCCTGAGATTTCATGTGGGTTATTTCTCATCCTCTGTTACACACGTGTCTCATTAAGACATTTAAAGTTCTTGCTATACCTGCTTGCTAGGTTCTTCATACCAGGAGATGAGTATGTTCTTCTACAGAATGCAGAGATTTCTGCACAAGGGGCTATCACAGAGAAGCAGGACAGTTTGGCCTCACTGGGTGTGGGGCATTGTGGAATCTAGTTTTCATTCTGCCAAACAGCAAACTGAGAACTACTCTAAGGTACTCAATTAACCCATTTAGCTTGAATCTCTGTATATCTTCTCCTGGGCACAAAGTCAGCCTTAGCCAGTGTTGAATTTCTCATTCTATGGTTTAGCATTCTTAGAGTCCATGTCCATACACTCACATATGTCTCTGGTCATTTAAATTAGCAAATATTTCCCTTTTTATCTTCTTCCTTCTTTTCCCTTTCTTTCTGTACATTCCTTTTTCTCTCTCTCCTTCTGTCTCCCCTCCCCCTTTCTCTTAGCATCAACTGTCTCTTCATGGATCAGATTTTACGTTTGTCTCCCTGAATCTTACTTGATTATTTGTGACCCTAATTTCGGGTCCCAAGTCAATACCAAGTGATAGGGGTAGTTCTTGTGGATCATAAGCATCACCCCATGTAAATATTAAGGGATTTTTAAATAAGGAAATGTTCTTCATACAGAGTGAGTGAGCTTCTTCCAGCAAGTGTGGATCAAAGAGTCTTGGGAGTTCAAAGTCCCCAGCTTTCCTTGAATCCACACACATATCCCAATTCCAAGTCTCAGAAGGGCCATCTGTATCACAATCAGAGCCTCACTATACACAAACGTATAAACAAGTCTGAGAATTCAACTGTCATTGTGATTGTGCAATCCACTCAATTAACCTCTGAATCCATTTTGCAGTCATATCTGCCTTCCTGCTAATAAAAAAGGAAAAAGATGTTTTGTCTTCTTTTGCTTTGAACGTCACTGCAGAAGCTGTCTGATTTCTGATCATGACAGCAGTCAATGGTTTAAAGTCAGGCATGTTGTCTTGGGGCTGCTTCCCTGCGCAGTTGCCATGTGGTTTTCCCATCCCTCCATGCAGGTCTTGTCATCATTGTCCCCACCATGAATGTCAAGTACAGCACCCAAAGCATTTGCTTCAATAAGCGTTTCTTCCCCAGCAACCTCAGGTGACAACTGAATCCTAATGTCATTGCTCATTGTGGATTATTGGAATTCCATTTTCCACTCTGCATTACATTCAAGGTGAAGGGAATAGCCAAATCAATCCTGAAATCCCATATTGGATGTTAGTAACAGGCTCACACTAGCTGTGTGTGTATATAGATATATAGATAAAGATACAGATGATATAGATGTAGATATATATCTGTGTATATCTATACATATATATATATATAGAGAGAGAGAGAGAGTGTTAACTGGATATTAACTCTACTAAAGTTTTAAAAAATAATTTAAAAAAGTCAAAGGGGTGGGAAAGCTCTGGAAGACACTCATTGTTATTGGAGTTCATGATTTTGTTTTACTATGTTCAGTAAGCCAACATATAGTATATCATTAGTTTTTGATGTGTTGATTAGTTTTTGATGTTTTTGACGATTATTTAAGCTTCAAAAATACAGGTGGTGGTGAGTATTAAGGAGGGCATATATTGCATGGAGCACTGGGTGTGATGCATAAACAATGAATCTTAGAACACTGAAAAAAAACTAAATTAAATTCAAAGAATTAGAGGCCAAAAAGAGGAATAGTAAGACAGTTTGAAGTCAAACCTCTTACATAAAAAGTCACTTCTACTAAAGGAGAACTATCTTGTTTAAGTAAAAAAAAAAAATAAATAAATAAAATACAGTGTTTAAACACGACTTACTGGATAAAGGAGTATGTTTTGGTCAGTGCAGATTTCCTGACTGTAACCATTAGCTCTACTACCATGAAAACTCATCATTAAGTACTTATTAGTGAGTGCCCTTTTGACTTCATCCCCACCTCAGTGTCTTTGAATGGCATGAACCATATTCCAGTAAATATCTGTCCTGGTAGTATCCAGAGGGCTGGATACACCACACACCACATCACCACCTGTTTGTGGCTGTGTATAGGGACCCTGCTTACATCCACACTCTAGGATCCTAACTCAACAATATTGGCTGGATGCAGTCTGTGGTCTTCGTAAGGCCCAAAAGGGCAAACTTGGTTAACTTCTTTATTCAGAAGGAGTAATGTTAATATCGTTAATGTGGCTTGTACCATTAAGGTTATTAAAATTCAAGCACTTAATAGATTTCTCCATCTACTACATCAATGGTAATTATAGGAATGAGCTGAAATGCACTACCACTTAAATGCAATGGAAAAATACTTTGTCTTTTAGAATTCCTCCCTACTGACCCCCACTTTTTTGATACTAAAAGAGTGAGAAAAATGTTATTTTTCTTTAAATGTTATTTAATGTTTAATATATTTATTTAAATGTTAAATTTATTTAAATGTTATTTAATGTTTTAAATGTTATTATAAATGTTTTCTTTAAATGTTATTTAAAAATGGGCCATTTTTATTATGTGTGTGTGTATATCTATATACATATACACAAACACACATAGATATCTATATATTATATAATATATATTATATATATATATATAAAATATAATATGGGATTATATATATAATCCCATATTAAGTGCTTCATGAAGCAGGAGGGGTTTTTGTTGTCTGGCCATTTCTGCAGTTTTGGGCTGGCAGGTGTTATTCTGTGCCCAATGGATCTAATGGCTTTTCTTATTTGGGTTCAATCCCGCTGTCACCCCTGAAAGCAACTTCTGGTGTCTGGAATATGGTATCCACGGCTAGAAATGCTTAGGCCATCTATCCATCTTATAATTTACTGGGCTTTTCAGGAATCATCTGGATCATAATTTTTTTTTTCTGATCAGAGAAATTCTAATCGTTTTAGTCATAGAGCAGTTTCCCCAAATCCCTGATCCATTTACTACCAGTCAAAGCACAATCCATAGAGCTCTTGATCTTGATCTATTACATCTTGGTTAACTGAGGAAGAAGAAACTATTTTGTGGAGCCTGAACTAGGACAAGAGACCCACATAAACAAGGAAAGAGTTCTGAGGGATTTACTGTCATTGGAAAGCCTAGTCCAGTGGACACAAGAAAGTCACAAAATAACACCTGCTTAGGAGCAGGGCATGGGAACAGAAAATAAGTTAGTGAGAATACCTGAAAATCCAAAGCAGGAAAACCCAAGTGCCTACAAGTATGCATCTTTGAACTGGGCTGCAGTCCCTGGCAAGCACTTGTCAGGAACATGACTGAGTTCTGTGACCTCTCTGACTAAATCCTTCTACTCTTTCCCTTGTTCATTCTGCTTCAGCACCATGGCATCTCCTCTTTCATGAACACTTTGGCTGTGCTTTTATCTCAGGGCTTTTGCATTTGCTGTTCCTCCATCCTGGAAGGTACTTTCCCCCTGATATACAAATGGGTCTTTCCCTCACTTCCTTCACAGCTTTACCTAAAAGTCATCTTCTCACTCGTTGGCCTTCCCTAACACGTGATCTCTATTTTTGTATTCCCTCTCCCTACAGACCAAATGCTATGTCTCTTTTCTGTTTTATTTTCCTCTTGAACACTTATCACTATCTAATCCAGTATATATTTTCTTATTGACCTCATTTATGGTGTCTCCTTTACTAGAATGTAAGGTCCATGAGGGAAGGGCATCTATAGGGTGATGACTTTTGTTCATTGTTAATTGCCCAATGCCTAGAATAGAGCTTGGTACACAGTAGAAGCTAATAAGTATTTATCAAATAAATGCATAAAATAATCATGCAAAATCTTGTCTTGAGGATCAACACTTAAGTATATGTAGTAGATTGACATACTGGCCCCAGTCCTGTACTCCTATAGGCAGGGATGTCAGACCAGCAGTGTCTTGACTTTGGACTCATCTCTGGGACTCATTTTGGCCAAGGGAAGGTAGTCAAGAGTGATGGTGCACAGTTCCATGCCCGGGCATTAAGGAAGTCTTGCATGTTTCTGTTCAGGCTCTTGAGCTTCTGCCACCAGGATGAGAAGTATATGTCCTAACCAGTCTATTGATCGAAAGAGGAGGAGAAACAGGTGGTGCATACCAAAGCATGGCTTACAGGCTAAGACAAAGTTGCTCCATAAATCAGAGATTCATGAGAATAAGAGATTGTTGTCCAGGTCCACTGAGTTTGTTACACAACAGGATTGCGACAAAATCTAACTGATCCAAGATGTGTCCTTTCTATCATTTTATTACATAGTTACAGAATTGATCACTCTATATGCATTGTTTTTTTAATGATATGTCTTAGGGATCCTCCAAGGTCAGTACATATAATCTAACCTTTTCATTTTTAATGGTGACATAGTATCCCACAATATGCAAGTAGCACAATTCATTTAGTGAAACCCCTATTGATGAATATTTAACTTCTGATCTTTCTTTAAATCAACAATGAACATTTCTTTAAATCAGCAATGAACATTTCAGTATATTTACCTCTATTCACATATAGGAATATTTAAGATAGATGCCTAGTGCAAAGTTCATGAATAAAATACATACACATTTTATTTATTTATTTATTTTTACATTATAGATTTTGACAAATATTCATTTTTTCTGAAACCAAAACTTCGAGATTTTCACCAGAGATGAATAAGAACACCCATTATTCTTCATATTTTAAATTAATCCCAATATAATAGATGAGGGAAAAAATTTATTATGGTAGTAATTTGCTATTTCTTGATTTTGAGTGAGACCTAACATCTTTTCATATGCTTGCTTATTGGCTCTTTCAGGGTTCTGTGAGAATCATGTCCATAGTCTAAATTTTTCTATTAAAGTGTTTTCCTCCTAATTGTTTTTTTAGATCTTTATACATTTTGCATATTAATGCTTTATTGATTAACTATGTTGCAAATATCTCCCACCAGTCCATCACTTACTTTTAACTTTACAGAGACTTTTTTCTCTACAAAAGGTTTTAGGTTTTATGAAGGCAAATACTTCATTAGATTTATTTGTGGATTCTGAATTTTACACTTTGCTTGGACATACTTTCATGCCACTCCAACATAATGCAACAGTTCCCTACATTTTATTTATCAAGTGCACAATTTTGATTTTTATCTGGCTTTTGCAACACTTCCATGTTATAAAAACACTCTGTAATATTTTTTCTACGTTTAAAAGTTCTGCTTTTTATTATAAACTGTATTTTTTTTTATTATTTATAAGGGAACATTTTCTTCCATATGGGTATGGAATTACCACCACATTATTTCTTAAATGTACTACCCACTTACCACTAACTTGAAACACCCCTTTTTATTATCATAAGCTACTGTCTTATCAGTACACTAAAAGATCTGTTTTTAAACTAATTTAATTAATTTTTTTAAGATTTTATTTGTTTGACAGAGATCACAAGTAGGCAGAGAGGCAGGCAGAGAGAGAGAGGGAGGCAGGGTCCCCACTGCTGAGCAGAGAGTCTGATGTGGGGTTCGATCCCAGGACCCTGAGATCATGACCTGAACCAAAGGCAGAGGTTTAACCCATTGAGCCATCCAGGAGCTCCTAATTTAATTAATTTTAAATGGTGGTTAAAAGAGTAACAGAATTTATCATTTTAATGTGTATGATTCAGTAGTATTAAGTATATTCACATTATTGTGCAACAGATCCAGATTTCTGGATCCTCTAGTCTATTTGCCTGTCTACGCATCTATTTTTGCACCAATACCACTATGTTTTAATTATGATAGATCTATAGTGATAATAGCATTATAATATCCTCTTTTAAAAATTTGATACTATCATATAAAATTAGAATCATTTTGTCAGGTTCCATTAACATTCAGTTAAGATTTTGGTTGAGGATTCATGTGAATTCTAGACAAGTATGGGGAGAATTTATAGTTTACAGGCCTGTATCTTTCATAAAAAAACAAAATATGTCTCTCCTCTTTAGTATTTTTTAACGTCCTTAAGCAAACTTTAAAGTTTTATTCACATAAGCCTTGTACATTCTTTGTTAGATTTGTGGCAGAATTTGCTGGAAGTTTAAAATCTAGTTTTCCATTCTTCTTGGGCAAACAGCCAGACTTGTTGTCCAGCACTCTTTGCAATTAGATTGGGTGATGTAACTGAGGTCTTAGTCAGTAGAATGTGAGCAGAAGTGATGGGTGTTACTGCCAAGCCAGACCCTTAAAACATGCTCACACTTTATTCCAAGGTCTCCTCTCCTACCTCCTTTCTCCTTCCAGAATGCCTTGGAAACCATGTGCTATTCAAGAGTCAACAGTATTTGAAAAATGTGTACAAATTTCTGCCATTGGGGAAAACCCATGCCTCAGTTTAGAGAAATACTTACATTTTTTTTCCTCTTTGGATATTTTATGTAGAATTTCAAAGTTTGAACTGAAAGTGAACTTCATCCACATCAGCTCCATTTATTATAACAAGTAGAATCTTTTGAAATTTTTAAACTGGTATACATAATTAATATGCTGTTCATACTTTTATTCTTTTCATTGTATATCATGGAGACAATAGATTTGTTCTAGCTGATTCCTGCGCGTGTTCCATGAATTTGGGTTTGGTGTCCTCACAGTTACACACTTCTAAATAATCTAAAATGTTGTGATTTCCTCCCTAATTTAAGAAGTATTAAGAAAGGTGGGCTTGTTAAACGGGGACAGATTTTTTTTTTTTTTTTTTTTGCTATCCCTTCATTCTTAATTTCCGATTTCATTGTTTTATAAAAGGAAATATGCATGTATCATTTTTAACTTTCAGAAATTTATAAAGATTTTCTTTGTGGACCAACACATGGTTGATTTTTCTAACTATCTGATGGGATGGGCTTTAAAAAACACCTGGGGACAGGAAGAAGGATCTTTGAGTATCCTAAAACCATGATCAGTCTTGGCTTCCCAGCATCTCAGGTGTTTGGCATCAGACAGGTTTCAGGCTGAACCCCTGGATTAAAAGCTAGGACCTCTCCTGACTTTTGTCCCACTGCCCTGGAGGAAGAGCTGAGGGGAACTATGGAAAAACCATATCCACTTCTTTTCTATGCACTTGTATCAACATGATCTTTTTTTTTTTATTGACATATAATTATCATACAATATTATATTAGTTTCAAATGTACAACACAGCAATTTGATATTTCAAACATTACTCAGTGATCACCACAGTAAAGTGTACTCACCCTGCAAACCATTACAATATTACATTACTGACCGTATTCCCCAAGCTATCCTTGGCATCTTTGTCATGACTGACTTACTTTATAATGGAAAGTTTGCCACCCTGTCTTGAAATCCAGTACAATCATCCTGCTTGTAGAAGCCAGCACTCTGGGTATTCTGACTAACCTGGGTTATGGGAGGAGGAGGTAAGATAAAGTAAAGGGAGGAAGTTCAGGTGCTACTTCTGTGGCATGGTGCACTTTGAGGGAAGCAAGACTTTGAGGATGGGATTTTAGGAACAAAGAGTGGAAGGAGTGTCCTAGAATCCTAAGGAAGAAGAGCAACATGTGTCCAAGATAGGCCCTTCCCACCCCTTTCCCTAAACATGAAGATGTCATGTCATGCTAGTCTTGTGTCCTGGGCTTGCAAGACATGGTTTCTATTTTTCTTATAATTAAGCAGAGGTGATAACTTGTTTAAGTAAAAGACAAAACTAAGGGACTCTCTGGCCAGTCTCAGACAGCAGGCTGTGTATTTTAGGATGGTGAGAGTTTTGTGTGAGTTTTGCCAACACTTATGGGGAAGTGTAGAGAGAACAGGTGCAGCAAAAGTTTATGCAGCAGCAATCGGAGAGACGGGGGCGAATTCTGATGTTCAGATTTGCCCTAGACACCCCCGTCCGCCCCAACTATTTTAAATTACAAGTTATCCATACAGAAACCGGAGTCTCTTTTAACTTTCTATTTCAATTTTTGGTCATATTTTGTCTTAGATAATTTTCTAAAATTGGATAACCTGGAGACTAATTTATTTGCTTGTCACTTTCCCATTAGAGGGTTGAATTCATTTCTGTTTTCATTACCGGTACACAGTGACTTGTCCAAAATTGCTTTCACCCAAATCCCACGTGGATGAACTTACAGCATTTTAATAAGATGGCTCTTTGCTTTGGGAAGGATTTATAATGGATAAAATAAATCTTCTTATCTTTGAAGTAATACCTCACTTTTGCCAGCAGACATATAGACACACAGTCTTAAAGGTTGGTAGGTTAGCTTGAATGTGAGACTAAAGTAAGTCCTTTATACTGGGCCACATGATAATCCAGGATTCTTTCTTTAGAAGTTCAATACTGAAGTTGTTATGCAACATTTTATTAGATGATAAAAAGCCCCTTTTCTTCATATATACTCCATAAACTGCTGAGTTGTCAAAGTTCTCCATAAATAATGCAAGCCTCTTGCCCATCATTAACAAAAAAACACTGCTAAGTGGACAGAAAATTCAATGATTCCCTTTTATGGAGATCATAGGACACATACTTAGCACAATTTGCTGACCTTGCCCTCAAAAAAATAGTGTCTGCATAAACTCTGGCCTGGATCTTTTATGGGAAACAGGGACGTGGGGATTTTAAAAGGAGACATTGAACATTGGTTAAAACTCTGACTTGACTTTAGAAGCGGTCTACTGAGAAAAAAACAAAACTATTGCTTCTCTTCCTTTCAGAGCACACTCCTCCAGCAAAGGCATGCTGAGCCAGGAATCTGAGCTCTTTCAAGAAATCAACTTGCAGGAAGCCCAAGTGAAATGCGGAGTCAGATCCCAGTGTGGTAAGTTACATTATCATTCACCATAGTCCATGAATCATCATTCATGTGTCTCATTTGTACCACCAGGATTATGCCAGTCAAACAGACTCACTGTATCTCTGTCCCCAGGAATTCAGCTTGGGAAATGCAACATAAAGTAATAGGTGACTTGGTAAGTTTATGAATACAAAGAAAGCAGGTGTCCATAGGGCAAATTTGCCTAAGACAACCAGATGTCAAGGTATTTGGTCTGGGCACATTCTCCCCCAGCCCTAAATATGAAGTTTTGGTGCTGCATTTCTCAATATTCTAAGCAGAAACAAAGCTCAAGTCTGTGCTAAAATCTCTGGTTAATATATGGCTTCTGTATACTGCCTATCTATTCCCTGATTTGAAATATTACTCAACAGTCAGTTGACCCTGTATTCTAGAAAGTGCAGTTAGACGGACTGTATTGTAGAAACTCTAGCAGCCACTCCAGATTTCTTTCCAGCAAATGCACAAGTTAGACGCTAGCCATCCCCAAATATCCCATTCCATACCTTGAAATCCACCTTTCACTTTTTTCTCTTACTCAAATCAGAGTCCAGACTGCCAAAACCCTTCCAGGGTGCCTGGATGGATTAATTGATTAAGCATCAGACTCAGTTTCAGCTCAGGTCACGAATTCCAAAGTTTTGGGATCAAGCCCTGCATTGGGCTCTGTGCTCAGTGTGGAGTCTGTTTCAGATTCTGTCTTTCTCTCTCAAATAAATAAACAAAATATTTTTTAAAAAGAGAAGATGGGGTGCATGGGTGGCTCAGTAGGGTTAGTGTCTGCCTTCAGCTCAGGTCATGAACCCAGTATCAAACCCTGCATCAGGCTCCCTGCTCAGCAGGGAGTCTGCTTCTCCCTTTGTCTTCACCCTGCTCATGCTCTTTTTCTCATGCTCTCTTTCTCTTACCCTCTCTCTCTCCTGCTCTCTCACTCTCTCTCAAATTTTTAAAAGAAGAATCATTTGCCATTTTATGGTCATATGATTCACCATAACTAGCCTCCATGATACACAAACCCGTGCTCTCAGAAGGGCTAATGCTCCATTCCAGAAAACATGCACTACCTCTCTTAGATAAGTCCTGATGTCTTTCTTTTCTATCCAATTGCTTCAGAGCATGTTAAAAATGCTCTGGGCATGCTAAAGATTGGATTTCTGGTCCTTACCCCTGACCTTCTAAGTTAAAATTCCTGAGAACGGGGCTCAGAAAATTTTAGGTTTTATAAGCAACCATATAGCTGTGTAAATGTTGTACTTCGGGTAGCACATGTAGAGGGTTTTCAGCAGGACTCATTTCTGCCTTACTGTTCTGTGGTTCTGGATACATCCAAAGATGTGCCTGCATGCCTCAGAGAGACAGTCACAGGGTCCGCTGCTGCCAGCAGCCACCCCATACTCTGACCATTGCAGGACCTCGCTCAAGGAATGCTGAACAAGGCAGAAGGGGGCTGAAGGACATGTGAGGGTTGGAAATTACAAACCCCCATTTGAGTTCAGCACCTTCATGTCTGACTCTGCTGTCTTAGTTATAGTGCTTCACCTTTCTATTGTTGGGTTTCTCTACAGGAACAAAAACAGTCAAAAACAAAACTATTTCCCATATCGTAAAGGGATTGCATGAAGCAATGAAAAGACAGGACCTTGCACATAATAATGCTCAATTGGTATCTGATTTAACTCAGTAAATGTTACTTTCCTTCCCAATTTCTCATTTGCAAAGGAATCGTGACTGACTACTGGCTTGTGGGTGGTTTTGAAGAGCATACCGGATGTATGTGAGTAAGACTCTTTACAGATAGCTCTGTGAGGAGCAGGGGACCCAGTAGTCCCTCTGCCTTGAAAGAGGGACAGACAAGGCCATCAGTTCAATCTGAGATAAGGGCTGTGTGGTCAGCTGAATGATGGGCTCTTCCACTGCCCCTGTCCTAACCCTTGGAATCTGTAAATATCTTACATGGCAAAACGACTCTGCAGATGTGATGAAATGAAGGATTTTGAGATGGGGAGATTACCCAGGATCACCCAAGTGGGCCTTACATGTAATTATACATGCCATTTCAAGAGAGACCAGAGGAAGACTTGACGTGAGAAAGGAAAGGCAGTATGATGGAGAAGTAGGAGAAGAAAGGGCTGTGTGCTGCAAAGAAGGTGTCATAATCTAGAGAACACAGGTGACTTCAGAAACTGGAGAAGGCAAGGACGTTGATCCTCTCCAGAGCCTCCAGAAGGAGCCAGGCCTGCCAACACCTTGGTGTGTTGTCCCTATTAGACTCATTTCGACCACAAGAATGGTTGGGGAATCCATTTATATCGTTTTGAGCCACCGAGTTTTGGCCATTTGTTGCACTGGCCCTAGGAAACTAACACAGGTGGGTTTTAAATAAAATTATTTCTAAGAAAGTAAGGGAAATGTTTTAATAATTTACAGAGGAGAAGTATCTGAAACTCTAATAAGGCAGTTTGAACTTGTATGTATGTTCCCCGTCAACGCTGACAGGGCATGTGCTAAGTGCCTTGCACAATCCAGTGTCCGTGGCCTCAGTCCCCCTGCCCCACTTGAATGAAGCATCTCTGGGAAACAGACGAGATCCCTCTTCAGACTTCAGATCCTGGATGGAGCGACACTGGCACAGTTTCCCCAGAGCCGGATCTCAGTATCTCTAGAAACAGCTTCCTGGAATCCTTTTCTGGAGTGAGTTTTTCAGGTTCGCTCCAGTGAACCGGTCCCTCTGAGGCCTGCAAAGGTCAGGAGACCCAGGAGGGAAGGGTAGGATTTCTCCTCTGCATTCCTACCATTTTCTCTCCTGTCTTCATCTTTTTTGTTTCCTTTTTGTCCCATTTTTCCTCATCTTTGTTCTGTCTGCCAGAATCATATTGCCCCCCTATTGCAAAGGTGGATTCTATGGTTAAAACAAAGCTGATGCAATCAGCTCAACCCAGAGAGGCCCCTGAGCTAAGAATAGGATGATCATGTAATTTATCATTCACAGCAGGACACTTCTGCATTAAAAGCAGCCTTGTTGACCTGAGACAGAGTAACTGCTGGAACTGGCAAGCTCCAACCAGAGACAGGCATAGCCAGCCCAGAGCAGGACGGCTGCTGGGACAAGGAAAATAAAGGCAGGCAGTCCCTCTATCAGGCTTCTGTCTTCCTTCTTGTCCACACTGAGCACTACAGGCCAGTGACTGTCTTTGGCTTTCAGGAGAGCCCAAGGGCGGACCAGAGTCCTGTTGGGGTAGAGAAGCAGGACGTGGACCTCTTCATTCACTTTATCTAAGAACACTGCCTCACAGCCAGTCAATTTTGAGCCAAGAAACTTGACTCAATTTACTCCACTTAGCAGCACATACCTCAGCCTCCTGCCCTACCATTCTAGGCTCTGATGGGTAATCAGACCTTCCTAAAAAGTCAGAGATCTTGAAGTGGTTGGATGGCTCAGTTAGTTGAGCATCTGACTCTTGATTTTGGCTCAGGTCACGATCTTGTGGTTGTGAGTTCGAGCCCCGTGACAGGCTCCATGCTCAATAGAGAGTCTGCTTGGGATTCTCTCCCTCTACCCATTCACCCCTTCTCCCACCCCATCTCTCTCCAAAATAAATAAATAAAATATTTTAAAAAGGAGTCTAGGACTAGACTATCTAGAACCCATCAACAGGCAATCCTGCGCCACTCATACTGTTCCCATGTTCTCCTTTGCCCAACCATTGGTTCCTGTTCCAGCCAAAGCTTCTTGGTCATTTTCAGAGCAGTCAGGAACTGCACACCTGGAATCCCATCATAGGCCAAATCTTTCTTAATTTAGAGCAACACCTCCACCTGACTGGTTTTTAATATTATTTTTTTGTGATGACCTCTGGGAAGATAAAACACAGGGTACCCCGTGAAACTTGAATTTCAGTTGAATAATTTTTTAGTGTAAATATGTCTCATGTACTCTTATCCTATCCTGTATTTTTATTTTCTAGATCTACAAACCCTACTTTCCTTCATTCCCTTCTCCCAAACTCAAGGAGATATTTTCCGAAATCCTATCGTGGTTGTATCGTATCAAAAATATATGTCTAAAAGCTTTATTTGCTTGTTTATTTATATTAGGGTTTGATGTAAGATGCAGTGGTGACGATTTCATACCCACACCGTGAATTCCATGAAGGGAGGATCACCCAGTGGTAGACACTGTGCCTGTTCAGATTTCCTCCACATCTTCTCCTGGGAGGGGTAGAGAGAGCCACTGTGCAGAGCTGACAATGTCTTCTGGAAGCTTCTATAACTTCATCTTCAACTCCAGACTCAGTCGATATGTAGGCTGCTCAGACATGTGTGTCAAAGGCTTCATATGATGTGCAAAGATCCTGATTTTGAATATTGTCCTTTGAGCCATTTTTCTAAAAGTCTATAACCAGAAACTTTAAGTAAGTTCTAGTTATTTATTTTGTTTGTTTCCTTATGCTAACATTTAAAATGAACAATTTTGTGCAACTCAGTGAGCACACTGGTGGTGGCTATCCATTATAGCACCTTTTTTTTTGTTTGTTTTTTGAAAAAATACATTCTTTGAAAGCAGATACAAAGTAATTGGAAGCTAATGGAGTGTGTCTCTTGGGGACAAATAGCAGGAGAGGTGAGAAGGAGAGTTTAAAGGCATCAGGTGGTTTTCATTTGTCATTAGTAGAATCAGCAGATTAATAATTGAAGAAAATGTGATCTCCAATCTCATTAAGTTACTCCTGCTATTTATTCATATACCACAAAAATTACAAGGATGTTCTTAGCTCAGAAGTTAAAATCTGGAGTGTTCCAGAATCCTAGGATTTAGCAAAAGTTGCATTGTCATGAGGTTGGTGGCCAGGTGGGAGTTAAATATGTCAGTTTTTTGACATATTTCAAAAGGCCTCATGGAAATTAGCCCATAAATGCTACCTGAGTATATTGTAACTGAAAACGTCCTTCAGCTGGAGACCCCCTAGGAACATGTCTGCATTTGAACAAAGCAAGCTTATTGCTCCTTTGGAGCTGGAGCAACAACCCATGGGGCCTCTCTGGGGAACTGTGGGGCATCTGGGTAAGGGGGTGTCAGAAAGGATTTCTTACAGGACTAGGGCTAGCGTTGGGTGACTCTGGAGGAGGGTTAAAAGAAGTGGGGCTTTGTTTTGGGTTGGATGCTGTCAGGAAGCATAATGCTTTGCTTGGTGACCTAATAAATCACATCTAGAAGAAGGGCAGACAGAAGTGAGGTGGCATTCTTTTAATTATAAGGAAGCAGCACTCTCACTTCATCTGGGAGAGGGGGATGTGTGGCCAGTTTTGGAGCTTGAACAGTGTTCCTGCTTTGTCTGTATTCAGACATGATGATGTACTGGTCTCGCTCTCACCCTGATCCATCACAAACACTGAATGGTTTTGCCTGCTGCATGCAATGTGATTGTTGACGCTTATCAGGAGAGCACCAAGGCCCAGCCGTGAGCGCCAGACGAGTGCCTGCCCATCATTTCTCTTTCTCATATCAAATCAGTAATAATCGATGCAAAATATGACTAAATTAGCACTTTTTTTTGTTTTTGTGTACTGCAGGATTATTGATGAATAACATATCATCAACTTTCTTTTCTTTAGAAACACTGGGATATGATTAAGTGGGTAGATATGATATTTCAAATTATGGGATTCATAAAGGAAAAGTAATAAAAAAGTCTTGGGCTACAGATAATCATATCTTGCACTATTCAAAGAGGCAGTGATACTGCAGCCACTAAACTGAACCCCAGGAGACCATGGAGAGGCTACGTCTGTCTTCATGAGTGCCTCTTGCACTGTGGTTCCCTCACTTAGGATGCTCCTCCGCCCATAGCCCTGGGGATATCTACCCAATATCTTCACAATTCCTGGACTCCATGTTTCCCAACAATCCATGGCCATACATTTCCCCCTCCAAAAACAGTCTATGATAAACATGTAATGTGTCCCCATTTCACTACCCCATCTGCCATTTGGCCAAGATGCATAGACCACTTCTTGCTGCTCCAAGCACAACCAGATATTTAGAGTAACCCACAAGAGGCAATCATAGAACTCTAAAAGGTGGTCAGAGGGTGGAGGGCTGCTTTGGGACCCTAGGAAGGAAGGAACAGTGGAAGGAAGACCTGAGTTTCTCCAGCCCAACAGAAGATGATCCTAGCCCAGAAGCTGAAGATGGCAGGATGGACGTGTTCCTTCTCTGATGAAGGATGTTCTTCTGACAATTCCAGCTCAACACCACTAGCAAGGGAAATGGATCCCAAGAACCCCCAGTAAGAACTGCCAGGGGAGGCACTCTCCCTTCTCAAAAGCTGAGATCTTCCTCGCCACCTAGGGATACCAGATGAATAAATGGTACCTGCAGGGGAACTCCACCTGAGAGGCCTCTTTGTCCAGCACAGATCACTCTGCCTCACCGGGAGACGCCCAGGGCTGGGGGAAGACCCTTCTGTCCATCAGGCAGCATCAGTAGGGACCATGGGAGATCCAGTGACATCAGAGAAACCAACAGGGGAAAATAACACAGCAGAGACTCTGATACTGTCATCGGAACCACAGCACACAGAATAGGCCAGGGCATGCATTCTTAAATAGGTGACTGCCTGCTAAAGTAAAAGATTTGAAAAAGACCCAGAGTTCCCTACATGACAGACAAAATGTCTACAATATACAGGAAAATCACCTGTCATATCACGAACCAAGAAAATCACAACTTGAATGAGAAAAGACAAGGGCCACCAACACAGAATGAATCAGATATTGGAATTACCTGACAAGAAAGTCGCCATCACAAAAAATTGCTTCAAAAATGATACATCGGGGCACCTGGGTGGCTCAGTGGATTAAAGCCTCTGCCTTCGGCTCAAGTCATGATCCCAGGGTCCTGGGATCAAGCCCTATTTCGGGCTCTCTGCTTAGTGAAGATCCTGCTTCCTCCTCTCTCTGCCTGCCTCTCTGCCTACTTGTGATCTCTGTCTGTCAAATAAATAAATAAAATCTTTAAAAAAAAATTTTTAAAAATCTTAAAAAAAATTTTAAAAAAATGATACATCACCTTTAAATAAATGAAACCCTGGAAAATCTGTCTTTCCCCTCAGCTCCAGGGCTGGCAGCTGTTTTCTGTGACCCAGCCTCTCTATACACATGAGAGTCCTTGATCCCTCCTTTCAGTCTTGGCTACCTTTGACTGCTTGATGGTTCTTCGAATGAAATTTTCCATGCTCACGTTTCTGCCTCCCGTCTGCACAGACTGGCAGATGGGGCTTTGCAAAGTTTAGAAAATATCATTTGATGAGATGGAGGAGAGTGTTTATATCATACCTGTCTAGAAAAATGCCTCAAAATCCCTTTTGACTTTGTGCTTTCTTCTAGGTCCCTCTGTCCTGGGCTTTGATAAAAGATTGGTTACTCATTCATTCATTAGCCAAGTCTCATTGGTTGTGACCTTCCATCCCCCATTATGCAATTCTCACCCCGTTTCTCACCTTAAAAATGGTCGGGCGGGGATGCTGAAGGGGTGACTGGATAGGTCAGTTGGTTAAGCATCCAACTCTTGTCTTCTGCTCAGGTCATGACTTCAGGGTCATGACATCAAGGTCCACACTGGGCTCTAAGTTCTGTGGTGAGTCTGCAGAAGATTCTCTCTTCTTCCCCCTCTGCCCCATTCCACTGTGTTCTCTCTCTCCCTCAAATAAATAACTAAATCTTAAAGGAAAATCAGGGGGCTTCGGCTTCTGCTGTCAAACTTGTTTAGGCTTTCAGCATAGTCCTCAATATGTGGGGTGGAAGTGGTAGCAGGGGATATGCTGTCTCCCTCAAACCTGTCTGTAAGAATCTGAAGACAAATGGGATTATACCACCGTCCTGCTGGAACCTTCAAAGCCTCCCCATTGCTCTGAGGAAAAACAGTGACACCCCAGTGTTACCACTACCAGCTCTTAACCTTAACTGACTGCTTGTCCCTCTGGTGCTACACAGGGTCAGGGGCCTCTGCTGTGGGCTGCCACTCCCATCCACCACGCTGGGTTACTCTGCTCATCCTTGCTTTATATATTGCATGAGGTTGCCTCCAGAGAGACTCTCCTGACCCCTTCCCTCCACTCCACTCTCCCAGGGCTTCATCCTGTCACGCCCATCCTATCTCATTCATGTCCATGTCTGTACACAAGTTCATCACACTCCCTACCAGACTCCCAGACTACCAGACGTGTGGATAGGCTTCTCCCTCTTTCCGTGTGGGAACCTGTGGAGCGTGTAGGAGGCATTGAATATGTACTCATTCTGTGATGGCTCTGCTGCTTTTCATGTGGAATGGCCCCTCCCTACCCACTGGCCAGCTTTTCTGGGGGTTCACTGCCAACGCCCCTCTCTACGTGTTTGACTTGTGCGTTTCAGTACTGGGGTTCTGGAAAATACCACTCAGAAGAGATGGCAGACAATGTCTCTCTGAACTGCTTTTTCTCCCCAGGAACATGTGGCTGGATGTCCTCACCAGTGGGGCAGGAGCAGTTTGTTAAACTTGAAGGCAAAGCCTGTGACAGAACAATTGGGAAGCTGTTTGTCATAAGCCTTTAAAAACAAGATCCAACTTACCTCAAATGTTTTTATTATGGGCACTTTCATTCTTTCACATTCTTGCAAGGCAATTTTACTGTTGCCCAATATGGTAAGTGTGTAATAGTATGTCATTTTAGGTTTTAATTTATTTTTAATTTAATTTAATTTAATTCCAGATTCATAATAAAGATAAACAGTTTTTATAAAAAAAAAAAAAAAAAAAAAAAAAACAAGAACCGAATGTCTCCCGTGTGGGATGATGAGGTTTGAACCTGGTGAAAATGAACTTAGCTCACATTTTCTGATTGTTTCCTGTGTCCTGTATCTGGAAACCTGTCTCAGCAGATAGAGCTATTAGTCATTTACTCTTTACGGATGGGGAAACTGAGGTTGAGTAGCGGGCTGGAGGTCAGTCATTGAGTCATTGCCGTGCCAGAGTTGGGTTTGCGGGTGTGATGGGCTGACCTGGGCTGGCCATTTCTAACCACTGCACTAGAGAATTGATAGACAGTTTGAAGGGAATGGATTTGCAAGCCACAAAGTGCCTTGGAGAGATTTTCTTAATCACTCCCACCTGAACTTATTTGATTTATGGCAGCTGAACAGAGCCCTAAACCACTCTGTGGGAAGCTCTAGATACAGGGTCTCAGGGCACCATTCCCAGTTGCCCCTTGCCACCCATGCTTCAGCTAAAAGCGCTTTCAGGACCACCAGTGTCCCCAAAATGATGGCATTGAAGAATTAACCTTTCAAAGAAAAATGGTTTCAGACAAAATTTTCATCCACAGCTAACTAATGAAGACAGCACACGCCAGTGACAGAAAAAATAATCACTTCGAAGGATGTAATGCTGAGTCGGCAAGGCAGCCATAGCATCTCTACACTTTTGTTTAAATCTGGGTATTGAAGGACAGGACAGCATTCTCCATTTCCAAATTAGGACAGACGCGTCTGGGGTAAATGAATACAACCTTAGGACATCAAGTCTCCAGTCCTAATTCAAAAGCAATAATTTGTGAGAAACTCAACACATGATTGGTTTTGGCCCCAGTCTGGCTGTCTGATTATAGCTGAGGCACCACCTTCTCTGGGAAGTCTTCCGTGATTTCCCAAGCCTGAGATGCCTCACTTCTTGTCTATTTCTGCATCTAAGTCTCTCCCTGGGAAGACCTCTTTTTCTGGATGAAGAACTGTTGTTCTTGCACATGACAGCACCCACTCTTCACCGCAGAGCCTGACAGGGGACATTGCATCATGGGTGGTTTATTAGTCTGATAGAACTGCTGTACAGAGAACAGAAGACTGGGGGTCTACATGACCAGGGTTTACAGTCTCACAGTTCTGGAGGCTAGACGCCTGAGATTAAGGTCCCAGCAGGCTTGGTTTCTCCTCAGGCCACTCTGCTTGGCTTGCCAATGACCTTCTTCTCCATGTGCCCTCACATGGCCTTCCCTCTGTGGGTGTCTGTGTCCTAATCTCCTCTATTTAGAAGGACACCAGTTAGACCAGATTAGAATCCACCCAGATTGTAACTGAAACAACATGACTTGACTCCTTGGGGAGTCATAAACTGCACGGGGTCGTTGTGGCACAGAAAAAACTTTATTTGCAACAAATAAGAAAATCACAGGGAATGACTTTCAAAGCTGTGACTCCCCATGCAAGGGTGGATGTGACCCTTTTATTTAGGGTTAAGATGAATATTTAGATAACGAAGCCTTGTATGTATGTAGGGGTGGGCATAAAGAAACAGGCCTGTACCTGCATTGTATGTATGTGAATGAGGCTCATGCTCCTCCTTGAGTGGGAGTTGTAGTATTATAATGAGGTAAAGGTAGTCTTTGGTCATTCTGGAGGTCACTCCAGGGTCATATCTGCACAGGCACGAGTCAGAGTGCCTGTGGGTGTTCTGGGCCAGCTGCAAGTCTTGTCAGGGAAGCTGCTGTTGTTCAAGGGTCAGTTTCATTGTCCATTTGCCTGACTTAAGAGATAACCTGGAAAGAAGAGCGGAAGGAAAAACGTAGAGCAAAGGTCGGTGAGCACAAGCAGGTGGGAATGAAGTTCAGGTTTGGGGATCTTTCTAGCTGGTGACAAATTTAACCTTATTCTGCAAAAGATTTGAGACACTGCTTTCTCAAATGCATAACCACACTTCCCTCTGTAGAAAGCATGTGAGCCTCGGCAAATGAGGACGCCTGAGGTCATCACAGAGGAACCAGAAGGCCGAGGTCGACAGGGTATAGGGATCACACCGAAGTATAGACAGGACGAGATCATATTATAATTTCAAATGGGTAGTTCTTTTCTGAGCCCTATTACGTTTGAAGAGTGTAACGGCAGTTCACACTGTATAGTAATTACCAAAATGCACAGGAGAAAACACACCACTCACTTTAAGTCAGAAGTATTTATTCCTTCAAGACTGTCCATATCTTAAAAGATAGTTTGGTATAACAGGTCTTGAAAAACAGTTATGTCATTAGTATTAATAGAAAGATATACTACAATAAATGGCCAGCTCTTGGCTGCTTTCATTTACCCTGGGGAGAAAAATGGGCAAATAGAGGTGGAGGAATATTAAGCTGCACAACCAGATGCTCCTTCAACATAAAGTTAAAAATAACCTGCCAGGATACTTTCAAGTGATTGAGAATATAACTATCCACTAGCCTTGGTATTTAAGGATACAACACTTATTCTCCTCTGTTACTCATTTTTCCGAATATAGGTCAAGGGCCTTAAAAAGGCATCATGAGCGGAGGAAAGCCGAACCAGATATGCTCCCAGCCAAAACAGCGAGAATGCTAAGCAGCAGAGGGAGGTAAATGAAGTGACAGAATTGCATGCTGCACTTTTCAAAATACTGCAGCCACGAAGAGAGAGATGAGAGTGGTGTGGGCCTGCAAGGCTCACACCCTGCCTCCGTGTGACACCCCTACTACGTAGACGTCCCACCGAAGCAGCTGACTCCACTCTGCCCAACCCCATCCACACCAGTCTGGCATACTGAAAAGGGAAGTTGTAATCCAGAGGGGAACATTTCTAGAAACCCCATGAGTGCAGAATGCCCTATGGACCCCTTGAGGATCTCTGCAGAAGCCAGAAACCTACCACATTACCCTTTGGAGATGGACGGGAAAAAAGGGGGGGAATGCGATTTTTAACCACCTCAGAGGCACAATCAGATCAAAAGGTAGTGTTTCCACATCGCACCCATTGGCGGGAACAGCAGCTCTGTCCACCAGTATTTTTTCTTCTCTCTGTCCTGAATGAATGGATTTAAGGGTAAGGGCTGGGCCATGCTGCTGCTGAGATCAGGCTTAAATAATCAGCTGGTGGGAGGCTCCAGGACTTCATGCTGAGTTAGAGAAAAAAATGGAAGTTTCTGAAAGTGGTACCTCATTTGTCAGTGGCATTTAGCAGGCCAATAAGTACAGCAAAAAGGTAAACATAAACCCTAGATCTTCCATCCTTCCTCTCAGAATCTTAGGGAAAAGAGCAGAAGAGGGAGGAGTGGGCTTTCACCTCAAGCTTGAATGGGAGAATAATTAGAGATTTGGGAAAGGGGGTCAGAGATCTTCTCAACCAGAGGAAATGGAAGGTCCACACAGAGCTGCTCAAATTAAGCAGAAGGAAGACAAAAATAAATGGCAAGGCATTCATGCAAACAGGTTCCTGGAGAACAGAAAGGAAAGTGTGACCCATCTGGAAGAAAGGCAAAGATTCTACTCAGCAAGGACAAAGAACCCAATGAACAGAAGGAAATGCTCCAAAATTGGTTATAGGAAGTTAATGAGAAATTGATTTCAATAAAACAAGAGCTAAAAGAAAAGATCGATGAATCAAATGAAAGGCAAATTGTAGAGCTTGAGAAACAAATTGAGAATCCAAAACCCACCATTTCAGAACATGTGAGAACACTGAAAACAGGCTCAGATAGATAAATCATGAAATATAGGTTTTATTAAAAAAAAGAAATATAGGTTTTTTTATTATGTAAAAGTATATAGGTAGCCACTTTAAACAGATACAAATAATAAATCTTTGATTTTAACAAAAAGAAAACCCACATCCCCAAAAGAGGGGAGAGGAAACCCAAAACATAGGATGCAAAAAATTTATATTAATACAGAAATCATTTGAGGAAAAATAATATCAGGACAACCATATCAGTTACATTTAAAGTTTAAATGAGTTTCAAGATGAACCTACAACAAAGTGACTCAAAAACGGTTAAAAATACAATCAGGAAACAACATGTGTTGGAGGGGATGTGGAGAAAGGGGAACCCTCTTACACTGTTGGTTGGAATGCAAGTTGGTGCAGCCTCTTTGGAGAACAGTGTGGAGATTCCTCAAGAAATTAAAAATAGAACTTCCCTATGACCCTGCAATTGCACTCCTGGGTATTTATCCCAAAGATACATATGTTGTGAAAAGAAGGGCCATCTGTACCCCAATGTTTATAGCAGCAATGGCCACGGTCGCCAAACTATGGAAAGAACCAAGATGCCCTTCAATGGACGAATGGATATGGAAGATGTGGTCCATATACACTATGGAGTATTATGCCTCCATCAGAAAGGATGAATAACCAACTTTTGTAGCAACATGGACGGGACTGGAAGAGATTATGCTGAGTGAAATAAGTCAAGCAGAGAGAGTCAATTATCATATGGTTTCACTTATTTGTGGAGCATAACAAATAGCATGGAGGACATGGGGAGTTAGAGAGGAGAAGGGAGTTGGGGTAAATTGGAAGGGGAGGTGAACCCTGAGAGACTATGGACTCTGAAAAACAATCTGAGGGGTTTGAAGTGGCGGGGGTGGGGGAGGTTGGGGGAACCAGGTGGTGGGTATTATAGAGGGTACGGATTGCATGGAGCACTGGGTGTGGTGAAAAAATAATGAATACTGTTTTTCTGAAAATAAATAAATTAAAAAAAAAATAAAAAAATAAATAAAATCATGAGGGAGGATATATGAAGCATAAGCTCAGGGAAAGAAATCTGGGGCCCTGATTTTGAAAGCAGACAAGTATGTATTCAAGGTAAACATTTAGAACAGAATCAAAATATGATGTATTGTTAGATATCACCTGGTAAAAGAAAGAAAAATGAAAGAAGTACAGCTAATAGAGTGTGACCCCTCTTGCCAGACTCTGACAGTTCAGTGTGAAAAGGCGGAACTCCAAGGTCATACTCTGGGAAGGACCCATTCCTACAGACTGATTATATTTAAAAAACAAAAAAACAAAACAAGAGTAAAACCCCTCAAAATATAGCTTAATAAATTATAAATAATAAAAATAGTACAGAATACATGGTGCTCAAAGAACAATGTAATACAATAATAAATTTTAATTTTTAAAAATGTGGAAATTTTTTAGATGCTCAAAAACGTTCATTTCAAAGAAGATGTCAAAACAGAATGTAAAGAATATCTAGAAAATGAAGGTTAAAAAAAACTACATCTCAAAATATGAATTGCTGTTAAAGCTTTGGTGAGAAGACTATTTAGACCGTAAAGTACTTATATGAGTAAGTCAGAATTAATGAAATTAGATGAACTAGCTATCTACCGAATGAATTAGAACACCAACAAAATAAATGATATAATAGAAAAGAAGCTACAACTTGGATGAACCTGGAGGACATTATGATAAGTGAAGTAAGCCAGTCACAGAATGACAAACGACAAAGTGATTGCACTTATGTAAGTTACTTAGAATAACCAAATTCATAGAGACAGACGACAGAATGGTGACTGCCAAGGTCTGGGGAATGGGAAATGGGGCGTTAGTACAAAGTTAGGTGTAGAGTTTCAATTTTGCAAGAAGAAAAGAATTCTGGAGATAAATGGGTGATGGTTGCACCACAATGTGACTTACCCTTAATGCTATTGACCTGTACACTTAAAAATGGCTAAAACTGGGGGCATCTGCATGGCTCAGTCAGTTAAACATCTTTCTTTGGCTCAGGTCATGATCCCAGGGTTTAGATTGAGTCCTGTTTGGGGCTCCCTGCTTAGTGGGGAGCCTGATTCTTCCTCTCCCTCTCCTTCTGCTGCTCCCCCTGCTAGTGTTCTTTCTGTGTCTGTCTCTCTCTCTGTCAAATAAATAAATAAAATCTTTAAAAAATTTGTTAAAATCATAAATTTTATGTTGTTTATATTTTAGCACAATTATATATTTATAATAGTTTTCTAAAAATATTACCTTCAAGACTTACTATAAAGCTACTGTAATCAAGATAGTGTGACATTAATAAAATGATAGACAAATAGAACAGAATAAAGAACTCAGAAGAAACCCAGTGGAACAGAAGGGAGAGCCCAGTAATAGACACATATAAATACAGTCAACTGCTTTTTGACAGAGGAGCAAAGGTAATTCTGTGGGAAAGGATAAATTTGTTTTTATGTTTGTTTTGGCTTTTTGAGGGGGGAGGGGCAAAGGGAGAGGGAGAAAAATAATCTTAAACCAGCTCCATACCCAAGCAAGATCCCAACGCAGGGCTCTAGCTCACATGACCTGAGCTGAAATCAAGAATCAGATACTTAAGTGACTGAGCCATCCAGGCACCCTGGAAAAAGACAGTTTTTTTTAAGCAAATGATGCCTGAAAAACTGAACATCCATATGCAATACAATGGAGCAAACAGCTTTTTCAATAAATGGTACTGGAACAACTGGATATCCACAGAAAGAAAAGAAAAGAAAGAAAAGTGAAATAAAAGGAAAAAAAAAAGAAAGGAAAAGAAAAGAGAGGAAGGAAAGAAGAAAGGAAGGAAGAGAGAGAGAGGGAAGAGAAAGAAAGAAAGAAAGAAAGAAAGAAAGAAAGAAAGAAAGAAAGAAAGAAAGAAAGAAAGATTTTACACGGTCTAAAAAATTAACTCAAAATGGATCACAGGCTTAAATGTAAAACATAGAATTATAAAACTCCTAGAAGATAATGTAGCAGAAAATCTAGATGACCTTAGATATGCAAATGAGTTTTTCAATACAATAGTAAAGGCATGATCTTTGAAAGAAATAATTGATAGACTAGACTTCATTTAAATGCAATACTTCATTCTGTGAAAGACAATGTTAAGAGAATGAAAAGACAAAGCACCGATTGGGAGAAAAAAATTGAAAAACACATCGGATAAAGGGCTGCTATCCAGTATCTACAAAGAACTCTTAAAACTCAACAACGAGGAAAAAAAACAACTTAATTTAAAAAATAGGCCAAAGCCCTTAACAAATACTTCATCAAACAAGATAGACATACGGCAAATAAGTATATTGAAAGATGTTCCACATCATATGTCACCAGGTAAAGGAAAATGAAAACAACAAAAAGGTATTACTATGACCAAAATCTGAAGGCTGAAAACACCAAACTCTGGAAAGAAAGAGAAGCAACAGAAACTCTAATTCACTGCTGGTGGAAAGACAAAATGCATTTCACTTTGGAAGAGGGTTTCTTACAAAACTAAACACATTCTCACCATATGATCCGGCAATTGCACTCCTTGGTAGTTACTCAAAGGAGTGGAAACATTATTTTCAAACAAAAATCCGCACTTGGATGTTTTTGTATCTTTCTTCATAATTGCCAAAATTTGGCAGCAACCAAGATGTTCTTCAGTAAGTGAGTGGATAAATAAACTATGATACATCCAGACAATGGAATACTCTTCACCTGTAAAAAGAAATTAGCTATCAAGCCATGAAGAGACAGGGAGAAACTGTAAATGCATATTACTAAGCAGTCAGTCTGAAAAGGCTATATACAGTATGATTCCAACTATGTGGCGTTTTGGAAAAACAAAAGCAGAATTTGAAGACAAAGATCAGTGGTTGCCAGAGGTTGGTGGGGGTAGGGGGATAAACAGGCAGAGCACAGTTTTAGAGCAGTGAATCTGTTCGGTGTGTTACTATAATGGTGTACACATGTCTTTGTCCAAACCCATAGAATGTGTAACATCAAGAATGAACCTTAAAGTAAACAATGGGCTTTGGGTGGTTATATAGTATATAATATACATTGACAATGTATTTTTGTCAGTTGTAACAATTATGCCACCCTGGGTAGGGGGTGTTGGTAGTGGGGGAGGCTGTGCATGTGTGTGTGTGTGGGGGGGGTAATATGGAAACTCTCTGTACTCTCTCGTTATTCTGTATCTAAAACTGCTCAAAAACGAATCTTAAATGTAAGAAAATAAAAATAAGAATAGAGGAAAAGGGCTGAAATATTAAAAATAAAAGTAGAACTTTAAGAATTATAAAACGTTTCCGTAGAATTTGTTGATGGGCAGTATTTGTTAGAAGGTAAATTCATAAAAATCCAATACAGCAGAAGAGGGACTGGTAATAAGGTTTCTGGAGAAAAAATAATTTTTAGAGAATGTACAATTTTAAATGAGACATTGGAGTCAGGAAAGGTTGAAGAACTGGGCTGAACTGTGGAATATCGCGCACTCCTAATTGGGGTGTGAAAATACGGTGACAATCGATCATAAGAGTTCAAAAAGGCTGAAACTATGGATAGTACCTTCTTCCCCTTCCCTCCCCCCAGGTATGTATCAGGACCCCCTCTCCATATTATCATAATACCTGATATCATAATGTCATATGCAAATGGAGTAAATGGTTTTTAGTTAAGGAGCCATGAGCAGTGAGGTCAGTCCTGTGTGGATTGGGGAGGGTTTGGTCAAAAAGAATGCATTAATGAGAGAACATTAAATTATGTGAAAAAGGGATACTTTCAGTGGCCTGTGCCTCAAGATGGCTTCTGGTTAAAGCTTTAAGTCCATCTATTCTCCAGCAAACTATGGTCGTCTCTTCAGTAGAATGGTTATTCACGTGTGCCACATCTGTGCTGCCTGGCCTGGTTTGACCCCTGAGCTCCCTCTGCCTAGTGATACTCCTGCTGTGGCCCCGGAAGCCAGTGGGAAGGTGGCTCCTCATAGCTGGGGCTCCCTTGAACAGTATACAAGCTGTCCCAGGACAGGTCAGGTCAGCATAGTGCCAACAGGGGCTGCACCGAGTTCTCCAAACGGATGAAAACGTCTAAGGGTTTGGGGTCTGAAAACACAAAAACAAAATCCTTGGTGAGCCATATCAATAAAAACAGAAGAAAGGAGAAATGTACACAATTAAAAATGAAAGCCTGAGAATAAGCTACCAACACAGAGGAAATTAACAAATCCTAAGTGCCTATATTGTAAAAACTATGCAAATATGTTGAAAAAAGGGACTGTCATTAATTTTCTTTAACATCTGTAACTAAAGTTGACTCCAGAAGTCAACTTGAGGATCTAACCTTCCCAAATGGGAAGAATTCAGACACATACTGGTGGATGCCCAGACAGCCCCCAGGTGTGTTCTTTTACCCTTAAGAAGATGATTCTCAAACCAAGTAACCAGGTGCAGATTATAGAGATATTTGCTTAGTACACAAAAGCAAGCAACAGAATGATTAATCTCAATTATCAGTACTAATAGGGAAAAATCACATGTAGGGATCACCTCACTCTAACAGTGGTTTGGTCTTAAGAAATCTATTAATATAATACAACATACTATTAGAGCAAAGGGAAAAGCTTTCTGATCATCTCCATAGATACTGTGGGGCTGTCACAATAATCTAACACCTATATATTCCCCCAGAAAGCCTGAATATTTTGAGAATACACGGACACTTTTTTATTATGACAAGGAAAATACATGTCTTCATACAAGTTGAATATTGAGACACTGAACCATCCCATTAATGTCAGGAACAAGATAGGTATGCCACCTGAATCACTATTATTTGACACTGTTCTCAAGCGCAATTGCCTAAGGGAAAGAAATAAGGGAAATTATTGGAAAGGAGAAGGCAAAAGAAAATCTTAGAAACAATAAAAAAACACAGTTAAAGCCGTTATGGCATTAATATACAAAATCAACTGTATTCTTATACATCCAGTTATCAAATAAAATGGAAGAAATATTCCATTGAAAATGGTAACGAACAATAAACTATCTAGAACTAGACAAGAAATTCATAGAACCTATCTGAACAAAACCATAATAATCTATGAAGCGGCATAAAATTAGATTTGAACACATGCCTGCAGCACTCTTGAATAGGAAGACTCATATAAATTCATTGTGACCTCAACGAGGGAGACAAACCATGAGACACTCTTAACTATAAGAAACAAACTGAGGGCTGCTGGAAGGGGAGGGGGTGGGGGTGAGGTAACTGGGTGGTGGGCATTAAGAAGCGCATGTGATGTGATGAGCACCAGGTGTTCTATGAAATTGGTGAATTACTGAACTCTTCATCTGAAACTAATGATGTGCTATATGTTGGCTAATTGAATTTAAATAAAAAAAATGTGTGTATGAGAGAGGGAAATGGAGGAGAGAGAGTAAGAGAGAGAGAGGAAGGGAAAGGCAAGAAATGTTAAGGGGATGGTTAACTTGAAAATATCGATTTGTGAATATTTAATATTAACATGAATAAAGCTTCAGAAATGAAAAGCATTCATGGAGAGACAAACCAATAAGTAGAAACAGCCCCAAAACACTTGACAGGAATTTAGTTTACAAACAAGGAGCCATTCTGAATAAAACGGGGAAAAGACTAACTATATTACAGGGATACACTATTATATATTTTGTTGGCACAACTGACCATTTGGAAAGAAAAAAAAAGTGCATTTTTACCTTTATTTCCTGCAGTAAGTGAATTCCAGGGAGTTAGAAGATGTAAAGGTAAACAAATGAAACCATAAAAATTTAGAAGAAAATATGAGTAAATTTATTTATAATCTCAGAATGGGGAAGGCCTTTTATAACTGGAAACAAATCCCAGGATCTACCCAGGCAAATATGGATAAGTTGACAACATAAAAGTTTAAACTTTCTATATGCTAAGAAATAAACAAAACAATAAATAACATCAAAAGACAAAAATAAACAAATAAAAATATTTTCTAAACAAATATTTTCAAGATAGAAGACAAGAAAGTTCCAAAGTACACAGGCAAATTAATTAAGAAAGAGCCAAATAACCCCAAATTATGTAAAGGACATAAATTACAAAAATTGAAATGTCTAAAACATATCTGAAAGATACTCAACTTTATTCCTAATAAAATAAACTAAATCAGAATAACATTGCAATATAATTTTTCACCAGATTGGAAAAAAATATATTAAGTTTGATGATACCCAGTACTGAGAAAGTTGAGACACTAGCCTTTTCATTATATTCTTGGTAGGTATATCCATTGATTGGTATTTGGAGGGTAATCTATCAATATCTACCGAATGGTAAATGCACAGAGCCTTGAATCCAGCAATTCCATTTCCCACTTATACCATTCCCATTTATACCAAGATATGGTCACAAATGCATGCTAAGGTATAAATCAAGGATGTTCATTACAGATTTGTATATAAAAATAAAAAAATCCTGGAAATTATATGTTCACTAATAGACTAACCAAAAAAAAAAGTCCATCGAGACAATGGAATGCTAAGCAGCTATTAAGAAGAATGAGGTAGATCTTTTTATGTTGCCATGAAAGGATAAAACACTAATCACAGAAAGCAAAGTGCAGAGTGCTGTGCATAGCAGGAGGGGGTAGCAAAGGAGTCTCTCTGAGCCCCCTTACACCCCCTCCCGGCCTCCCTCCCTTTCTTTTTCTTCCTTTCTGGAAATGCCCCCCAGTCCTCAGAAGCTCATTCACCAATGGTCCCTGTAGCTATTTATGCTTTTCTTACTACATGTGCATCTTTTCCTTATTATCACTTTCTAAAATGGCAGAGTACTGGTCAAGGGGTCAAAAAATAAACTACTTCTGTTTGCTTTTTTAATGTTTTTCTGTATAAAATACAAAATCAAAGTCAGTTGGTTTTTTTTTCCCAAGCAAAAGTGTTACAGAGGTTTTCAGGTAGCAATAAGAAATGAAGCATTCTCTTATATATCAAAACACTTCTACTTGTGTCTACAATAGGAAAAAAAAAAAAAAAAAGGAAAGAAAAGATTGTGCATTGTTCATCCATCCCATGTAGAACGGCTGAACTCTGAGGACAACCCTGCTCCAAACGGCATGATGTTGGCTAGAATGCCCTCACTTATCAACCTGCTTGCCCCTCTGCAGCTGCACACTCAGCTTTCATGCACACCCACATTCGGAGCATACCCAAGCCTCCATTCTCCTCAGTGCAAACAAATCCATGTGCGTTACCCAGAAATGAGTGAAATAAATGGCCGGAGAAAAGTCATTTCTTTCTCTCTGAACACATAATCTTCCCTCATAATACACCCATCTCAGGGGTTAGAAGCAAATTAAAGATCTCCAGGAGCTCAAAGCCTTCTGCGGTTTTGAGCTCTGATCTGTTTCTAGATGAAACAACAGAGCAGGAGAGATTTTGTTGTGTCTCCTTCTGATTGCATTAAAAAATAAGGAAACTGGGAAGAGTCAAAGTGACCACTGTCAGCTAGATAATGTAACTAGAGAATTCTGTCACTACACGGGTTTAAAATGAAAGATTCCTTTGCTTTCAAAATGCTTATCTCCAGTGAATCTACCTTTTCAAGCTACCTTTCTGGGCTAACATTGGAGCTGTTGAGCTGTGCGAAAGCAGATCCCTAAAAGCCAGAGACTGGAGTTACTGCTCCAGGAAAGCTGCTGCCCACATCATCCCCTTCCCAGTTCCTGCCATACAAGGAACCAGAAAGGTCCCAGATCCTGCTCCTTGGCCTTGACACATAAGGAAAGGCATAGCATACTTTCACTTTATATTGTGCATTTGTACAGACCCACAATTTTCTAAGACTAATCAACTCAAGTACATGAGAAACATCTAATGCATTATTAAACACACACACACACACAAACACACACATAGCTGGCTTAATTTAACTTTAGCTATTACATTGGGCTTATATTTTTAACAGAATTCTATTTGCCCTTTGGGTTTTTCAGAATAGAGCAAATTCAGCTCCCCAATGTCTGAGGGCAGCATAGGAAGTTTGGGAGTCCCCTGGTATCTACAGACATCCCCCTGACTGGGCCAGGTGTGGTCCTAGTTCAGAATCAACATACATCTTTGTCCCTCCTGATTCCCACCACAAGGTAGCTTGGCAGAAAATCAGACTGGTAAAAGCATAATTTAAAAGACCAACTATGCCTCTTTCTCTCTAATAAAATGCAGGAGCGGTGTAAAATTGTTTCTCTCTACCATCTATGGCAGAGAAAAATAAAATCTGAATCACAGAAAAACGAGCAGTTAGGTTTTCCCTTTTAGTTTTGTGTCCTTTTACCAATTATCTGAATGGATCTAGTGAGGGTGGTTTAATACTATTATTGTTACTTTCCTTCGAGGTTTGTAAACAAGCAAAAGCTTATGTTGAATTTTCAAATAGGCCTTCTGGCAAGTGACATGCAGGCATGCAAAACCAACTGTACAGGCCTCCCCTGGCGGTCTGGAGCCACCCTGACCTCTCTGAAGGGCTCACCAGGCATTAGGGAATGGGCAAAAACAGCTTTCAGTGGTCCTAGTGACCCTAAGGATGTTCCAAGAATATCAAGTAGCCCATCTGAGAGGGTTCAACAAAACGTGCTGAGATTGTATTATTCAAAGTAACAAGGAAACTAGAACGGATATGACTGGCAGCGAGCGCTCTGGGTACATCAGCATCCCCATGTCTAGTGTAGCACCCCAGATTCTCCCCAAGCCAACGGCATCGCCTGTCGGTGCGTTTCCCACATGCTGGGGACCAAGACCAGGTTAAGCGAAGTCTTTCGACACAGCCTCGACGAAGTTTGGAGCGGACATCAGGATGCCGATGGTGCAGATGATGGTGAAGACAGAGAAGGCCATGAGACACAGGCGGTCCACCACGCACGCCGCGAATTTCCACTCACTGCAGATGGCCTCGCTCTCGTCCTGGCAGCGGAAGCGGTTGGCGATGTAGCGGACCTCCTCCAGGATCTTAGCCAGCTCCGGGTCCCCCTCGGAGGACTGCCCACCATGCAGGAGGTGCTCATCGTGCGTGGGGGAGCAGGCCATGCGACCACACACGACGCCCGAGTCGGGGGTGGGGGCACAGTGCACCCCATCCAGGCCACGGAAGCCGATGTAGAGCAGGTTGCCGTTGGTGGTGGGCGGTCCGGCCACCGCACTCATCTCCACGCTGGCCAGGCTGCAGCGACGCTGACGCTGCTTGTGCTGGCAAGCCGGCCTCACCTTGTCCTCCCCCGGCCTCTTCATGCGCAGGAACCATGCGCACCAGTTCAGAAGGATAACTCTGGTCTGGGGAGACAACAGGGAAGTTAGGAGCAGGTGGAAGCGAGCATCAGCGGGTCCTGATCACAGCCCTACTTGTCGGGGAAAGGGGTTCCTGGGGGAGCCAGGCTCCCACTTCTTCCCTGAGTTTACACAGGCAAGCAGTGCCAACATGTTGCAATGGTCGGGTCAAATGTGAGCCTAGAATAAACCAATCCAGAAAGTCACCCTGGGAATGAGCGGAATTCTCAGTGGCAGACACACTGCAGTCTTGGGGCAAATAGGCATAGGGGAGGAGAGAGCTGTCTTGGAAACAGAGCCCTGCCTGAGATGTGTAAACAAAATAAGTCACCTTCCCTCTCCAATCTTCCCCCATCCTCCACCAGCCACCATCATACCCAGCTGTCTGTGGGGCATCCCAGTGCCAGGGCAGACTTGCAGGGGCACACCGCTGGAGATTTTAAAACTTTCAAGGGGAATTCCGTGACACCTATCAGATGCTGCATGAACCCCCAGCTTGAAATAGTGCCTGCTGGAACACCGGGTCCCTTGTAAGGATGGCATATCATTGCAAAGCAGGTTTTTGTCCTGATGAAAAGCAAGTGCCAAGAAAGTCAACATGGAACAGAAAACGGGGACACTGTGCTCCTAAGATTTGAAAGGGTGTGCTGTGCCAACAGGTGCCTCGGGGTCAGGACATAAATACTTAGTACATTATTTTGACCACCTTAATAAAGAGAGCCATTAGGTGGGGTTTTTTTGTTTTTGTTTTTGCCCTAGGGCCTGTGAAAAAAATCCACAAGACACTAAAAGAGCTGTGAACCAGGAAAGTTTAGGGACCTCTAACCTAATTCATTAGGCTGCAATGAGGACAGTCAGATGATGTGCAGGAAAGTACTTGGGAAAGTCGAAAGCAGGGGTTGGCAGAGTTTAAGGGGCCACATAATAACCTCCATAAGGTCTCTGTTGTAACTACTCAGCTATTAATAAAGTATAGAAATAGTCATAGAAAGCTTGTAAAAAAATAAACATGGCTTTTTTCTACTAACATTTTATTTGCAAAAGCAGTTGGTAGGCCAGATTTGACCACTGGAGCCACAGTTGGCTGACCTCTGGTTTAACATGTTTTATCAACATATACTGCCTACGTGCAGAAGATGCTGGAGAGAAATCACTGAGATTTCTGGTTTTTCCCTCTAATGAAAAGAGGGAGCCATGCAAAGCCTTAATTCAGGTTAAAAAATTTCTTGGAAACTTAATTGAGACAAGTGTGGGAAGAGTGGGCCCTTTCCCTGAAGTTATCCAGATACCAATTTTAATTTTGGTTTAGGATTGCGGTGAGTTCCATCAGCAACATAAAAGGCATGTTTCCATCTATAAGTACAGGCAGTAAGTTGTGAAGTTTATGCCTGTAGCACTTTGATGGCATCTTCTCAGAGATAACTGCAGTAGACCTGTCTGGAGACAGGCAATGAAAAGAACAAGAAGCGTAAGTGCAGGTTCACTCCAGCTGTAAAGAGAACCCTTTGCTCAGGGCAGAGGCACTCTGCATATCCTGCCCACACCTTATGGACAAGTCTCCAGAGCCGGGAAATGCCTGTCTGCATACCCTGGAGGGTTTTCCATGACCAGTAAGGAGCAGGGACATATGGCACCCCATGAATCTGCAGGTCAGTCTGGCCCTCCACAGGAGGCTGAGAAGACATGCCAGTTCAGTTGCTCCTATCAGGGCCTTTGTGAAGTGAGTATAATTTCCCCACCCATTTTACAGATAAAGAAACTGAGGCTTCAAAGAGGCTAATAAATTGGCTCAAGGTCACACAGTAAGCAAGCCATCTATGCGTTTAAGCTTTCACGGCTCATCTGTGAAAGGGTCTATGAAGTCTTTTTCAACACTCCTGTGACTTTAGCCCAACCCCCACTTCAAGGAAATGCATTGGGCAACGAGTGCGTCCAAGCCCAGAGACAGCTATACACATGGAGTGTGTGTATGTGTGTGTGTGTGTGTGTGTGTGTAGCGGGGGGCGGGGGGCAGGGGAGTCTGTGCCTACCCTGGAGCACATCTCAAGCTAATGTGGTCCACACCACCAAGTCTGTTCTGAGTTCCATGGCTTGAATCATTAGCTTTCAAGGCTAAAGCATCTCCAAAGATGCAATTATCCTCTTGACACTTATCAAACTGTGCTCATGACCTCTTCTGTTGGGTTATGGTTTTGTGTCTGGCTGTGTAAATGTCACATAATGCCACGGCACCGGCAATATCTTCTTCATAGCAACACATCATAATAAAAGTTCCTTGGAGGCTATTTATTTTTCAAATACACACAGAGAGAAAGAAAAATGCAGGAGGTTATATAAATTGAAAGTGAGAGATCCAAGCTTCATATTTCATTTGCAGCCATTGGTTTTAACACACTCCCGTGCTGAGAGGTGAATAATTAGCATAGACTCTTAATTAAGATTTTTTTTTTTTCTGGGCAGTAATACTATATCAGGTCTTTAAAAATGGTTTTGTGTCTTAAACAAAGGAATGATAATATGTGTTTTTAGTTTTACATTTGCATAAACACTTGAAGGATAATGGGGAAATTGCTTAAAATGGCTATCAGTATTGGTGGTGGAAGCAATGAGGGCTGGGAATGAGAGCAGGATTTCCTTCCGCATGATTTAACTTTCACTTCGACTTTTGAAACATGTGAATGTATTACCTTTTTCAAATGGAAGGAAGGTAGCCAGAAAGTGTGTCAGGGCTGTAAAAGTCAGATGACAATGTAGCGAATATGTGCAAATGTGTCCCACTTTTTAATGGGGGGACCTTCTCAAAACAAGCCCACGGACTGCAGTGATGGGACATATGTAGGAGACAGCACCATTTCTGGGGGCTCATTCCAGTGCTGATGCAATGAGCTATGAGAGAAAGTCATTATTAAGTGTATGAAATTGCTGTGGAAAAGAATCTAAGAGGATACAGTAACTCGGTAAAGTAAAAAAAAAAAAAAAAAAAATTTTAAATTGGTCTTTCCAATCACTTTGGGTAACTGTAAAAAGAATCTAAGAGGACACAGTAACTCGGTAAAGTAAAAAAAAAAAAAAAAAAAAATTTAAATTGGTCTTTCCAATCACTTTGAGTAACTTTAAATTATTGCACAATGAATAGTTTTAGAAGGCCTGGGAATGCTTTCTTCCCAGAGGTTCACAAAATGTCCCTGACTTCTTGCACCTGCATTTAGTGTGTGTGTGTCGGGGTGGGGGGGGGGGGTTCTTAGAGTCCCTTCCAAACTTGGATGCAAGGTTATAAATCTCCAAAGAACACAGCCTTGTTTTGACAAGAGAGGGCTCCTTCAGAACCCACTGTGCCTAGGCCATGCTCTCTGGACAAGAACACTGGAAGGTCTGCAGGGCCCAAGTAAGGATCCATCCCTCCCCTGGCCCTGGGTGTTGTCACAGTGTGCTGAGGTGAGGAAAGCCCAGGCCATACTTGGCCCTAATCAAGGTTTCCTGAGTGTCAGGTGAGGAACGGAATGGAGCTTCTGATCCCGGACCCCAAGGGCACAGCTTGGTAAGCATCTGCCTATATCCCAGCGCCCAGTGCTGAGCAGGAGCTGGGAAGGTATGGCATGGCCCAGGGCTGACATAATAGGCTGTTATATTCAATCATTTATCTTTTTCCCTTTTGCTTTTATCCTAGCCCCCCTGCCCACTGGTAAGCACTAACCTTTATTAGATAAGCCTGTGGTACGCTGGCATTCGTCCAGGCACTAACTACCTGTGTTAATACATGGCTCACTCTCTCTCACCCCGTTGGTCTTCATTCTGTTTGGAAGATCCAGCCACATGGCTGGGTGCTTATCTCCTCTGCTGCTTCCAACCACTGTCCTGTTCTCCACAGCGTACGTGCAAAATGTTTTAGAAACACACTGGTACCCAAACGTAGAGAGCGGCCAGTGTGTGGGCCCCGTTCTGGAATGTCAGGTTGCAAGAACAGTGCCATGGGCCCCTAAGAGCATGCTCACCGTAACAGGCCAGAGATAATACAATAGTGCGGACCGATGAGGTCCTGTGGGATACATGGCTCTGTGTTGAGGGCTGCTAGCTGTCGGTGGGAGTTTTAAAACAGATAATTCATCTGCGGAGTCACCCGCGCTGAGGGCCCCTGACTCCCTGTGGTGAAGAGCAGGAGGGACGCACCCACTTGGGCATCTTGCCGCCGTCGGGGTCATGGTGGTGGTACTGCAGCACGATCACCGTCACGACCACGGAGAGGCCCACGATGATCATGGTGCTGGCAAAGTACTGGGCTGCGGAGACAAGAGATGCAGGGTGAGCCCCGGGCCCTCCACGGCACAGGCATCATGGCATGGAAGGCAGAACCAGATGGCGATCTCTGACTGCCTGGGACCATGTGGCAGAGCTTGGAGCAGGGCAGGACTGTCTACAGGCCTCCAGAACCCCCGCCCACACTCTTGGCAGGCAGAGGCCAGCCTGGAGCACGGGGACCAGCTTTCCCATCCATGCCAGCTGCTTGGCTTGGCTGACCCCACTTTTGTGACTCCGCCAGCCTCCTCCTCCAGGGAGGGTTAACAGTGCCTCACAGGACGCTGATAAGGTTGTTCCTAGGACAAAGGCTGTGGACTGTGATGGGAGCTGAGAATACCGCGGTAGTGAAGGTCTGGTCCCCATCGTGATAACTGTAGGCCAGGGACATGCTGGAGGCAGGGATGTAATAAGGACAAACCTGGGCATCACTGGCAGGGTACCTAGAATTAGTGTGGGAAATGAGCCTGGTCCCATCTAATGAGAGATAGGAGGAGGTGTCAGGTGTCTGAAGAAAACGTGAAAGATAGTGACTTCCCTGGCTGAGAATGCCAGCTTCAGCTCTGGTGGGCAAGGATGCATTTCTTCTCCTTGGTCCACATGAGAAGCATGGCACATCCTAAACAGCTCTCCACTAACCCACTGCCTCCAACCATGAGTTCAGACATCTATGAGTTTAGACAGGCTACTCAGCCTGTCTGGGCCTCAGGTTCTTCAGCAGTATAACAAGGATGGCAATGCCTTCTTTTGTGGGGTTGGTGCAGGCATTAGCAATTATATGAGCTGAAGATCTAGAAGAAAGCCTGGAGAAGGGAAGACATTCCTTGATTGGCAACTCTCATTACTAAACCTTTGGTGTGGCTTTCAGCTCAAGGGGGCTGAGCTCGAAGCAGAGGACATCCTGGTGCAGAGGCTAAGTGCATGGCCACACACTCAGTTAAGAATGCCTCCTTTTCTCTGGGCAGGAAGGAAGTCACTGCCCTACTGCGGGAATCAAGAGGTACATGTGAGAAGCTGTGAGAGAAGGATATCTGAGACTTCAAGTTAGCACCAGGGATCTCTAAGAAAAGGAAGGAGGTAAAACAAAACTGTGACTTCTGTGGGCTGAGTTTATATTTATATGTTGAAGCTCTAGCCCCTGGTATCTCAGAATATGACTGTATTTGAAGACAGGGCCTTTAAAAAGGGGGTTAAGTTAAAATGAGGTCCTTCGAGTTGGGCCTGATCCTATCTGACTAGTGTACTTATAAGAGGGGAACTTTGCACACACAAAGGGGTACCAGGAATGCACCCAGACAGGAAAGACCATGTGAGGGCACAGCAAGAGGGTGGTCATCCACAAGTCAAGCAGAGAGGCCTCACTAGAGATCAAACCTGCCGGCACCTTGGTCTTGACTCCTAACCTCCAGATCTATAAGCAAATACATTTCTGTGTTTTGATACCCGGTCTGTGGAATTTTACTGTAGCAAACCTAGCCAACCAAGACAAAGACCTGTGGAGACATGTGGGGTCAAAGGATCCCCACAGCTGAAATCCCATCTTTCTAGACATGGGCTATGCACCAACCATGTCTTTTGCTCATCGGTTCATCGGTCAAGGCAGGGATGCCCTCTACCCCACAGAGCCTGCTTTCTGTTTGAAGTCTCTACTGAAAGCATTGTGTTGAAAGGTAGGAAGAGTGGGCTGAAGCATGGTTTCTTGACGTCTGGATGGTAGTGAGAGAACTAGGAACACCCACAAAGGCTTTTCATAGCAATACTGTCTCTCTCTGGTCAAAATATCACACATTAGAGGAACAAAGGAGAAACTTGCCTTTGTAGTTTGTGAAGCCTGGGAGTATCTGTGTAAGATAAATAGGCTCCCCTAGACCTACCCTCCCTTGTTAACCACACAGGGTGGCCCTCAGGTGGCCGGGAAACAGGAATAATCATAGACTCCATTTGTCTTTCTGAACTCCATCACCCAATTGGAGGAGTGATGCTCATATTAAACCCAATATCCCCTATGAGGCTGTTTGCTTCCCATTCTCAAAACTGGCTTGAAGGTTTGGTTCCCTGACCAGGAACAGAGCCCTGGCTGTAGTGGCGAAAGTAGCAGATCCTGACCACTAGACCTCTGAGCACCCCTCTGCACGTTGCTGCTTATTCCAATCCAGGGAGGTACACAGCCACGGGCAATGCTATCTCCTGTTTCTGTCATCCTGTCCTGGGCTGGAGGTCATGATTTATATGTGTCTTGTCCAAAACATATTTATCCTGTTTACATTTTCTCACAAGCTTTAACTTTATCCAGAGACACTGAGGCATCTCAGAGTTAAAATGTGAGCTCCTCCGATTTTGACAAAGGATTTGTGGAAGAACAATGACTCAAAGCTAAAGTGACAAATCTCTAATGGTAAAATCTCTGGCCGCATAAGTGTGAGGGGGAGAACAATGGGAGGAAGGGTGCATTTCTGTACCTTCAAGTCAAACCATGAAGCTTGACTCCCCACACTGCCTTACATGTACCCAGGGAAGCAGAGTCTATAGGTCACTCAAACAGTTCTAGAAAGTCACTCCTCCTGGGACCATGTGGCTCTCCAGGACCCTCACTAAGCCCACATCTTTAAAAGAGACCTGACATTTGCTTACCTATCAAGGGCACCGAGTCAGATGTCGCAGGCATGATCTCAGCCACCAGCAACATGAAGACAGTAAGAGAGAGTAAAACTGTTATCCCTGAAACATAAACACAGCAGTGCCTGAGACAAAAGAGACGATAATGCCTCAAGTCCATTAACTGTGCCTAATCTGAGATTCAAAGGAGGGAGGTGTGGGGTAGGGACCAGTGATGTCCTAAAAGTGAATGCAGGGTTCTCTCTCTGTCTGTAAGGGTATGGCCTTTTTCTGGGGGCTGTTCACATCAATTATCAGAGTCCCAGATCGAGGTAAGTTTAGGAGCCAGAACTTTAGAACAAGGATACAAAATGAATTACTGAACTCAACACAAGTATCTCTCGTTTTCTTAATTACATTAGAATTGAGAGGTAGTTACATATAGCAGGAAAACAAAAAACAAAACAAAGCAAGACAAAAAAGCCACACAATCTTAAGACCTCACTTTTGTTCTTGACTTTGCTATTTACTACATGTGTGACTGTGGATAAGTCACTTAATGTGCCTGAGCCTTGCAGTCAGAAGATAAGGGTTTGAGGATGATTTCTACATGTATGACATATGACCTTTAATAACTCTTTACGATGTTGAGAAATTCATTTCACCATTCTAAGTCTTAGTTTTCTTATCTTTCTATTGGATGATCGGAAGGAATTATCCTGTGTACAGCAATATAGAGATGCAAACAGATACTGAACTAACTAAAGTGTTGCCTCTGCATAACAAATGCTGGCCAGCTGCTCCCCAAGAAACAGGATGGCACAAGAAGAGAAAGTAATGCCCCTCAGGACAGAACCCAGTAGTCTCTTCTTGGGCAGTCCCATCTTCTGTGGAGGAGCCTACAGATTCTCAGGAGGGCACTGGGCATCTAGCATGAAGCTAAATCAGGAGGCTGGGGTGTTGAGGAGATGTCCCGGGCTGGGAGGTCAGTGTGTGACCCCACATCTCTGCCCCCATAGCCATGACATGTCCTGCATCATCCACCGGGATCCCTAGAGAGCTGACCTCAAGGCAAGGGCCTCCCATCCTGTCTCAGACTCACACCCAAGATCAGGACACTTACCCAGGGAAATTTTCTCCCCTGAATCTGCAGGAAGCAGGAAGACGAGGAGGGCCAGTGCAGAGATGAGCACACAGGGGATGAGTAGGTTGAGGCCATAGTAGAGGGTCCTGCGGCGAATGGTCACTGTGAAGGTAACGTCTGGGTAGGGCTCTTTGCAGCACTCATAGAACTTCTCACTCCGCTTGCCTGGGATTCCTCCATGAACAAAAGGGGAAAGGAAGAGTGTCTGAAGAAAATTACCCTGCTTGTTTATTTTAATGGGCATATCATACAAATGACCATGGAGTTTGTTAGGTGCTAAAACAAAAAAAAATTAAAAAAAATAATAAAACTGGGTAATCAGTGTTTGAATAAACTCTTTCTGGTGTATTTGAGTTGTTCACGAGTATCTTAGTGATAGTGGAGCAAACCAGGAGAATTTTTTTTAATGGACTGAACTAGATGAGGTATAGAGTAAATGTTTGTGTCCCCGTAGGAATATGTTTAACATATTCCTATGTTGAAATGTTAACCCCCACAGTGATGACTTTCGGAGATGGGGACTTTGGGGGGGCACGCTTAAGTCATGAGCACAGAGCTCTCATGAATGGGATTATTGCCCTTAGAGAAGAGGCCCAGAGAACTCCCTAATCTCTTCAGCTGTGTAAGAACATAGACAGAAGACAGCCATCTCTGAACCAGGAAGCAGGGCCTCAGCAGACACTGGATATGCCTTGATCTTGGACTTGATCTTGGATTTCCCAGCCTCCAGAACTGTGATAAACAAATTTCTGCTGTTTATAAGCCACCTAATCGATGGTATTTTGTTTTAGCAGCCTGAATGGTCTAAGACACCATGATTATAAATAATACATTATGCATTTTACACCATTATAAATGTAATTACTATTTTTTTCTATTAAAAATAATCAAATATAGGTTTTTGTGAACTGCAATTTGCTATCCAACCTGATTTTAGGAATGGAGCAGATTCTAATAATATAGTCATGCCTATACTAGCACTGACTTCTTTAAATGGCTGCACGTTTCTCATGGAAAGCTCTGAATTTTCTAATTGTTTTTTGTTTCTTATTGTATAGCTCTCAGTAAATTATAGAGATTGCCGCAGGGTTCAATAAATGCTTACACTGAAACCAGAGTGGAAAATCCAGACTTTTAAAGCCAGTCCAGGAATAAAAAGCAGCTTTCATGGGGAGGGGGGGTTTAGGGAGAGGGTGGTTGAGTTATGGACACTGGGGAGGGTATGTGCTATGGTGAGTGCTGTAAAGTGTATAAACCTGGCGATTCACAGACCTGTACCCCTGGGGCTAATAATATATTATATGTTAATAAAAAATAAAAAATTTAAATTTAAAAAATTGAAAAAAAAAAACCCTAGGAGCTAATAAATGGGTACTGTTTTATAAATATAGATATATTTTTTAAAAAGCAGCTTTCTACAAGGCTGCTAGTCTCAGGTCTTTGCTGGGCTTACCCACAAGGTCCCATTCTCCGTTTGGGATATAGCCGCTGATATCTGCCTCTTGCATCTGTAGATCCAAGGACCACCCTCCATAGGACCAGGACCCAAACTTCAGTTTGCACTGCTGCACATCGAAGGGGAACCAGCGCACGTCAATGTAGCAGGAGCTCTTGAATATGCCTATGTGGGCAAGAAAACAGTCAGAAAACCGAAATGGAAGGGGACCAAGCCCGGCTTTAAATACCCAGCAGATTCACACTGCTGGTGGAATGTGAACTGGTATAGTCATTAGAAAACCGTATGGCGATTCCTAAAAATATTAAAAATAGAACTGTTTTATGATCCAGAGATCCCACTTCCGGGAATATATCCAAAGGAAACAAAATCGCCCTCCGGGAGAGAGAACTGCATCCCCATGTTCACTGCGACATTATTAGCAACAGCTGAGGAATGGAAACAAGCTAAGTATTCATCGATGAATGAATAAAAACAGAAAAAGATGATCAAACCATACACACATGCAAATGCGTACACACACACAGTGAAATACTATTCAGCTTAGAAAAGACAGAAATCCTGCCTTTCGCAGTACCACGGATGACCACGAAGGACATCTTGCTAATTGAAGTAAGTCAAAGACAATACTCTATGATCTCCCTTACATGTGGATTTTGAAGTAAAAAAACAAAAAAAACAAGAACAAAAAACTGAACTCACAGAAACAGTGAGTTCCCAGGGGCCTAGGGGAAGTAGGAAAATGGACAGGGGCTGGTCAAGGGGTACATTTGGAGGATCAGCGGTACAGCAAGGGGACTCTGGTTAGTAACACTGTGTACTTGAAATGTGCTAAGAGAGCAGATCTTAAACATTCTCATGAAAAACAAAACAACACAAAACCCAGCCCTGTAAGGTGATGTATGTGTTAACTTTGGGGCATCATTTCACAGTGCATGTGTATGTGCAGGATAATTTTAACTAGTTTAGATCTTAGATTAAGAACAAAGACTGATAGGTTTAAATGGAAGACAGTGCTTGGGCTCAAGTAAAAGTTTCCACTGAAAAGAGTGACTTCAGCCTCAGACAAGTTGGAAGTGAATTTTTGGCAGGTTATGAAGACGAAACCAGATAAGCCCCCTTCAGTAATTTATGCCCATGTGCTCCTCCCTGCCCAGAAAAAGGCTTGAAGGCTGTGGAAGGCACAAAGAGCTAAGGGTGCCCCCTATTCCTGGGGACAGGGTTAGTGCTCCATACATTTCTGCTAGTAATTGAAAAAAAAGAAAAAAGAAAAAATGAATGGTGGAAGGGACTCAGCAGCCTTGCAAACACAAACCTGCACTCCACAACCAAGCTGGGAAACGATAAACAATGTCCTATCCTCACAAGTTCCTTTAAGTGCCATGTCTGCTGTTTATAGGAATCCACAGATGCTGCCCTCCCATTAATGGACGAGATCCCCCTGAACCCACACTGCTTGTGGAAAATGTAACTCCATGACTGAATTATTCCATTTCCATGAAATGGCCAGAGAAAGAGTATCCCTAGAGATAGAAAGCAGATCAGTGCTGGTCTAGGACTGGCAGTAAGGGTGGGGATCAACTGCGGGATGGTAAAAGGGATCTTTTGGGGTGGTAAAAAGTGTTCTAACACTAGATTTTGGTATTGGTTGTACAACTCTGTGAATTTATTAAAAATCGCTGAATTGTGTACTTAAAATGGGTGACCTGTATGATATGTAAATTATATAATAAACCTGTTAAAAATAAAAACATGAAATAGAATTTCATAACCAAGTCTTTATTTCAAATCATGCACCCAAAACACTTTTTTTTTTTTTCTTGCCTGTACTTGGTTGCATAAACAGAACAGCATCCCAGGTCAGTCCTACATGACCCCAGGGCACAGGCTTGCTGCCCCAGGCCAGAGTGCTCCATTCTGATCCTGCCAAAGTAGGGGAGACTCCCACACTCACAGCACAACTGCCCTGTCCTTCCCAGGCTCCTGGGGCCATGAAGGCTGGGACACAGGCACAGAGCCCTAGAGGAGTTTGCTGCACACAGGTGGCCTAGGGCTCAGGAATGCTGCTTCTTGTAGCTGAAAATAGCCTCCGCCCTCAAAACAATGTGCAGCACCATATTCTTGTACACTGATGACTACCGGAGATCATTTTCTAAAATAGCTCTCATAATAGAAACTGTAACTCCCAGGCTGGGGAAAAAGAATGAATGCATGTGTGATGGAAGACTCCTCCCATAGCCTCAGTCCCCTAGGGGCCTGCTGTTAGGCAGAAAGCAAGCTTCGGCTGGGGGAGGGGTGAAGGAACAGGGGAAGCAGCAAGGAAGCACATGCTTTCAGGTAGAAAACCTGGAAATCTGTGGTTCTTCAGTCTCTACAAACATTATTGGGAGGTATCTGCCTTTGATGGGTTTAATCACTCACACATTCATTTATGAACAAGTGGGCCAGGTGCCTGGTTGATTAGTGGTGGTTCTAAGGTGTGTAAACACAGAATCTGCCCACGGGATGCTTATCATCTGCTAAGGAGGAAGAATGTGTAAGCAACAACAAGAAACAAGGCTTTGCTGTGTTCTGTGAATGAAGGTGTGAGAATGGGGTTTACTACAGCAGAAAGGCTGTGTGTGTATGTGAGTGTGGTATGTATTGTGTGTAGTGTGTATGCAGGGGAGGGGTTGTGGTTGGTGTGTGGATATGCGTGTGCAGGAAGTAGGTATGTAGGGCATATATGTGGGATGTGTGGTGTGTAATGCATGTGTGGTGTGGGGTGGGGACAGTAGATAGTGTGTGGATATTGTGTGGGTGTGTAGTATATGTATGTGGGAGAGGTGGTTGGAGTGTGAATGTGTGTGGATTTGTGGGGGGGAGGTATGAGTGTGGGTATATATGTGGGGTGTGGTATGTGTGTGTGGTATGTAGTGTAGGTATGTGGGAGATGTGACTGGTGTGTGAACATGCGTGGATATATGAGTGGGGGAGATATGGATGTAGTTGTATATGTGAGGTTTGATGTGGGTCGTGTTATGTGTGATGTGTATGAGTGGTGTATTGTGGGCGGGGGGCTTGCTTGGTGTGTGAATGTGTGTGGATATGTGTGTGGGGGAGATATGGATGTGGGGTGTATATGTGGGGGGGTGTGCGTGTGATGTATAATGTGTGTGTGTGGTGAGTGTGGAGTGGTAGGTGTGTGCATATGGTATGGTGTGTGTGTGTGTGTGTGTTTGTTGGTGTTGGGATAGGAGTTGGCTGCAGATTGCCTGGAACAGGAAGTTGAACAGTTGCAGTGGGGGAGATAATCCTGGAAAAGAACATGTTAAAAAAAAAATCATCTAAAAGATTTTTAAAACTCTGTTAATATCTGCCTCAAAGCATTAAAACCCAGATTCCCCATGCTCTGTATTATTCAGTGAGCAGCCTAGGGCTCAATGAATGGAGAGAAATGAGGGGCTGGTGGGAAAAAAAAAAATCAATCCCAGGAAGCAGTTAACCAGCAACTGGCTGCGAGGGAGAGAAGCTCAGTCAGGGATAAGACACTAATGAGCCCCACTTTGAAACCACTTGCTCTTCTATCTAACATGCAAGTTTTTTAATGCACATGCTCAAAAAGCCCGCAAGTCCATCATCTTGCCCCCAGCACCTGGAGAACAGCCCCGGCCGAGATACGCTGTCTGGCGGGAAGGGAAGCAGCCAGCTGAAATGGTGGAGGGAAAGGCCAGGGTGCTTGCCTTGAAGACTGTAAGGAGACCTGGAAGTGACCTGATGAGGGAGACCTGCTTTAACTGTGGGTTAACTTTAAAGAACACTTGGCACACAATAAGGACATATAACACATTTTGGCAAAGACAGTTTGAGCCACGACCCCAAGACAAAAAAGAGGAAGATGGCATTGTCATGTTCAGGAAATATTTGCAAACACAGGAGGGGTTGGGTATGAACGAGGCCACACTCATGTGAGGACCATTGGAACTGGCACCCTGAACTCACTTAAATTGTCTAATTATAGAAGGACAAAGGAAGCAGGTCTTACCTGGAGGAAGGTACTGGCAATGCCCAGAAGAATTAACTAACACGTTGGTGTGGAATGTGGCATCGAATCTCTCATCAGCACTAGAAACACGAGAAGGATTTCATGAGTCAGCACTGCCAGGCGGTGGATTTCTCGGGGCTCTTACGTCTGTCCTGACTGCAGCTAGAAAAGCTTAAGAAGTGCTACCCTTGGTGCTTAGACCATGCCGACACCATTTGCAGCTGGCCTGGGAGATCTTCTCAGAGCACAGGCTGGTAGTGGCCAATGTCCATCTACGCCACCCATTTCATATACACTCTGATTTTCATATGCACATAAAACAAAGTTTTTAGCAGAAGTTAAACCTGAAGACAATTTCACAGGACATCAGCAGATGAAACATTCCGGTCTCTCTGTAGGAAATAAAGAGCGGGTAAGCATTCTGCTATGGACAGCCCCATGTGGGCAGGGATTCTGACCCACTACCTCCAAAGCTCCAGTTCCCGCCTCCTGAATGCCCCCAATGCTTAGCAGGTGCTCAACCAATATATCTTGAGGGACTGAACTGACCAGCAGAGCCCAGAGGCATTCTGGGCCCCATGATCAGCGATGACAGGAAGGAGGGCAGGTGAAGAGAGCAGAGATAGGAACAGGTTTCAGACAGGTACACCCCAGGCCCCTCCCTGTCCTTGTTCAGAACTTCCTGCAACCAGAAGTTACCAACTTGAACAAAGACATGAAACAGGAAAAAAGAACAGTTAAAGCCATCAGCCTTTATTATTCACGTCTTGTATCTTCTGTATTCTGATGCTTTCCTGACCCTGGAGGAATTGTCCCCCCTCCACTGCCAAGTTAGCCAGTTCCTAGAGACAGGAGACAACATGCTCACCAGTGCATCTGTCAAACGCAAACCATCTAATCCAGAGCCCATACCCCAGCCCCTTCCTCTAGGTCTCACACTCTGGCCCTCTCTCCCTCTGTCCTGATTACCTGAGGGCAAGGAACCAAGCAACTAGCGATAGCCCCTATGACTCAGAACCCACTGACATCCTTCACACCAGCCAAGCCTAACCCAGCTCACCCTGCCTCGCCAGTTCCAGTCCACGGACACCACAGTAAAGGCTCTTTCCCTCCAAGAAGATGCCATCAATGAAAGGAATAAAAATTTCTCCTTAAAAAAGTAATATCCTCTCAGAAATTCAAGAGGGCATTGCATTTAGAAAGAGAAATATGAAAGTTAAAAAATGATTTATGAAATAAATTTTTATAAATGGGTGGGAGGTTGGGCTGAGAACAATCAGAGATGAAATTGTAGGACAGAGACGAGGAAAGCCTCCAGAGCCCAAGACCCGAGGAACTCACTTGACAGATGCTGGAGAGACAAAAGGGCGGGAGACAATTACTCAAGAAATCACACAGAGAAATGCTGGAGCTGAAAGAAACCAGTCAAGCACGAAGGCAAAGGGAGGCACTTTCACAAACGTTAAAGGGGTCAGAGGGCTTGTGTCCCACATGTATTTTCTTGATCATGGATTTGAGGATGAGCTCTAGGAAAATGAGGGTGAATACTGAAAAAGGAAGGAATAAACTTTTGGACTAAACCTGGGGATCAAGTAAATGTATTTCCGTATTGAGCTGTGCAGCGGGCCTAGAAGAGGAGGGACTGGGAGACCTGTCCAAACTACAGCAAGAGATGAGGGGTCTCAGGAGAGTGAAGTAGATTCAGAGCAAGGGAGAAGAGAAATAAGCTGGAAAACACCATGCATTCTATCAAGAACACATTTTTTTAAATTACAGTAAAATATCAACCAGAAACTTCAGGGGGAAAAAACTATACAAAAAAGCCAGGGCTTGGGGGCGCCTGGGTGGCTCAGGGGGTTAAAGCCTCTGCCTTCAGTTCAGGTCATGGTCTCAGGGTCCTGGGATCGAGCCCCACATAGGGCTCTCTGCTCAGCAGGGAGCTTGCTTCCCCCTCTCTCTCTGCCTGATTGTGATTTCTTTCCCTATCAAATAAATAAAATCTTCAAAAAAAAAAAAGGCTAGGGCTTGAATATGAAACAAATATGTGTTGAGGTGCAGAGGAAGAAGCAGAGGAGAGAGACTAAGCTCCTAGCTTTGGGATGAAGGACACTCCTACATCCTTTCTGGCAAAACTGCACAGGGAGAGAGAGGAGGAGGCCGGCTCAAGGTGCAAATATTCTCTGCTTGACTGTGGTCTGTACCCAACTGTCTCCATGAAACAAATGATAAACAGTGACTGAGCACAGAAAAGCTGAACATGTGGACCATCACAAAAGCGCTCTAGCTCAAACCATGATTTTCAAATCGGGTTCTCTGGAACCCTGAGATTTTCTGAGTGTGCTCTGGAGTTTCTGTACATGTAGATTCTGATACGCTCTTTTCCTTGTACTTGGAAATACTAATCAAATTCCAAAGACACTCAAAGGACTTTTAGAAAATTCTACCTCTTCAGACTAGACGACAGATAGATTACTACCTGTGGCCCATTTGCCCATTTAACTCCCTTCTGGCTGAAAGTTAAGCTAAAACTTCTCTTGCCATGCCTGTGCATGGATTTGAATCTCTTGCAAACGAGTTACCCGGTAAGATTTCAGTTTTGCACTGCTCTTTTTAAAAATCCACATTTGAGCCTAGAGTTCTAGCACAGAACCTGGAGCCCACTGCACAGCCCCTGTTCCCACCACTGCAACAACTGAAACTGTCTCGGGATGCATGACACAGGATGCACGGTTCTGCTTATTCTAAGCTTGGGTTTCTTCTTGTCTGATTTTTATATTTATAACAAAGGCTGTGAGCATCTGTTAGATCAGTGACTTAATTCTAGAGGAAAAAAAAAAAAAAAAGAATTCCTCCCCGCTCTTCCTCCACACATTTGGATCAACTTAATTGAAGAGACTCTTGAGATGAAAAGACAAATGTGTAAAAACAAGATAAAAATCGGTTTCCATTAGCAACAGTTTACCTGTGTGACTCACTGATTTCTAAACACAGTTCAACCAAAACAGAATATTGAGATAAACAGAACTGTGACACTGTTATCATTATCAATGGTCAAATCTTAATATTAGTTTTGACAGTCTTAGAGTTCTTTGCTATTTTCTATACCAATGATGTAAAAGTAAACTGCTGTAATAATTGTATGCTAATACCACTTTATCTGTTTTGGCCATGAGAACTGGAGATGAGATTTGTTTGCAAAAGGGCTCTCTTGCTAAAAACTGAGGCTGAACAAAGCTCTGTGAAACACGTGTGGCCCCAAGCCACTGCCATGACATTGGGGTGTGACAGTGTCAGTGAAACATGTCCCGTGGCCCAGCACTAGGTCATGCAGTGATGTATAATGGGTGCCAGGGGAGAGGGAGCATGAGGGGTGAGATCACACAGCTTTGTAGCCAGCAGACACTGCTAACCAACCATGGGAGCTGGGGTAGGTGCACAGGCCTTGGCTCACTCTTCCCTCTGCTCTGGTGTGCACGCGAAACTTCCTGTATTAAACAGTTTGAATATGTATACTGGTTATGTCCTTAAGACATGATGAGCCCTCAGAGTTCTTGACAACTCAGGCACATGGCCGCTTCATTCCCATCAACAGCTCCTCTTTCCAGCTGCCTGCATCCTTGTCCAGCCAGAGGATGACAGACAAGCCCTCCACTGGTGTGAGGAGAAGTCTGGGTACACCCCCCCTCACACACACACCAATGGGGCAACAAAGGGCAAAGTGGCTTTGTCACTGAGAAGTGATCATGGAGAGGATGGATATTTAGCCCAATTATTCAGACCCTAATGTCCTACATAGGGTGGTCAGGAAGAAAGGGCAACTGGACAGGCTTGAAAGGTGGGCATAACTCCAGCAGGTGGAAAGGAAGGTTGGTACATCCCCAGCAGAATGCATGGTCTGATCATATACCTGTAAGTAAACTATACGGAGGGAAGCCCTGTGAAGGTGTGGTTTGCCTGGATGCTGGAGTGAGTGAGGTTTGCCCCAATACCTTATCATAGCACTTGCCTTAACAGGAAAGCTAGCATCAGGGCTTGAGGGCAAACCATGGGTAGCCGTGCCTGCAGGGTCCAGGGTTCAATGCTCAGTGAGTTCATTGCAAACTGTACTTTCAGAATTCAAGGAAGGCACAGGCAGAGATGAACTTGGTGGTCTGGGATTAGATGTCTTCCTGTTCTCCATCCCCCTGGGGCTGTAGTACTGGCTCCTGACCTGGGAAGCAGAGCCTCTGAAGCCAGTTCACCGTAGCCTCCTGCTTAGCTTGCCCTACAGCACAGACCCCTACAGTCTGCAGGAGTTTAGCCTTAAGCCAGGGAAAAGAAAGTGGCCGTGCCACTCACAGCATCATCTGTCCCTGGAGTCCAGCTGTCAGTGCCCTGAGAGAGAAGAACAGGGGGGCCAGTCATCAAGGAAGCCCAGAAAGACCAACCCCCAACAGACACATGCTCACTAAACCTAAGACTCTGAATATTAGTAATGCAGAAGGATTAGAGAAAAAATAATCCAGGGTCACCCTGCTGTACCAAAGAGCCACTAGGTGTGTGAGTTCATGAGGACCTTGATGAATAAGAACTCATGTGCAGCCCATCCTGTCCTCTCTGAGCTCACATCATCCTTCAAAGAGAAACAGAAAAGCAGAAGAGAAGAAAAATGATGTCAACTGTTCCCACCGCAAAATGAAATAATGATTATGTGATGTGCTAGAGGTGTTAGCTAATGCTCCAGCAGTAATCTTATTGCAATATACACATGGATCAAATCAACACATCACACACAGTAAACTGGCATGTTACATGTCAATTATATCTCAAAAAAAATAATAAAATTAAAATATTGGAATGAAAAAAAGTAAAGGAGGAAGACAGAGAGAGCCAATCTATCTCAAAAATATAGTGGATTTAAGGTATCATTTATATTAAATCTCTTGCCAAAAAAAAAAAATGTTGTCAATTACACGATAAAACACCTCTTATGGGGGCGCCTGGTTGGCTCAGTAGGTTAAAGCCTCTGCCTTCGGCTCAGGTCATGATCCTAGGGTCTTGGGATGGAGTCCCGCATCGGGCTCTCTGCTCAGCAGGGAGCCTGCTTCCTCCCCTCTCTCTCTGCCTGCCTCTCTGCCTACTTGTGATCTCTGTCTGTCAAATAAATAAATAAAATCTTTAAAAAAAACAAAAACAAAAACAAAACACCTCTTAAGTAAGGCATACCTAGATGTCAGAAGGGAAAACAGTCTGTTTAAAAGAGATGATTTTTTTTTCAAAAGTAATGAGTCCAGTTTCTGGATTGTTTGATTTAGTTTTGCCTTTTTGATTTAGTTCTTTTTTTATTTAGTTCTTTTTGATTTCTGCCTGTTTGATTTGGTTCTGCCTTTTTATCTAAGATGTTAAGGGTCTACAACCAGCATTGTGGCCAGTCATAGTCCATGAACAAAGTCCTGAGCAGAACTAAAAATTCATGGTCATTTCTACCTGTCAGAGATCCCAGGAGGCAGCTATCAGCATCAGCAGAAGGCTTCCAGAGGAATGCATTCAAGATCCTTTCTTTATCCACCAATTTACATGTTAGGTGGCACATAACATGGATATTATTATAACAATTGAACGTAACATTGGATGGATTATAATAATGTTATGAATAGGATAATGTTAGCACAGTATCTATCAAGTTTCTGAGCTCCCTATTTTGTTCTTTAAACTGTATGACTATCCATGACCTCCTACAATATTATCTTTGTTTTTAAAGAGAGGAAGAGAGATGGTGAGGGGAAGGGCAGAGAGAGAAGGAAAAAGAATCCCAAGCAGGCTCCATGCTCAGCACAGAGCCTGACTCCAGGCTTGATCTAAAGACACTGAGATCAAGACCTGAGCCAGAATCAAGGACCAGACGCCCAATTGACTGAGCCACCCTGAACCCCTCATATAATATCATCTTAATCTACAAAATAATAAATTGTTGTATTTAGCAGAATAAGTCCCCCAACTTTGTTCTTTTGTTAAAACATTGTATTATCTATCCTTAACACTTCCTTCATCATCGTAAACTTTAGGATCCACTTGTCCAGTCCCACAAAGACCTTGCTGAGACTTCAGCTGGAATCACATTAAATTTATAGAATAGTTTGGGAAAATTGGACATCTCTGTGATACTGAGTTTTCCCAGGATTAAATATGACATAATCCATCCTTTATTTTGGTCTTTCTCATGTTTGTTTATTAGTAATTCTTGCCATTTGCAGATATTGGAAATAAAACTGGTTAACTTACATTTTCTAATTGTTACAAGGGCAAAGGAATACATTCAATATTTTCACACTTGTTTAGTATCCAACATATTTTGTCTGTGTAGTCTCTAAAGAGTTCTTCTTAATGTAAACAAACAACAGTCTACGAATAATGGTTAATTTAGTTTATTCCTTTCTAATCCCTGATATTTTAGTACTTTGCTTTTATTACTACTTAGATTCATACCATTATTTTTTTAAGATTTTATTTATTTATTTGACAGAGAGAGATCACAAGTAGGCAGAGAGGCAGGCAGAGAGAGAGGAGGAAGCAGGCTCCCTGCTGAGCAGAGAGCCCAATGTGGAACTCGATCCCAGGACCCTGAGATCATGACCTGAGCCGAAGGCAGCGGCTTAACCCACTGAGCCACCCAGGCGCCCCAGATTCATACCATTATTAAGATATATGATGACAATGGGTATCCTTATTTCGTTCCCACATACAGAAACTTCTAATGTTTCACATTAAATGGGCTTTTGGTAAAGATCTTACATCAACTGAAATCAAGTTTTATTCTATTTCACAAACGGGTATCACATACTATCAGTTGATTTTTCTCCACTTACCAAGATACCATATGAGGATGAATTATATAAATGGATTTTTCTAAAGTTAAACAAAACTTGTATTTCTAATAGAAAACTAAATTTGATTGGATTTATTTTTAATTATTGCTAGATTTAGCAAGCTAATATTTTGGTTAAAATTTATACATGTGTGTTCATAAGTGACACTGTATGTTAGGTGGAACTTGCCTATAAACCCCACATTTTCTGCTTTCTTTTTCAAAATGTGTCAATCAAAAGAATGAAAAGGCAAGCTTCAGATGGGGACAAGATATTTGAAGAAGACATAACTGATAAAGACTGTTATCTAAAATATACAAATAACTCTTGAAATTCAACAATAAGGATAAAAACAACCTTTTTTTAAATATTTTATTTATTTGACAGAGAGAGAAAGAGAGATCACAAGGAGGCAGAGAGGCAGGCAGAGAGGGAGGGGGAAGCAGGCTCCCTGCTGAGCAGAGAGCCCAATGCAGGACTCAGTCCCAGGACCCTGAGATCATGACCTGAGCCAAAGGCTTAACTCAGTGAGCCATCCAGGTGCCCAACAACAACCTGATTTAAAAATGAGCCAAAAACCTGAATGACAATTCAGCAAAGACATACAAATATAAAATAAGAATAAGAAAAGATTTTCCACATCATAGGTCATTAGGGAAATGCAAATTAAAATGGATTTTGGCCAACCAGCCTAGCCAAAATCGAAAACACTGACAACACCAAATGCTGACAAGGATATGGAGCAGTAAGAACTCTGATTCATTACTGGTGGAAATACAAAACAATACAAACTTTGGAAGACAGCTGGGCAATTTTTTACAAAACCAAACATACTCTTACCATACAATCCAACAATCACACTCCTTGGTATTTACCCAAAGGAGTCGAAAACAGGTACACAAAAATTTGCGCATGGATATTTATAGCAGCTTTATCCATAATTCCTAAAACTTGGAAGCCACCAAGATGTCCTTCAGTGGGTGACTAGATAAATCAACTGTGATACATCCATACAATGGAAAATTATTCAGTATTAAGAAGAAATGAACTAACAAGCCACGAAAAGACATGGAGGAATTGTAAATGCTTATTACAAGGTGAAAGAAGCCAATGTAAAAAGGCTGTATATGTATGATTCCAACTATATGACATTCCAGAAAAGGCAAAACTACAGAGACAGTAAAAAGGTCAGTGTTTTCCAGGGGTAGTGGTGAGGGAAGTATACACAGATAAAGCAGAACATTTCTAGGGCTGTCAAACTACTCTGTATGATATAAAGGTGGCAGATACGTGCTATTACACATTTGTCCAAACCCAGAGAATATACATCGAGGGAACCGTAATGTAAATCATGGACTTAGGTGATAATGATGTGTCAATGTAGGTTCATCAGTTATGTTAAATGTCCCGCTCTGATGCGGTGCGGGGGGGCGGTTGCGTAAGTGGGCACAGGGGATATAGGGAAAAATCTCTCTCTTCCACTCAATTATGCCATGAACCTAAAACTGCTCTTAAAAGTAAAGTCTATTTTTAAGAAATACATGTTGATTCAATCTTATCTATTTTTTTTCTGTTTTTGTCTAGAATCAGCTTCTGTTTTTCCAGAAAAAAATAATTCTGGCTAAATTTTTAAATTTATTGGCATAAAATTATCCATAATAGCCCCACTTGTTTTAAAATGCCTGTCGAAAAATAAAATAAAATAAAATAAAATACCTGTCCGCAGTTACAAACCCTTTTTACTGCTAATTATCATTTGTTTGTATCTCCTTTATTTTCTTGGCAATTATTCTGAGGTATATTCATCTTATTAGTTCTTTTAAAAACCAGCTTATTGGGACACCTAGGTGGTTCAGTCAGTTAAGTGCTTGCCTTTGGCTCTGGTCAGGATACCAAGATCCTGGGACTGAGCTTCACATCAGGTGTCCTTCTCAGGAGGGAGTCTCCCTCTTCCTTTGCCCCTCCCCCACAACTTGTGCCCCCTCTATCTCCCTCTATCAAATATATAAAATCTTTAAAGAAATAAAATGAATATAATCAGCTTATTCCTTCTTGATTTCTATGTTTCTTATTTAAGGTATTTCTACTCTTTGTTCTTCCTTCTTTCTACTTAGTCGTTTTCCTAACTTCTTGTGATTGATGATCAAATCACACATTTGCCTTTTTAAATCTTTTCTAAAGTAATTATTTATGGCTATGTATTCTCCCTACACACACAGACACAGACACTCAGGCACACAGACACACACACACACCAAAGTTTTTATTCATATATGATATTTAGTTCTGCAGATATTTATTTTTCGCATAACAAGGATAAATCTATTCCTATATCTGTCTCCATGTGTATCCCTTTAACTGTACATATTTATATATTGGATAAGTCTTGTTAACTGTGTAGTTCAAAACTGAGAAATCCTTACGCTTTTTTCTCTTCTTAAACTATCAATTACTAAAAAAGGACATCAAAATCTACCATAATTATAGATTTGTCTGCCAATTTTCTTCATTTGTTTTAAAGGTATTTTGTATTTAGTACATACATTCTTAGAAATTGTTTCTTTTTTATCATGGACTTGGCCTTTAATATTTTTTTTTCTTACAGTGTGTGTTATGACTTTTGGTTTTCTGTTTTTGGGGGTTTATTTTATTTTTGGTTGCTGTTTTTCTGTTGTAAACACAGTCATTCTCATTCCTGGTTCCTCTTTGTCAAGTATACCTTCTCATTTTTTACGTTTTACTTTAATTAATGTGTTTTGTTTCTTATGTACTTAAATGCTTTAGTTCTATCCGAATGACCTATAGCTAGATTTTTAAAAGTATATATAACATAGTTGGGAAACATCAGTACTTTTAATCAGCTGCCTAATCCATTTACTTTTATCTTCTCTGTTGATACGCTTGGTTTTTCTCTCTACTACTTAATTTTGTGCTTTTGATTTCTCTCTCCTTTGACTGCATTTTCCCCTCTTTCCTTTGGTTTACTCATGTTTTCCTTATTCTCCCACCCTACCTCTTTGAAAGTTCACTATATTATTCTTATACTTCTAATGGTTCTTCTTACATTTTTAACATGTGTCTCTTACTCAGAACTGACCACTCTGTGGCCTGCCAGAGCAACAAGGGAGTATTTTACCTCCACCTGCTATCCAAGTACCACCTTTCATGTTACTATTTTCTAGCATCTTAAACTCTTTGTTTTTAATATCCCCAAGTTCATTATTATTTTTTTAAATATTTTATTTATTTATTTGACAGACAGAAATCACAAGTAGGCAGAGAGGCAGGCAGAGAGAGGAGGAAGCAGGCTCCCTGCTGAGCAGAGAGCCCGATGCGGGACTCGATCCCAGGACCCTGAGATCATGACCTGAGCCGAAGGCAGCGGCTTAACCCACTGAGCCACCCAGGCGCCCCTAGATTCTGTATACCAGCGGGGGAGGAGCAGAGGGGCAAGCAGTCTCCTCAATGAGCACAGAGTCGACCTCAGGTCTCCATCCCACAACCTGAGATCATGACCCGACCTGAAGTCAGACCCTTAACCAATTGAGTTACCCGGGTGCCCTTATATTTACCTGAATTTCTAACCAACTGCTTTGCTTATCATTCCTTCTCAAAACTTGTTCCTAAATGTTTGTTCTGACAATTTTCTTAATAGTAGTATTTCTGGTCATTTCCCCTTCATGGGAAACTCTTTTTGTCTTTGTTTTCCTGAAGATGTCAGGATGTCTAATTTGCCCCTAAAAAATGTTTGCCTGGGGAAAGAATTCTAAGTTGATAATTATTTTCTTTCAGTATTTAGAAAATACTCTCTCTTTTTTTCCCCCTTAGCTTCTATTGTGGCTTCTAAAAGGTCCGCAGGCAGTCTAATTCTCAGCTCTTCATTAAGAAGCTGCCCTTTTTGTCTTCCCTTGTTCCCAGGATCTCCTCAGCTTCAGGTGTTCTGCAGCCTTTAGCACAGTATGTTTAGGGGCTCATTTTTTACTATCCACCTTTTCTTAGGCTTGTTGTATGTCCTACAAGCTGAGGACTTGTGTTTTTCATCAATATTATTAAATTTTCAGCTATTCTTTCAGAATATGGCTTCTGTTTAAAAAAAAAAAAAAGATGTATTTCAGTGGAAAAATCTCATCCTCTCTAACACAGTTCTGAGTTAGCCTGTACTGTGTTCAAGCTATTTTGCAGTTCTTTATAAGCCATAAGCAACTGATAGATGTATAAATTATATGTTGTCTGGTACCGATTTAACTGACAGTGACTTGACTTTCTGTGCCCTGTAGGAAAACAAGTTTTGTGTCCACCTCTAATTTATCTCAACATTCCAGTCCATATAAATTTGTCCTGATTTGACTTCTCCTTTGAACTGGCTCTAACATCTGCCTGGTTTCCTTGTGTTTTATGAGTAAAATAAATTCTTTAACATGTGTTCACTTTTTTATCTGTTTACAAGTCACAATTTTATCTTTCTTCTGAAAATAATCTTTGAACACTTATCCCACATTCTTTCTATTATTTCCTTCTATTGTACTAGCAAACATGTGTGAGAATACTAATCCTACATATGAAAGGAACCCATACTCCAGGTCTTGCAGGATTAAGTACATGGTATCTCCTGGATGGATTCATGCTTCCATATATGTTTTCCACATAACCTCAGACATACTGTACTTTATTGTGATTTTGATCAATTAGTCCTATTTTTCCCTATTGGAAAATAGGAATAATAATAGTACCTTACTATTATTATTGCTATGAGGAATAATAATAGTACCTTCCTTGTTAGTCTATATGAAACTTCAGGACCAGGACCTGGCACAGAGAAGCATCATAGAAGTGTTAGAAATTTTTGCAACTGTTCACTGTTCTTTCATATTTTCATCTATTTAGCTCACTGTGATTCATCTGGGAAATAGCTTTTTCTTCAACTGTGCCTCATTTGATAATCAATGTCTCCACCGAGTTTTTCATTTTGATGGCTAAATTTCTCAATCTATTAGTTTTACTTGACTTTTAGAAGGTGCTTTCTAGGGATGCCTGAGTGGCTCAGTCGGTTAAGTGTCTGCCTTTGGCTTAGGTCATGATACCAAGGTCCTGGGATCGAGCCCTGCAACAGGTTCTTTGCTCGGGGGGAGCCTGTTTCTCCCTCTGTCTGCTGCTCCCCCTGCTTGTGCTCGTGCTCTCTCTCTCTCTCTGACAAATGAATAAATAAAATCTTTAAAATAAATAAATAAATGGTGCTTTTTAGAGGGTGTGCCACTCTTTTCTTGTGTTTTCAATTCTTAATCATTTTTAATTACCTTAAAATTATTTGTTTCTATGACCTAAGATTTAGATCTAAATCTGTTGCTTGCCATGTTTACTATTTGCTCGAAGTGAGCTGTTTCCTTATAAATTTTATAATTTTAATTTTCAACTCATCTTCAGCAGGGTGTGTGTGTGTGTGCGTGCATGTGCACATGTTTAATTGAGTTCCATCTTACCTTCCCTACTGCTTTATTTCCGGTAGAGTCTTTGTACAATTTTCTGTAAGAATGAGAGCTCAGGAGGCATCAATGCAGCAACAGTGCTGGTGGGAGAGGAGGCTGAGGGACGTGAGGGGACAGTGGGGAAAAAAAGAGTCCTGTGGCTTTCTCCTCACAGCTGTTGCCTCCCACTCCAGACATTTATCTACTTGTGCCTTGTACTACTTGTTAGGCTGCACAAAACTCTTGGCTCAAGTGCAGATTTCCCACCCACAGAGCTTGAACAGGGCATGCTGTAGCTTTTTGCTGAGACAGACCAGAATGAACCTTGAGCCTTTTAGCCCCAGGAGGCAGCTCCCCCCCAGCACAGCATAAAACAGGCAAGCTTCTTTTTAATCCTCCTGTGCTGAGAAGCAAATGCTTTTCAGTCCAGCTTCTCACTGAGGGCAGCATTTCCACAGCCAGCCAGCTTTCTCAGTTCCAATCCACCTTGTATGGGGCAAGAGAGCAGAAGCACCGCTATCACTCCTGCCTTAGTTTTGTGACACAGAACAGTTCATTGAACTTCTCCAGGGCTCCATGCGGGAAAGAGAGCTGATCTCCATTTTCCTAAATCTGCTACCTGGGCAGAAAAGAAAGCCTGGGCATTCCTTCTAGCGGTGTTTTAGCCCATATAATCGATATGAAGACCTCAATGAAACAAAAAGTAGTTTTTCATTCCTAAACTATGCAAACTACGACTTCCTTTCTGGCTCCAGATCTGTGGAACAAAGAGAAAAAGAGGAAAAGCTAATCGCCTGTGCTAGTGGGCAAAGTATTCTGCCACTGGTATGATTATATGTTAAAAGATTATAAATCATATGCAGAAATTCACAAGTGTGTGTGTGTGTGTGTGTGTGTGTGTGTGTGTGTGTGTGCAGGGTGACTGGAAAACACAATGGTAAATGTAACAAAATCACACTTTGCCCCCCTGGGCTCCAGCAATCTCTGTCAGTTTAGGAAATGCCTATGTAAATGGTGGCCTGAGATCCATGCTGAGGTAACTGGCTAAAAAGTGACCACAGTAATTTTTTAAAGGGACTTTCCTTTTTAGACTGAAGATAGTAAAGAACTCCATCAGCATTAATCTGAATGAATATGATGTCTATATAAAGTAAGCATATGCTTTCAAAAAATATCACTTGCTATGTATGACATTATATTAAAAAAAAAACCAATAAACTCAATCTAAAGATTTCCTGCCCATAATTATTTCAAGTATTTCCACCAAAAAACTGAAACAGATTAATAATTAATTATAAAAATCAAACTTGGTTTAGAGTATGTGGAATATAATACTGGGGCCTTATTTTCTTCTTTTTTTTTTTCCTTTCTTTTTTTTTTTTTTTTTTTAGAAATTATGCAAAGTTTAGGCCAAAGAAGTAAAATTAAAAAAGCTGTTGGAAATGAAGGGTCTTATTTTCTTTATGAGTAAACCACGTATAACAAGCTTGGAAAGAAATTTCACAAAATATAGTAAGAGCATTTAGGAGCCTTAACATTTCCATATTTTGTCTGAACTCTATAATCTGGGATTACCTATCAACGAACTAGAAAAAGAAGAGAAAAATAAACTCATACTAAATAGAGGGAATGGAATAATAAAGATAGGAACAAAAATCAATGAAAGTGAAAAGAGAAAAAAATAGGGAAAATCAATGAAGCAAAATCTACCTCTTTGAAAGGATCAATAAAATTGACAAACCAGTATCAGGAAGGAATCTGAGTATAACACTGCAAGTTCTATAACAATGAAAGGATGATAAGGTGATAAGGGAATACTATAAACAACTCTTGACACATAAATTTGACCAATAGATGAAATATGCCAATTCCTTGGAAATCACAAACTACTAAAAATTTACTAAGAAAATTTAGCCAAGAAGAAACTGAATAGCTTTAAAGCTATTTTACAAATTAAATTAATAATTTTAAAAATTCTTATATGAATTCTCTAGATCCTGATGGTTTTACTTGAGAATTTCATCAAGCAATCAAAGAATAATGAATACTAACTCTGTAACTCTCTCCCAAGAAGCAGAGGATGAGAGAATGTCTATCAACTCATTTTAAACGGCTAATATTCTGAAACTAAAACCACAAAGATAGGACCACCCCACACCATCCCCCCCAAAAAAAGGAAAAGAAGAGTAAAAGGAAAAATATAGCTAAAAACTACATTCCCTCATAAATAGACATTAAAAAAGCCCTTAATAAAATATTAGCAAATATAATTCAGCTGCATATTTAAGTAATTGCACATATGACCAAAAGGGGTTTAGTCCATGGATGCAAAACTGGTTCAGTATTTAAAAACTGATCAGTGGAATCAAGCATATTAAGAGCCTAAACAGCATGATTATACCAATTGGTAGGAAAAGATAGAGTGATAATAGTCAACACTTAGCCATAATAAAAACTTTCAGAAAACTAGAATAGTAACGAACTTCCTCAGCCTGATAAAGAACATCTAAAGACAAACTAAGCTAGCATTATATTTCATGGTAAAAGGACTGAATGTTTCCCCCCTAAGATCAGGAACAAAGCAAAGACACCTGTCTTCATCACTCTCATTCACCATAACACTGGAAGTCCTCACTTCGAAAATAAAGGGAAAAAAAGGCATAAAGATCAGAAGGAAAGAAAATTGTCCCTATTTGGGTTGACATGACAGTAGAAATCATCTACACGATTATGTAGGAAAAAGATCCCGAGAAGTCTCTTAAAAACAAAAACAAAAACAAAAACAAAAAACAGCTCTTAGAATACACGAGTTCAAGATCAGAGGATACAAGATCACCTTTAAACAAACAAACAAAAAAACAAAAAAAAATTATGTGTCTATAAGCTAGCAATAAACATATGGAAACTGAAAACACAATACCATTTATAATCACTCAAATAAATGAAACTCGAATATAAACCTAACAAGACATTCATGGGACTTTTATGCTGAAAATTACAAAATGTGGGTGAAAGAAATCGCAGAGGATTTAAATAAGAGACACATACCGTAATCATGGATTGGAAGACTCAACATAGGATGTCAATTCTCCCCAAAATGATCTGTAGGTTTAACAAAATTCCTATCAAAATTCCAGTAAGTTATTTTGTAGACATAGACAAGGTCATTCTCCAATTGATACAGACAGGCAAAGGAATTAAAACAGCTTAAACAATTTTGAAGAAAGAGGAGTGAAGTGGCAGAAAATACTCAATGTTTAAGTCTTACTGTAAAGCTTAAGCAAGGAAGACAATACAGTATCCGTGGAGAGACAGACAAAGAAACTAACAGAACAGAGAACCCAAGTGTACACCCACATGAATACAGTAGTTCCCCCAGCCCTTACCCAAGATTTAACTTTCTGTGATTTCAGTTACCAGGAGTCCAGAGGCAAACCATCTTCCTTCTGATGCACTGTAAGAAGGTCAATAGTATCTTAAGTTGATGTTACAATGCCTACATCATTCACTTCATTTCATCTTATCAGTGAGGCATTTTATTATCTCCCATCATCATAAGAAGGGTAAGTACAGTACAACAGGGTATTTTGATAGAGAGACCACATTCACATAACTGTTATTACAATATATTGTTATAATTGTTCTATTTTATTATTATTATTGTTAATGTCTTACTGTGCCTAATTGATAAATTGAACTTTATCATAGGTATATATCTATAAGGGAAAAAAACATATTCAGGGTTAGGTACTACCTGTGGTTTCAGGCATTAAGATCTCCACTGGGGAACTTGGAATATTCCCCATGAATAAGAAGGGACTATAGGACACCCCGCTGATTTTGACAAAAGTGTGACACACAAAGGAGGAATAAAGCCTTTGCAACAAATGGAGCTAGAGCAATTGGAAAACCATAAGCAAAAAGATGACCCTCTAGCTGAGCTTCACCTGTTATTCAATAATTAACTCAAAATGAATTAGAGACTGAAATGCAAATCTTAAAACTATAAGGCTTGGGAGAAAATCTTGGGGACTTGGGTCTAAGCTAAGAGTCCTTGGATTTGATACCAAAAACAATCCATTAAAGTAAAATTTGATGAACTGGATTCCACTAAGTTTTTTAAAAAATGCTCTGTGAAAGACTCTGTTAAGAATGTGGAAAGACAACCCACAGAATGGCAAAAGCTTTTTTCACATGGCATGTCGAACAAATGACTCATATTTACAACATACAAAGGACTCTCAAAACTCAACAGTAAAAATTAAATGAATAATAAAAAGCAACAATCCAAATAGAAAGAAGGGAAAAATACATGAACAGAAATTTGATTAAGAGAATATACAGATGACAAGTGAATACATGCAAAGATCAGCCTCATTAGCCATTATGGAAATGCAAATGAAAACCACAATGAGATATCACTACATGCTTATCAGAATAAAAACTAGTAATAACATCAAATCTTGGCAAGGACACAGAGTAACTCAGTCACTCATACATTTCTGGGGTTAGGGGATTGTAAACAATGCAGATACTCTGAAAGATTTATGGCAATTTCTTGTAAAACCAAATATCCACTTATTCACTTATTATGTAAGCCCACAATGGCATTCTTACTTAATTCATACCAGATAAATGAAAACTTATGTTCACATAAAACCTGTACACAAATGTTCACAGGAGATGCACTTATAACAGTTAAAGACTTTAAACACCCCAAATGTTCCTCAATGGATAAATGGTTACGCAAACCGTGGTACATCCATACCACTGAGTCCTATCCAGGATAGAAAGATAGACCTCCATGTATACTTTTTAAAAAATTTCTTGTGAACCTATAATTATTTCAAAATGAAGGTAGAATTTTTTTTTTAATTAGAAACTTGGGGCGCCTGGGTGGCTCAGTCATTATGCATCTGCCTTCAGTTCAGGTCATGATCCCAGGGACCTGGGATGAAGCCCCACATCTGGCTCACTGCTCAGCAGAAAGCCTGCTTCTCCCTCTCCCACTCCCCCTGCTTGTATACCCTCTCTTGCTGTCTCTCTCTGTCAAATAAATAAATAAAATATTTGAAAAAGTCAGAAACTTACAAAATATCCAACAATGTTCAATAAAATACACCTTCTCGATGGGCTACTATGTCACCATTTAAATGATGATTAGGAAAAGTCCATGGAAACAAAAAATATCTATAACTGAAAAATTATGTCATTATAATCCCATAAAAGCATATTAAGCAGATGGACTAAAGGAAGACATAATAAAGTGAAATTTAGCTATTTAGGAAAGGAGGGACAGAAATTAAGCATTTTTACTTTTTCATGGCCATTGATGGTAGTCTTTAAATATGAAGAGGATCTTCTTTACCTTGCTCTCAGTCTGAAGTTAGCTTTCATAATAAATAAGGGTCAACAGTGACAACACAAAAAGTAACAACATCTACTGGAAGGTCAGAAGGTACTGAAAGATGCTACTGCCACCGATCTTTAGGACGTCTTTTGGAGGCAACATCCAGAAGACCGTAAAACGGAATCCATACCATGTTCTGCATACCAACAACATCAAAAGACTATGTTATAATAACACATTTGTTGATTACAAAATAGGTAAGGAATCCTGTAATGATTCACTAAAGCTGTCTAGCATTAGTGCATGCATCCCAGGGAAAAATGAGAAGCACTCACTAGGTAAGTACCAAAGAGAAACACTCAGATGGTTACAATCAAGTTCTCATTGGTTCTTTTATCATAGCCCCCAATGGCATGAGTATAATTCACCATTCAGTTGGTATTTCTCTGGACAGCAAGAGGGAGACAAGAATATAACTGAGGTTAGCGTATGAGTTGAAATTCAGACTTCAGGCACTAAATTCCTGCTAACTTCCATCTAATTAAAAAAATGTAAGCAGGTGTTAGTGCTAAGCAGGCAGAGTCTTTCAAAGCTTGGTCTGGGGACCCTATGTAGCAGAGTCCTGAGCTGTACTTCTTCACACCTGCTGGGTCAGGCCCTGGAGGTGGGTAGAAGGGAAGTCTCCATTGTTAACAAGTACTGAAGGAGATTCTTATGGCAGAACCGCTGAGCAATCTGAAAATTTTCAAAACTAATCTGTCTCCTTGTGGACCCTTTGTCCTAGTACAGAGAGACTGCAGATAAAGTTGTAGAGCCTGATCCAGGAAGCTTCCCTAGCAGTCTTCCTGCAGCATGCTGCTTCCGATGTCTGGGTGGCCACATGGGGAAGAGGGTTAGGAAGAATACATATGCCACTTCTGGCTGTTTCACTCCCCTTGAGGTGCTTTGGTGAATTTTTATAGTTTTCCTAACAACAGGATGGTGCCTTTGTACCAGATTTATTCCTCTGTATCTCAGGGTTATCCCAGACCCTTTATTCCATGTTGCTATCCGCTGATGTGTAACTCAGCTGTCATCTTGCCTTCTTCCTTGCTCTACTCTCTTATTAGCTCAAAGTTTGTCAGCTAATTCTATTTTTAGGTAAATAATCAACTAGGAGCAATAACAGTGTTATGTCTTCCTCTGTAATATTTAGATTTCTTTTTATTTTTAATATTTAGATTTCTTATTTTTTTTATTTTTTTATTTTATTTATTTTTTTTTTTTATTTTATTTATTTATTTGACAGACAGAGATCCCAAGGAGGCAGAGAGGCAGGCAGAGAGAGGAGAAAGCAGGCTTCCCGCTGAGCAGAGAGCCCGATGTGGGGCTCGATCCCAGGACCCTGGGACCATAATCTGAGCCGAAGGCAGAGGCTTTAACCCACTGAGCCACCCAGGCGCCCCTAGATTTCTTATTTTTTTAATTTGCTATGGCTAGGGCCTCCCAGCAGACCGCTGACAGCAGGAATATCTGGCATCTTCCCTTTCTAACTTGGATGGAATTTATCTAACTTTTCAACAGTTAGCTGCAGGAGTTTTCTTGTGGATAATATTTATCCAGTTATAAAAGTTTTCTTCTAATCTTAGTTTATAATGTGTTTTTTAACATCTATTTATTTATTCGACAGACAGAGATCACAAGTAGGCAGAGAGGCAGGCAGAGAAAGAGGAGGAAGCAGGCTCCCTGCTGAGCAGACAGCCCTATGTGGGGCTGGATCCCAGGACTCTGAGACCATGACCTGAGCAGAAGGCAGAGGCTTTAACCCACTGAGCCACCCAGGTGCCCCTTTATAATGTGTTTTGATCAAGGATTGTAGCTGAATTTAAAAAGTTTTCTGTCATTCGAGATTTTGTCTTTGTTTCCTTGTTCAACATGGACATGCAATGAATTCCATTAGCAAGTCTACCAAGTTAATCCATCTTTGCATACCTGGGATAAAATTTATTTGTTTTTTTTTCACCTAATGCACTGCTGGATTTTATCTGCCAGCATTTCATTTAGAATACCAGCATCCATATTCACATGCAAGATTTGTTGATAGTTCTCTTCTATTGAGATCTCTTTACCATGTTAATTTATATCAGTGTTATACATTTTCCATCTTTTATGCATGTTCTATAATAATTTATATAACGTAGATTTATCTATTCTTGAAGATGCAAAAGTCCAATGTAAAAATGTATCTTTTAAAATATAAATCTTGGCCTACTTTTCCCATTTTTTAATGTATTTTTAAATCTATCCTGATTTTCTTCTCTTTAGGTATATTTAGTAATTTGTATTCCCTTAGAAAATCACCCATTTCAACCAGGTATATATAAATATATATATATATATATTTTTTTTTTCCATTGGGAGTTTATTTTTCAAAGAACTAAATTTTAGTTCTTTTCCTTTCTCTAAATGTGTATTTGTTTTATATCTTTTAGAAATAATTTCTGTTTATGCCTTCACTAATTTATTCCTTCTGCCTTCTTCAGGTTTATTCTGGTATGGATTTTCTAATTTTTTTAAAGATTTTATTTATTTATTTGACAGAAAGATCACAAGTAGGCAGAGAGGCAGGAAGAGAGAGAGGGGGAAGCAGGGTCCCTGCTGAGCAGAGAGCCTGATGCAGGGCTCTATCCCAGGACCAAGATTATGACCTGAGCAGAAGGCAGAGGCTTAACCCACCGAGCCACCCAGGTGCCCCAATATTTTCTAAATTTTTGAGGTACAAACTTACTAACTAAATTTCAAACTTCCTTCTTTTCTAATTTGTGCTTTGACAATATCTCCCTGGTCTTGTTATGTTCACTCTCATTGTCATTCATTCCTTAAAAGATATTTCTTGAAAGGTTCTATAAACCAAGTTAATTTGAGTGTCTTTTTTTAAAAAAGTGCAGATTATAGATACATATGCACACAGAATGCCCTATCATAATCCCTCTGTTGTTATTCATCTTTTAACATGTGATCAGAGAATACGAGCTATGTGAGATCTACTTTTTTAGAATACACTAGATATTACTTATAGTTCAAAAATAATTTCAGGGAGTGCTTGGGTGGCTCAGTCATTAAGCATCTGCCTTCAGCTCAGGTAATGATCCCAGGGTCCTGGGATTGGGCCCCACATCGAGCTCCCTGCTGGTGGGAAGCCTGTTTCTCCCTCTCCCACTTCCCCTGTTGTGTTCCCTCTCTTGCTCTCTCTTTCAAATAAATAAATTAATTAAAAAAAAATTTTTTTTGGCAAATATTTCAAGTGTTTAAAAGTATTTTTTGTTTTTTGAGTATGAATTTCTGTATTTCATGATTCGGTCTTATCAACTATTTTATTTCATCCTATTAACCAAATTTTTTTCCCTGAGATTATGGTTTTGTCTACTTCTCCTACGTACTTCATCAGTATTAGCTGCAAATGTCTTGAATTACATTGTTTGCTACATAACTTCTCATAATCACTTTGTTTACTCAGTAACTTTGCCTTTAATCAATATAAAAAGATTCATTTTGTTCCTTTTCATGTCTTTTGTATTCTATTTTTGATTTTTATTTCTTGAATAAGAACACTGCTAAGTCAGGTGTCTTTTTTCTTGGTACTTTCCAGACATAACTTTTTCAATTCTTTTCTACTCATTCTGCTGCATCATTTTGATGAAAATTTGTCCTCTGTGTACAGCCTACAGTTGGAGTTTTGTTTGTTTTTTTCTTTTTCTTTTTCTTTTTTTTTTTTTTACTGGGGTGCATATATCTTTTTATTTATTTATTTATTTTTAATTTTAGTTTTTATTTTCAGCATAATAGTATTCCTTGTTTTTGCACCACACCCAGTGCTCCATGCAATTCGTGCCCTCTCTAATACCCACCACCTGGTACCCCAACCTCCCACCCCCCGCCACTTCAAACCCCTCAGTTTTTTGTTTTTTTTTCTAAACCAATCAGAGAGTCTATTTTATGTTAGATATTGTTATGGGATGTAAACCTATTTGCATTTTTATGATTAGTGACTATTTTAACTTATTTCTGCTTTTCTCTTGTCATTTTACCATATTTTCTTATGTTGTTTCTTATTTTTCCATTTCTGCATATAATAACTTCCAAACCACTAGACACAAAACAAAGCAATCCTGATTGATTGCTTTGTTTTGTGTCTAGTGGTTTGGAAGTTATTATACCATGTCTGTCGCTCTAATATCTACCAAAATTTATAACCAATCAATTTAATCGTACTTTTTGTCCATCCTGTACACTTAACTAGGGTATCTATCTGTCCCATACACAAACCACAGTAGAGCGAACTTCCACGTCACTCCTCGATGCCTCAATCTCCTACTAACTTAAACAGCATATTAATTTATTTAAAAATATTATCAAATATTTAAACTTAGCTATAACTTCTAATGTTTTCTTTGGTAACCACTGCTGACTGTACAACAGTCTTTTTTGCCTCTCTTTTGGTTTCATCCCATTTTGTTCAGTCTATCCTTGAGTAAATCACTCAAGTCTTCACAAATTCTAAACTACCTTAATTTTTGCCTGGGTAGTACAGTTCATTAAAATATTTTATTATGAAAAGAATTTTACCTCTAATACTAGAAAGTAAGGCTCTATTAACTTAGGCAATTTTTTTTCCTGTTATAAAGATCTTTTACTTTGAGAACTTTGAGAGGTTTTCCTTTCATCCTCAACGTTTGTAAATTTCAAGTGATATTCAAGACATAAGTCTCTTTCTGTTTACCCTACTTAGTATTCAGTATGCTATTGGTACATGAAGAGACAAATACACCATCCCATTTCAATACATTGGGGAAAAGATGGAATGCTCAACCAAATCATGTTAATCATTTCCTATTCTTTAGAGTGAAATAATGTTAGACTCTTACCTCATACCATATAGGAAAATTTCAGGGAAATAACAAAAACCCACAACATAAAAAAATCTTCTCTTGGTTTACTTTAGCAGTCAGTTTAGCTCAGTACAAACTTCTTAAAGTATTAAAAGAAACTATAATAGAATGCACGTGTCATCTGTTGGCATGGAATCCCAAAGTCTTAGAAGACACATAAAAAAAAACAATAATAAAAACAAAATAGATCTGATTTACTAAGAATGAAAATTTATTTTAAATAAAAGACCATACATCATGCTAAAAGACAACTTGAATAATTTAAATTGAATAATCCTTCATGAGAGATTGGTATGGAAAGTACTATAGAAAAGAGAATGACAATCTCTAGGTTAATTTGTTTTTCAGGCTACACCATGTATATTTTAGGACCCATACCCAACACCCCCACCCCAAACAACCAAAATTCATGTATGTTTATAGGTAGGTAGGTAGGTAGGTAGGTATGTGTTTGGTGTTGGGGAGAGCAATCGGTCAATCCAGACAGTGTGAGTTCCAGTGCCATTACCCAAACTCTGGGCTCCAGCCACTCCCTAATGGACCCACCTAATGGCTCCAGTAGTGCAACTACTCACAGTAATTTGATGCTGTCTAGTGCTATTTGCCACACTAACTTTTGGGGATAAAACATGTGGACAGAACATGGCCTCCCTGACAGAGATCACTGGCCAGTGAGGAGGAAGGAGAGTGTTAAACCTGATTTTCTATGGGCCATGTTGCTTAGAAACAGCAAGTTCCTCCATGGTCCACAGTGGCCAAGGCAGGGACAGTCCCAGAGGAGGAGCCTGGCCAGACTGATCTGAACTCCTCATTGTAGTTCATCCTGACCTTACTATCTTATCTTCATCCCCTCCTTTGCATTAAAAGCAAATCCTGCAACATTTGCTTCCTTCCAAGTTTGACTCCCATCACTTCCTCAAGAGCCCTCTGCACGCCATGGCCTAATTCTTATTTTCTCATGAAAATGCCATATATCTTGGCTCCCATGTCTTAATCTAACTGTCCTCTCTAAGCAGATAGACACTGTTCCAAAGTGAGGCGACCACTTAAATTATGGTCTAAACTGAGTTACTCTTAGAAGTGAAATGAAGCATTATTAATAGCTGTGCCAGGACAGAAAACTGAACTCAGGCCTGTCCCAGGCTCCCAGGTAGAAAGATCTGGTACAGCCACCTTCCCACAGACAAGTACTCCTCTCCTGCCTCTGGATGAGGCTTTCGGTCTTCCAGATCCTTCTAAGATGCCGGATCCCTGATACATCATTTCTCCTCTGAAAGACGATCCATTGAGCCTTTGTCAACACCAGGAAGAAGGTGTCAAGCATTGCAAAAAGCAAAAGGGTTTGGAGTCAAGGCTGTGGTTCTGTGTGAACAGGCTGTTTAATCTCAGAAACAGATGAACTGGGGATAGTAATTTGATGAAATCAAATCAGATGAGACCACCTAGGGTAAAGTGATTTTTTTTCCTGATTACAAGTGCTTTCAGGTCACTGAATGTGTGTCCTTTTAGAAGCACAGAATCTCACACCTAGTAGGTCCTCAGAAAATCCTCCAGAGCTGAACTGATAGCATCAGCCACATCAGACAAGTAAAGTCTCGGCTCCTCCAGGTTTCCATACACTCTGATATACTCTATGGGGCACAGTCAGCTAGGGCCCCACACTCTGTAGAGGAGGTTGTGAGGGCTTGCTGGGGAAGACCAGTTTTTCTCCCATACATCTCTTCCTGTGACTCACAAACCCCTATGTGCTGCTCCATGCAGGCAGCCTTGAGCACAGTCCTGGGCAGAGGGCAGTGGAAATTTGCAGGGATCCCCAGAGCCGTCTGAGGAGGGCAGGCAAGGGCTGATCTTGCCCACCACCACTGTGCTACCTGCCCCGCCCCTTCCTCAGGCAGCTCATGATGATGACTGAACTTCCCATCGAATTCCTGTCTCACATATTTATTACACAGACCCTTACAACCATGTTGGCTCTGTGTCCAATGTCACTAAGATCAATAAGCTCATCTCCAAAAGCCATGCTCTTGGACTCAATCAGTCTCACAGGCCCTCAGGGTGCAGGGAGGGGGTGGCCGCTAGTGGACTGGCCCTGTGCCAAAGGCAGAAAGACCGTTTGCCTGGGCCATCTGGATGCAAAGCCCTCCCTAGCAAACCCCAATCGCTGCAGCACCTGGCCCTCTGTTTGAAATTCTGCTCAAACCCTTGCACAGTGGTTTGCATTTTGTCATCCCACTCTAGCTGGCAAGGGATTTGGTGAAAGAAAAGTTGGATGTCACATGCTCTGAGAGTGGGAAGAGACAGACTCACCTTTCCAGAATGAAAGACAAAAGAGAGGCCCAGTGAAGGTCTAAAAGTAGAGTCAACTCAGAGGGAGGGAGAGAGGAATTATTTTGTTTTGTCTAACTTGTAGAAAAATAAAGGATCTCTGGCCTGACCAGAGGCAGGCCAGCCTGAGGTACATCAGACTATGGCATTGGGCACACACTGCTGGGTCACTCTGGGCAAGTGACTAAAGCTCTCTGGGTACAGTTTCTTGTCCTGAGAAATATGGATGCGAAAGACTGACTTTGAAGTCATCCAGCCCTTTGCAGAAAGAATAGGACCAGACAGAGGTGCTAAAGGTCCAGCAGGGACAGTCTGTGATGTCCAGTGCAGACAGGCTGGCCTCTGAGTCAGCTTGAGGCAGACAAGTATGTGGGCTAACAGTGGCTGAATGACGGCATGTGTTCATGCGCCCTCCCCCACTCAGCATGACCAAAAAGCTAGAGGAAACAGAAGCAAAACACATCCTCTGCCATCGGCTGGGAGCAGTGTGCAAGCAGAGAACAGGTAACTTCTGGACAAAATAACCATGGGATGGGAACCATCTGGTGGCAGAAGGAGGAGTCAGAAGGAGAATATGAATAAGTATTTTGACAATTATTCAGAGAAAGAAAGAAATTAAATTCTACAAAAAGGATGAGAGCCTCTCCCATCTCATTCTTGATAAGAGCCAAGCCCTCGAATACTTGGGCCACATCCCATCATGTCTCTGCCCTTCTCCACCCACGCACTCCAGCCACACTCTCCCTCGTGTTCCCAGACAGACCCAAATGGCATGTTCCTATCTGAGAGTGATCAAAAAAGGTAAATTCTCTCAAAGATAAAAGCATGACACTTGCACAAAATACAAAGTGAACATGTGTCAAAATCTTTACTTAATCATTAATTAATTAGGGAAGAAGCAAGGTGTCAAAAACCAATTCTAAGGAGCATCCAGAAAGTAGACACATACAAAGGCAATCAAGAGTGGGGATCAGATCTGTTAACGGAGAAATCAGCCCAGGAGACAAAATCCATTTGCTTCTCTATGCACTGCAGTCATTTAAATGCATTACTCTCGGTTTCCTAGAATGTACAGAGTTGGAAAGTAGTTCAAAGTCCATGACAGAGTTTGAGATAGTTTCTGCTAACCTAGAAGGTGGGTGTGACCACACACAGCATGCCGTAGGCCACCTGGTCATCTTTCTCTTGTCTGTTTTGCTCTCACATTGCAAGGCTTTTTATAACCTTTCCTGAGAGGCCTTATTCTTTCAATCAAGAACATTCATCTCCCTGATGCCACATGACTTGTTACCCCACCTCCTCTGGACCTTCTGCTGACCTCACATCTTACCCATGGCTCTACCACTCCCTATCTTCTCTCCCTGCTTTCTTGTTCTTGGAGCCCCTATAATCTGGCGTGTGTGCTCCCATCTTTTCTCTCTCTCCCTTTCTCTAGAGAGCCGGGATTTCTGTCTGTCTTGATCGCTGCTGTGTCCTCAGATCCTAGACAGTGTGTGATAACAGCACATAAGCCTTCACTAAATATTGGTTCAGTGAACGAACAAATTAAAAACAAACATCAAAGGCACAGGGGTAAGAAAGGGGAGGTTTGGGCAGACAGCTCGGAGGACAGTTTTGGAAATGCACACATAGATCAGATCGTTCCACTCACTTCTTGAAAACAGGTGACTGCTCCGATCTCTTCCTGTTATACCTTCTTAGGAACAGCCTCCCTCCAGAGTAGGTCTGAATGTTTGATAAAGCAGATAATGCTGTAACAGCACATCCTAAAACCTCCTTCGCTGGGAGGTCTATAGTTGCAAAATTACCTTTGTTCAACTGGAGAGTTCTGCTGCATCTAAGAGCCGCTACTGATGTCCTTTCGGTGATGGCCTCCTGCCTCCAGCCCCACCCCCCACAACCAGCCATCACTGCACATGGGCTGTTGAGTACTAACTCATTAACCTTCTCCACGAGGCATTAACAGTGACAACACTGAATAAGAGATTCGCTCCCTAAAATCCCTTTGCATATGTAGACTGATGTGAAACCATGATAACACACGAAGGTCACAGAGGGGCTAAGGTCACTCGCAAGAATATAGGTCCTGGCTCTTCTCTGTTACCTTTGCTACCTGCCTGTCTCCTCTCTGCTTTGGCTGAGAAACCCGCCTAGTCCTTACGGTGTTCTCCCTCCTACTTGCATCACTGCTGCCTTCCACAACAGAGGGAACTGCACTGGAACCTCAATCAGGCCAAGGTGACAACGACTGAAACGTGAGTGTGCAACTCATCTGCACTGCAGCTGACCAGGATGACAGCCATCCTTCCCAGGCCCAAGGCCCTGACATCTGCCTATTGCAGGCATCAGCAGCCCGGCTTGAGGTTTGAGGACCAACTCACACTCGGTCTCTGCACAGGGCAGGCAAGCAGAGGTGGTGTCAGGGAGGTGACATTCCTGGAAGCAGCGGTCCACCTATCACAGGCAGAGGGCAGCTGGCAGATAAATAGCCCAGAGGTTTCCAGTGAGAATGGGCCCCACTGCCCAGAGCAGTAGCTTGCTTTTTAATTCATCTTACATTGGCTTCCTTCCTTCCCTGTCTCGCTTCTCCCAAATAAACCATGTGCTGAAATACTTGTCATAGATTGACTGCTGGGGGGAACAAAAGACACTTGGAAAGGAAATAAACTCTATTTCATGGGTGAGTCACTGATTAGCACACAATTACTGGCCCTCATGGGCTGGAATACACTGCATCCAGGCTTGTTCTGCACACATCACCCTTTCCCTAGGCTCTGCTATCAGGTACAGGGTTATGGGAATACATGACAGAAAGAAGGCTATAGCCAGGGGACTGGAGTCTCTGAGCCAGACATGAGCCTGCAGACATGGAAATGCAATTTTGCACAGGCGGTAAGAAAGGGATGGTTGACACATCATGCTGTCCTAAAAATACAGAGCCAACAAAAACACCTTCAAATACATTCATCAGCAAAGATTCCACTATTATAACTGATTGAGCAGCTCAGGAATGGAGAAGCCCAGAGAGGCGGAGGCAGTTGCCTGTGGTTGCACAGTGCAGGGCAAGCCAAGGTGTCCCCGCGGTTCAGGCTTTCTTCTATGAGTCGACTGCTGATAATGGACGCCTTTCATTCCATCCAAATGTGAAAATCATGAAAAGCTATCCACAATTGCTACTCACTTTGAGCAAGGCTGTGTTCAGAAAAATCCTTGAACTGCAGGCTTAAAGTAAAGCAGAATAAAGCAACCGAGAAACTACTGGGATCAGCATCCGGCAGGGATGCTTTTATCAGCGTCCGTCCTCTCCTCAGAGCAAGCCGGCCAGCTGGCTGGCAGCACTGTAACTTGTTCTCCATCCATCAGGGAAATAAAGCATCCTATCCCAGAAATGATGCAGAGATGGCTGTTTTGCAGTGACCCAGCCTCTTCAAAGCACAGAAAATGTATTCTATCCCAAAAACCATTAGTGGCTCACACTTGGACTCCATTATCAAACCAGAATAGACCAAGAAACGTGATGGACATGTTTGTGATGCTTCCCCTAACCTGAATCAATGCTCCTTTTAAAACCATGACTTACACAGAAATGCTGGTATGCCCCCGTCCTTTAGGAAAAAAGCTCCCCCTGCAAACACAACATGCTAATGAACCATCTCACAAGCCTACTGAGGGAACATACCATTTGGAGTGCCTGGAAGCTGGCAGAAAGTATTAAGCTCAACATCTCTCAAAATCTCTAATAACGGAATATCAGAAGGTCAGGATCCTATTAAATTCAAGCCTGTTTTTGCTACTTCCTGTGTCAATTTTTTGGCTCCATTACAGGTTCGTATTTTCCAGCTTGCCCATACGATTTCTTTTTCTTCTTTCCCTGCTGTTCTTAACAGCACCCACATCACATGGCTCCATCATCTTCCCTCGCTCCTCTTAACTCCTGCATCCTCCCTTCCTCCTTCTATCCTGCCTGTGCACAAATATGTATTAACCACCCTCTAGACCCCATGTGCTATGGGCGGCAGGGCCTCTTTCTGTGACAGAGCGTGACAGAGAGACACACACCAGGGACTCAGTGGGATAGGGCATCAAGCTGAGGCCCGAGGGAGGACAGAAGAGTGACCATGTCAAGAGGGGAGCTCAGAGAGATGTCCTGTAGTGGGAGAGTCCAGACACACCAAGGAGCTAGAAGACAAACTTCTAGCTAGGGAGCAGCACGTGTTAAGAGGCAGCTGGAGGGGATGGGCTGGGCCACTCCCGCCTGCTGGCCAGGCCTTGTGACTTCTGTCCGGACAGCAGAGGTAAGCCAGTGAATGGAGTCAGGGGATGAGAGGATGTTGGGAAGCTCTCTCTGCTTGCCTCCCTGTGCACTCTCTCCCTTCTACAGGTCCCTCCAGGGTGCACTTAACGGAGTCCTCCTTCATTACACGTGTCTGTTTTGGTTCTTCATCCCCTCCCCCCACAACCATCGAATCTGGCCTTCATGTTTCACCCCTTCCCTTCCACAGAGCCCAGCATACCTTTGTCTTCCTTTCCCTCCCTCCCTGCGTGCCCTGGTGAGGTTGACTTCTGCTCCCCTGATCCAAGCTGAGCCCTTGGCTATTCTGCCCAACAGGGTGTAGTGAAGGGGCTATTCTGGGGTTCTTATATGACCAGTCCCTACAGAGCCTCGTGGCCCTCACTTCCTTCCTCTTCAAGCACCCCACTGGGGGATGCCCATACCAAGTGGAAAAGATTTTTAAAAGGAAGCTGAGGCGGCAGAGGTGACAGCCCCAGCTGAGCTCCCACCGGCAGCTGCCATCCCTGCCAGCCATGGTGCTGCGGCCCTCCACATTCCAGCCTGTCTGAGCCCCAGGCCCCTGCTTCCTGCCGACATTTCACGTGCAGAGACAGGCAACCACAGGGATCCAGTCAGTCCATAGCCTGGTGAGAAGTAACATGTCCACAATTTTTTAAGACACCAAGTTCAGGGTAGTCTGTCAAACAGCAAAGGATAAATGACACTGTGTCTATGACAGGCTTAAAATATATTCTGTAACCTGCTTATGCTACAACATGTTTGTGTGGGCATGCAAGCCATATATTTAACAATTACTTCAGAAAGGAGGCTCTACCTCTCATTTCTCAGAAAAACTGAAGCTGAAGAGGAGGCAGCCTCTACAGATTCTATGAGAGGAAATAATGAATGTGGCCAGCAGGGAGGTGGGGAAAAGAGGGAAAAAAAAAAAAAAAGATAGTTATTTAGAGCTCAGGGGGAAACTGAGAGGAAAGGGTTTCTGGGGCCATTGGTTGGGTCAGACATATGGGGGGAAGCATTATTTCTGAGGGCCTGCTCCCTGGTGATGGCAGGTGGAGACTTTTCCTTTGCTCCTTGAAATTCAGTTTATATAGAATTCTTGGTAACTCTTCATTATCCAGAACATTAGAATCATCAAACATTTTATTTATTAGGGTTTGAGGCCCTCCATATAAACCATAAAAACCATCTTTATGGCCTTATTAAGATTCTACCGGGGCACCTGGGTGGCTCAGTGGGTTAAGTCTCTGCCTTTGGCTCAGGTCACGATCTTAGGGCCCTGGGATCAAGTCCCAAATCGGGCTCCTTGCTCAGTGGGAAGCCTGCTTCCTCCTCTCTCTCTAACTGCCTCGCTGCTTACTTGTGATCTCTCTGTCAAATAAATAAATAAAAATCTTTATAAAAAGAAAAGATTCTACCACATTGTAATATTTATTCTTGACTTCAAATAAAAAAGAACTAAGTTAGGCACAATGCAAAACCCGTACAGACATTTCCTTCTGCATTGCCATACCCTCTTACTCTACGCGGAAATCCTCATTACCATCTCTGTAAATGCACTGCCATTCAGTCTTTGCCAAGTACCACACCGGGCATGCTAGGTACATCCACAGAGTGATCCCTTCCAAATTCTGTGAAGCTGGCATCTCCCCCGTTCTGCAAAGCAGGAGTCTGAGACTTCACAGTTGTACACACAGTAAACATTACAGCTAAGATTCCAACTCGGACTTCTCCAGTCCTGACTCGTTGTCCTTAAGGAGTCAACTGCAGTGCCCCTGTTAGGGGCTGAATTGTGTTTCCTTCAAATTCACACGCTGAAGTCCTAGGTCCTATGCTGAAGTACCTCAGTACGTGACTGTATTTGGACAATCTTTAAAGAGGAAGCTAAGTTAAAATGAGGTCATTAGAGTGGGCCCTAATCCAGTATGATAGTTGTCCTCACAAGAGATCACAGAGCACAGACATGCACAGAGGGAGGGCCATATGAAGACAGAGGGAGAAGAAGGACATCTGCAAGTTACAGGAGAGGAGCCTCAGAAGAAGGAAACCTGCTGACACCATAATCTTGGGCTTCCAGGCTCCAAAATAAAAGACATTTCTGAGGGCACCTGGGTGGCTCAGTGGGTTAAGCCTCTGCCTTCAGCTCAGTCATGGTCTCAGGGTCCTGGGATTGAGTCCTATGTCAGGCTCTCTCCTCAGCAGAGAGTCTGCTTCCCCCTCTCTCTCTGCCCGTTTGTAATCTCTCTCTCTCTGTTAAATAAATCTTAAAAAAACAAAACAAAACAAAACAAAAACAAAAAAACAATTCTGTGAGAAAACAAATTCTTGTTGTTCTAGTCACTCAGTCTGTGGTATTTTCTTATGGCAGTCCTGGGACACTGAGGACCCAAAAGATGAGCCATAGGATTTCATGTGCTTCACCTACTCCGTAGGGGACCACGTACTCTGACTTTAGACATGTTGCAAAACTCAGGTATTGGAACTAATTTAAGGAGCTGAAGTCTGGCAGCAAATCAGGAAGGGATAATATTCTTCTAAAAACAGGCCCAATAATTCAAATGAAATGTAATCTCCAGCAAATTAATAGCTGATACAAGATAAGAATCATCCAGCCTCCTGGAAGCAGTCAATATAGGACAAACATATCAGCTGGTCCCAGAACCACTCTGTGGAAATCAAAGGCAAGGGCCTTTGATTTCAATGGTCACATTGGTCACACTGTTTCCTAAGTCAGGAAGGTATGGGGCTTCCTTCTTTTCCAGGTAGGACCAAAGGCAGCAGTTACCACTAGGAAACATCTTTCTTTTACATTAAATTCATTATCATATTCTACACCTTACTGGAAAGAGATGTTCTGGATCCCTATTTTGATCATGTAGCTTAGCCCAAAATTTTGTGCTTCTAGAAATTTACTCTGCCTGAATACTTGCCTTTTGGGCATCTAGTCTACAAATCAGAATGTCCTGGATTACTAATGAATCCCTCATTTCTTGACCTCAGGAGCAGGAGGACTATTAGAATAGGACTGTTATGTGCCTTCTGTCACTCGACCTGTATCACGAGCTTCCAAGCACAGCTAGAGATGACGATCTCATGCACCCAGCTACACACAGTGGGACTCTCCCAATGCACGTTGGGGAACGCACCCAATGAGGACCTGGGTCCAAAGAGTAGATTCCAGTCATGCACGCCATTGGCCAGCAACTTATGCTGTGACCATAATGCTGCCATTCAGGTGCAAAGGTTACTTCCACATGCAAAAATGCCTCAGTGCCAATATGTACAAAAGTATGTATGTATCTATCATGCACAGTCCTAGAGACATGGTCATCATAGGGAGAGTAGTAAGTAATACAAGCCTGCATGCCACAGCAGAGAACATGGGGGGAGGCAGAAGGCTGCTCAAAGGCCTGGGCATTCACAAAGCATCATGGACAGCAATGATCTCAATACAGATAATGTATCCAGTGTTTCTATAAAATATGTAAATATGCTTGGTTATTACATGTATGTAAGAATAAAATCATTTTTCCTTTTGTCCAGCATGCTTACCTGTTATAGAGAAGAATGTCTGGCTTCCAAATCAGGCCATCTGGGAAACGGACAGTCTTCACACCCGGATATTCTGACATATTCCATTGTAAATAGTAATCTGTCCAAGACTGACACACAGATACAATGACATTAGCAGCACTTTGCTTCCCTGCCTACTTATATTTCTTCTACAAGATTATTAGATACACTTAGAGCCAAAACGAGATCCAGATACTTATTTACACAATTTAATTGTTATCTACAAAATATAAGGAAACTGAGAATTAAATAATCTCTTCCAAAATGACCATCAATAGCACAAAAAAATCACATTTAAGATTCGGCTGTCACCATGATTACATTCAGACGGTAGCGGTAAAGTTAATTCTGGTCCACTGCATGCCCTCAAGCCTTTCCCTCCCACAGCAGATGGGGTTTTTCTAGCCAAATGAGTGACTGTTCTGCTTTCAAAGTTCTCCACTGAAAGGACACTTGGGAAAAATAAATTCACTTACTTCAACTGGAATACGAACTGAGCTGGAAAAAAGGAGAATATTTATTTCCATGAAACAATTTTGTGCAGCTGCTGGGGAACCTCTCAGAACCTTCTAATGGGGGGCTGTTTTTGGACTGGAGTCTGTATTCTCAGGCAGGAATAGTGCTTCTGATGTCACAACCGAAAAATACAAACACTTGGCCTTGGTGGTAAAACACTGAATCAGGACAAGTGTGCAGATGAGGACTCAAGAAATAGTCCTAGACACACCAGCACAGGTGCATCTCCTTGGGGCCAGGCCTTAAATTGGTTCTTGAGTGACCTCTGCCAGAGGAAGGCCCGTGCCTGGGGTCCCTTGTCCAGGACCACATACCCCAGTCCTACCTGGAGTCCACTAGCTCTATAAAGACTGGTCAGGAAGGATCCCACAGGCAGCTGCTATATACAAAGAGCACCACCAAGCCAGGGTTGCTGAGCTAGCCCATTTGGACTCAGCAGCTCCTATAAATGTGCCATAATCAGAGAAGACCCAAGCAAACGCCCCATCCTGTACCCAGTCTCCCTGGAGCTCAGACCTTCTCAGACTTAGAAAGGTATCTGATACAACACTTCCAGCTGGGACCAAGGCAACTCCCATAATCAAACTTATCATTATTTCTGCTGAAAAACATGCATACTGATACTAAGTCAGAAAAATAAATGCCTTCACTGCATATCTATTTCAGTTTGATTTTTAAACTCCATGAGTCTGATGCAGAGTTACAAAAACAACATCAAGGGAGACAAAAGTCCTTTAATTTTCAAAGCTGTTGAGATTTGTGAATTGCAGCCAAGTGGTAGTGGATCACAGAGCATGTCCCAGAGATCCCTGCATCCTCTGGAGAGGACAGGTAAGTATCTGGAAAGGTGGTCCCACTTCTGGGACCATCTGAAGTCAGATGAGAGGGAATAGCTGGGAGAGTAATGTCACTTGACAGCCAGGAGCCTCTGAGAATGAAGATTTGTCAATGCATAATGTGCTGGAGAATCACCTGGGGGTATTTAGGATAGAAAGCCACCCCACTGTTAGTTCTAATTGATGTGGGTGGTTGGTGGAGGAGAGGGGAAGGAAAGTTCCCAGAGGGCCAGTCTTGGTGAAGCTGGTTTGCAGGAATCCCTGGGCATCAACAAACTGTGTTTGCTCCAGACTGCTCCATCTCTGTAGCCACCGGCCCAGGGCACCATTCTTTTTCCTCCTTTGTCCTGGTGATGAGCCCGTTCATACCCAACACCTGTGATTTCCTTACTAGAATCTCATCTTACCCTGGGATGCTTCTCTGGGTTGGTGACTCATTATTGCATAGCCTGTTACTCTCAATATGTTAATGAGGGTCACATGGCTCCCAGAATGAAGATGTGCAGGGGAAGAAAATACCCATCTCCCCAGCCTGCTGAAATGAGGAGCAGAGCAGGGAGGTAAGGCAGGGAGTGGGAGTGCTTGGTTGGTTGGTCAAAGCTCAGCCTCTTCTGATGGCACCATGTGTGAGCTCTTGGCTACCTCCCCAGCATTCTCCCCCTACCCGAATCATGATCTTAGCTGCATGTGTCCTGTAGGCATATACCCTGACCATCTTGTTTGTTTCAAGTCATGTGTACCTCGCTGGCCATGATCCAGGAATACTAGCATGACAACTATTCCTATTTACAAGAGGAGACTGGAGCACAGAGAAGCAACATCCTTTCTTTCAATCACTGGGTCAAGACTCAGGGCTGCATTGTTTGACTTCAAGAAGAGTGATCAGGATATAGAAGGAAGCAAGATGGTGGAGGATTAGCAGACTAAAATATCATCAGGTCCCAGGAGTTCAGCTACCTAGTTATCAGACCATTCTGAACACCTACAAACTCAACAAGAGATAGAAGAGAAGAAGAGCAGCAATTCTTGGAACAGAAAATCGACCACTTTCTGGAAAGTAGGACATGTGGAGAAGTGAATCCAAAGCAATGGAAACAAGGACCGCGGGGGAAGGGGCCAGCTCCCAGGAAGTGAGAGAGCAGCGGAGCACAAAATTGGAACTTTTAGAAGTCTGCTCCACTGAGGGATATCGCTCCAGAGGCTAAGCAGAGGGTGGAGCCCTTGGAGGGACAGTGTGGTCTCAGGACCCATGGGGTCACAGAAAGACCTGAGTGTGGCAGAGTTCCTAGGTATCAGAGTGATGAAGCTGGCTACAGAGATGGAGCTGAGCAGTGGGCTCTCAGCTCCGGGCCACCTTAAACTGTGGTCTGAGGCAGAGTTGGGCCACTGTTCTTCGAGTGGGGACCCCACAAGTGGCAGATCCAGAGACCTCTCCTTCTTCCTCCTCTGGGAGAAGTGACGCGGGAGCATGCTGCAGGAATCTGCTGGATTTGGAGTCTCCAAACAGGGCTGTGCACCAGATATAGAAATGCACATCACAGGCTGGATGAGCACAGTGCTGGATGGCTAGAGACCAGGGAGACAGGAGGGATTAACTGCTTTTCTCTGAGGAGTGGGGCCCTGAGTTCTTGGCTCCTCTGGACAGGAGACTGAAAGGCTGCCATATTCATTCTCATCCTCCAAAGCTGTATGGAAAGCATTCAGGGAACAAAATCTACCTAGAGTGAACCCGAGCAGATTACTTAGCCTGGCCCCTGGCAATATCAAGGGCAGTGCAATTCCACCTCAGGCAAAGACATCTGAGAATCACTGCAAGAGGCCCCTTCCCCAGATCAGCAAGAACATCCAGCCAAGACCAAGTTTGCTAATCAGTGAGAACTGTGGAACTCCAGAGCTAGGGGAAAGCAATACATAGAATTCATGGCTTCCCCCCATGATCCTTTTGTCTTTCAAAGATAAATTTTTTAAATTTTATTATTTTCTTGTTCTATTTTTTTAACTTTTCTTCTTTCCTATTTTAACATTTTTTAACTATTTTATCTTATAAATACCTTTTTCAAAAAAACTTTTTAAATTTTCATTGGTAGTGACATCGTAGTGCAATGGTAGCACATCTGACTCCATAAATTTTCATTAGTATAGTCATATTTTATCCCTTCATTGTATTTAACCTTATTTACTGTATATGTATAGATATTTTTTTCTTAAAAATTTGGACATATTTTCTAATAGATCAAAATATACCCAAAATCTAGTGCACAGATTTGTTCTAGTCTCCAATCTGATCACATTTTCTCCTCTTTTTTTTCCAAATAACTTCTTATCAATTCCTTTTTTAGAATCTTTTTTTTTAAATTTTATTTATTTATTTGACAGACAGAGATCACAAATAGGCAGAGAAGCAGGCAAAGAGAGAGGAGGAAGCAAGCTCCCTGCTGAGTAGAGAGCCTGATACAAGGCTCGATCCCAGGATCCTGGGATCATGACCTGAGCAGAAGGCAGAGGCTTAACCCACTGAGCCACCTAGGTGCCCCCCTTTTTTAGAATCTTTTAAAATTTTCATCTGTATAGTCATATTGCATCCCTTCATCATCTTTACCCTTATTTTCATATATATTTAAGTTTTCTTTCTTTAAATTTTGGGAGGTAGTTTCTTCTAAGAGACCAAAATACACCCAAAATTAAGTGGGTGGCTCTGTTCTATTCACCAGTCTAATATATATATAATTTTATTTATTTTTTTATTTTTTCATTTTGCCCCCTTTCTTCTCCCCCTTGTTTTGTGTCTCTTCTGATTTGGTTAGCATCTTATTTTTCTGGGGTCTTTGCTACCATTTTCAGTATTTTGTTCTCTCATTCTTCTATTCTTATCTGGATAAAACGACAAGGCAAAAAAATTCACCACAAAAAAAAAAAAAAAAGAATTAGAAGAAGAATAACTAGAGGCAGGAACAACAGCTAGGGATCTAATCAATATGGACATTAGCAATATGTCAGAACTAGAGTTCAGAATGATGAATATCAAGGTGCTAGCTGGGCTCTAAAAAAGCATGGAAGATATTAGAGAAACCCTTTCTGGAGAAATAAAAGTCCTTTCTGGAGATATAAAAGAACTAAAATCTAACAAAGTTGATATCAAAAAAGCTATTATTGAAATTTAATAAAAAATGGAGGCTCTTACTGCTCAGATATATGAGGCAGAAGATAGAATTAGTGTTATAGAAAACCAAATGCTGGAGAATAAAGAAGCTAGGCAAAAGAGAGACAAACAACTACTGGACCATGAGGGGAGACTTCAAAAGATAAGTGATACCTGTTGGGTCAGCAGCCTGGGAATGCAGGAGGAATAATAGAAATGACCGCTGGGGGCGCCATCTTCCAGCCCCCTCCCCCTATTCTTCAACCCTTGACCCTCCTGCCAAAAGGATGTATGCCCAGGTCACATCTCCATAGGTAACCTGATACCAATGCAGGAAACAGAAGTATCAGGATGCCTCCGATCATCAAACACCCTACCATATATGGATGTGAGCCCATGCCCTGCCTTGGCCCGATAAAAGACCCCCACCGCCTCCCTCCCAGCGTGACTTCCCCAACTCTGCTTTCCAGATCATGGAACCTCGCCCGAGGGTTCACACCTCCTTCCTGTGCGACATTCCTGGCTCCTCTTTTCTTGAGCCCTGAAACTTCGCCGGAGAGTGCCTTTAATAAATCGTGCCTTGTGCCTACCTCGCCTGGTGTCATTTTATCTCGCCTATAAAACTTTACAATACCATAAGACAAAACAATATTGGAATAACTGGGATCTCAGAAGAAGAGAAAGAGAGAGATCAGCAGAAGGAGGGTGTATTGGAGCAAATTATAGTAAAGAATTTCCCTAATATGGCATAGGAACAAGCATCAAAATCCAGGAGGCACAGAGAACCCCCCTCAAAATCCACACTCCATCATCTAATAGTAAAACTTACAAGTCTCAGTGACAAAGAGAAAATCCTGAAAGAAGATTGGGACAAGAGGTCTGTAACATACAATCTTAGAAATGTTAGGCTGGCAGCAGACCTATCCACAGAGACATGGAAGGCCAGAAAGGACTGGCATGATATATACAGAGCACTAAATGAGAAAAATATGCAGGCAAGAATACTATATCCAGCTAGATTGTCCCTGAAAATAGAAGGAGAGATATCAAGTTTCCAGGATAAACAAAAATTAAAAGAATTTGCAAACACTAAACCAGCCCTACAGGAAATATTAAAAGCGGTCTTCTAAGCAAAGAGAGGACCTAAAAGTAACAGACCATAAAGGAACAGAGACAATATACAGTAACAGTCACCTTACAGGCAATACAATGAAACTAAGTTCATATCCTTTGATAGTTACCTTTGAAACTAAGTTCATATCCTTTGATGTAAATGGGCTAAATATCCCATTCAAAAGACAGAGTATCAAATGGATAAAAAAACAAGACCTATAGATGCTGTTTATAAGAAACTCATTTTAAACTCAAAAACACTTCCAGATTTAAAGCGATGGGGTGGAAAACAATTCACCGTGTTAACAGACATTAAAATGAAGTTGGGATGGCAATCCTTTTATCAGATAGATTAGACTTTAAACCAAAGATTATAAGAGATGAGGAAGGATGCTATATCACACTTAAAGAGTCTGTCCAGCAATAAGATCTAAAAATTTTAAATATCCATGCCCCTAACATGGGAGTAATTATATAAACCAATTAATAACAAAATCAAGCAAACATGACAATAATACAATAATAGTAGGAGACATTAAGAGGCCCCTTACTGAAATGGACAGATCATCTAAGGAAAAGATCAACAAGGAAATAAAGGCTTTAAATGACACACTGGACCAGATGGACATCACAGATATATTCAGAGCATTCCATCCCAAAGCAACAGGATACACATTCTTCTCTTGTAGAAGAGAACATGCTCCAGAATAGATCACATCCTGGGTCACAAATCAGGTCTCAACTGATAACAAAAGACTGGGATCATTCCCTGAATATTTTCAGACCACAATGATCTGAAACTAGAATTCAATCACAAGAAGAAAGTTGGAAAGAACTCAAATACATGGAGGCTAAAGAGCATCCTACTATAGAATGAAGGAGTCAACCAGGAAATTAAAGAAGAACTGAAAAATATTCATAGAAACAAGTGAAAATAAAAACATAAATTTTCAAAATCTTTGGGACACAGCAAAGGTGGTCCTGAGAGGAAAGTATACAGCAATACAAGCCTTTCTCAAGAAACAAGAAAGGTCTCAAGTACACAGCCTAACCCTACACCTAAAGGAGCTGGAGAAAGAACTGCAGAGAAAGCCTAAACACAGCAGGAGAAAAATAATGAATATCAGAGCAGAAATCAATGAAATAGAAACCAAAAAAACCAGTAGAACAAATCAAGGAAACTAGGAGCTGGTTCACTGAATTATTAAGATTGATAAACTCCTGGCCAGACTATCAAAAAGAAAAGAGAAAGGATCCAAATAAATAAAATCATAAATGAAAGAGAAGAGATCACAACTAACACCAAAGAAATACAATTATAAGAACAAATTATGAGCAACTATATGCCAGCAAATTTGACAATTTGAAATGGATGCATTCCTAGAGACATATAAACTACTAAAACTGAACTAGGAAAACAGAAAACCTGAACAGACTCATAACCAGTAAGGAGGTTGAAGCAATCATCAAAAATCTCCCAACAGGGGCACCTGTGTGGCTCAGTTGGTTGGGCGGCTGTCTTGGCTCAGGTCATGATCCTGAAGTCCTGGGATCGAGTCCCACATAAGGCTCCCTGCTTGCCAGGGAGTCTGCTTCTCCCTCTGACCACCCCCCCCCCTTCTTGTGCCCTCTCTCTGTCTCTCTCAAATAAATAAATAAAATTTGAAAAAAGAAATCTCCCACCAAACAAGGGCCGAGGGCCAGACAGCTTCCCAGGAGAATTCTACCAAACATTTAAAGAAAAAATAGTAGCTATTCTTCTGAAACTATTCCAAAACCTAGAAATGGAAGGAAAACTTCTAAATGCATTTTATGAGTCCAGCATTACCCTGATCCCCAAACCAGACACAGACCCTATCAAAAAGCAGAATTACAGACCAATATCCTTGATGAACACAGATGCAAAAATTCTCACCAAAATACTAGCCAATAGAATGCAACAGTACATAAAAGGATTATTCACTATAACCAGGTGGGATTTATTCCTGGGTTGCAAGGTTAGTTTAACATCCTCAAATCAATCAATGTGATATAATACATTAATAAAAGAAAGAACAAGAACCATATGATACTCTCAATAGATGCTTTAAAAGCATCTGACAAAGTACAGCATCCTTTCTTCATCAAAACTCTTCAAAGTGTAGGGACAGAAGCTATATACCTCAATACCATCAAAGCCATCTATAAAAAACTCACAGTGAATATCATTCTCAATGGTGAAAACCTGACAGCTTTTCTCCTAAGGTCAGGAACACAACAGGTATGTCCACTATCACCACTGCTCTTCCACATAGTACTAGAAGTGCTAGCCTCAGCAATCAGAAAACAAAAAGAAATTAAAGGCATCCAGATCAGTAGAGAAGTTGTCAAACTCTTACTCTCTGTAGATGATAAGATAACTTATGTGGAAAACCCAAAAGAATCACTCCAAAACTGCTAGACTTCATACAAGAATTCAGCAACATATCAGGATATAAAATCAATGCACAGAAATCAGTTGCATTTCTATACACCAACAGCAAGATAGAAGAAAGAGAAATTAAGGAGACAATCCCATTTACAATTGCACCCAAAACCATAAGACACCTAGGAATAAACCTAACCAAAGGGGCAATGAACCTGCACTCAGAAAACTATAAATTATTCATGATAGAAATTGAGGAACACACAAAGAAATGGAAAAATGTTCCATGCTCATGGATTGGAAGAGTATATATTGTGAAAATGCCTATGCTACCTAAAGCAATCCGCACACTTAATACAATCCCTATCAAAATCCCAACCATTTTTTCCAAATAAATGGAACAAATAATCCTAAAAGTTATATGGAATCAGAAAAGACCTTGAATAGCCAGAGGAATGTTGAAAAAGAAAGCCAAAGTTGGTGACATCAGAATCCCTGACTTCAAGCTCTATTACAAAACTGTCATCAAGACAGTATGATATAGGCACAAAAACAGACACATAGATCAATGGAACATAATAGAGTCCAGAAATAGACCCTCAACTCTATGTCCAACTAATCTTTGACAAAGCAGGAAAGAATGTCCAATGGAAAAGAAGACAGTCTCTTCAACAAATGGTGTCGGGAAAATTGGAAAGCCACATGCAGAAAATGAAACTGGACCATTTCTGTATACCATACACAAAAATACACTCAAAGTTGATGAAAGACCTCAATGTGAGACAGGAATCCACCAAAATCCTTGAGGAGAACACAGGCAGCAACCTCTTTACCTCAGTCAGCCACAGCAACCTCTTCCAAGAAACACTGCCAAAGGCAAGGACTTCATCAAGATCAGAAGCTTTTGCATAGTAAAGGAAACAGGAAACAAAACCAAAAGATAATTGACAGAACAGGAGATGATATTTGCAAATGACATATCAGATAAAGGGCTAGTATCTAAAATCTAGAAAGAACTTATCAAACTCAACACCCAAAGAACAAATAATCCAATCAAGAAATGGGCAGAAGACATGAACAGACAATTCTGCAAAGAATATTTCCAAATGGACAACAGACACATGATGCTCCACATCACTCAGCATCAGGGAAATACAAATCGAAACCACAGTGAGATACCAACTCACACCAGTCAGAATGGCTAAAATTAACAAGTCAGGAAACAACATATGTTGGAGAGGATGTGGAGAAAGGGGAACCCTCCTACACTGTTGGTGGGAATGCAAGCTGGTGAAGCCACTCTGGAAAACAGTGTGGAGTTCCTCAAAAAATTGAAAATAGAGCTACCCTATGACCCAGCAATCGCACTACTGGGTATTTACCCCAAAGATACAAATGAAGTGATCTGAAGGGACACGTGTCCCTGAATGTTTATAGAAGCAATGTCCACAATAGCTAAACTATGGAAAGAACCTAGATGTCTATGAACAGATGAATGGATAAAGAAGATGAGGTATATACATATATACAATGGAATACTATGCTGCCATCAAAAGGAACAAAATCTTGCCTTTTACAACAACATGGATGGAACTAGAGGGTATTATGCTGAGCGAAATAAGTCAATCAAAGAAAGACAAGTATCATATCATCTCTCTGATATGAGGAATTTGAGAGGTAAGGTGGGTGGTTTGGGTGTTAAGGAAGGGAAAAATGAAACAAGATGGGATCAAGAGGGAGACAAACCATAAGAGACTCTTAATCTCATGAAACAAACTGAGAGTCACTGGGGAGTAGGAGGGTAGGGATAGGGTGGCTGCATTGTGGACATTGGGGAAGGTATGTGCTATGGTGACTCCTGTGAAATGTGTAAGCTGATGATCCTCAGACCTGTACCCCTGGGGCAAATAATACATTATATGTTAATTAAAAAAAAAAAAAAGAGTGATCTGTAGGCTCTACCGTGGCCGGTTCTTCTTAGCAAATGTCTCTGCACTGGCAGACTTCCCACCACAAGGAGGTGGGCTCCTCATCATTCCAGAAGGTGCCTCGCATCTGCTCACTTGAAGCCAAGCTGGGTCTCCCCCACCTCAGGACAGGAAAGGTGGGCTGCAGGGAGAGGTGGAAATCAGGCAGCCCCAGGTTCTCACCAAGCCTGTGGCAGAGCCAGTTGTGTGAGCTCAAGCAAGTTGTTAAACAAAAAACCATGGGCCCCAAATTACTTGGCCAAGTCACCAAACTGGGCTTAATACTTAACTGCAGTTTCAATCAACCCCAGAGATTTAAGCCTTAAAGGGCCAGTCTTGAATTTTCTGATCAGCATCAGTGAGGTCAACTGTCAAAAGCCCACTTTGGAAAACAGTGTGGAGATTCCTCAAGAAATTAAAAATAGAGCTTCCCTATGACCCTGCAATTGCACTACTGGGTATTTACCCCAAAGATACAGATGTCGTGAAAAGAAGGGACATCTGTACCCCAATGTTTAGAGCAGCAATGGCCACAGTCGCCAAACTGTGGAAAGAACCAAGACCCTTCAACGGACGAATGGATAAGGAAGATGTGGTCCATATACACTATGGAGTATTCTGCCTCCATCAGAAAGGATGAATACCCAACTTTTGTAGCAACATGGACGGGTGTGGAAGAGATTATGCTGAGTGAAATAAGTCAAGCAGAGAGGGTCAATCACCATATGGTTTCACTTATTTGTGGAGCATAACAAATAGCATGGAGGACAAGGGGAGATGGAGAGAAAGGAGTTGAGGGAAATTGGAAGGGGAGGTGAACCATGAGAGACTATGGACTCTGAAGAACAATCTGAGGGTTTTGAGGTGGGGGTGAGAGGTTGGGGGAACCAGGTGGTGGGTATTAGAGAGGGCACGGATTGCATGGAGCACTGGGTGTGGTGCAAAAACAATGAATATTGTTACGCTGAAAAAAATAAATTAATTAAAAAAAAAAAAAGCCCCTCTCTATCCTCCAGTGGAAGATGAGATAATCTGCTTGATAAGACCCCCTACCCTTCCCTCTCAGGGAAAGTGACCTTGTCTGAAACAATTCTTTCTTTTCTCTTGCTTGTAATTTTCTTGCCCTGCCCTCCATCCTTTAAAAACTTTCCATTTTGTGCAACTCCTGGGAGTTCATTCCTCTCTACTTGCTGGGTAGGGTGCCGCCCAACTCTCGAATTGATCATTTAATTAAGCCAATTAGATCTTCAACCTTACTTGGTTGCAATTTGTTTTTTCACAAGGTAAACCTCCCTCTCTGAGCTGTGGCTTCGTCACAGGTGCCCTGCCTCGCAGGGCAGGATGGTGCTGTGAGGATGAAATGTGTACAGTAGCAGGTCAGTCACATGGCCATAGCAGGAATGTGACAAATAATGATGGCTTACCAAAAAAAGCAAAAGAAGGACTTCTCCATTTCACAAGACCCTATAGGACAAGACAGCGGTAATAACCAAGCTTTACCCAAAGGTATAGAGGCACCATCAACTGGGCACAGGAGGCTGTAGCAGGAACCTTGGCTCTGCATGCCCTGCAAGCAGGATCAGAGCCCAGGACCCCAAAGGTTTCCATGAACATTTCTGAAGACTGAATATGTAAAAGGGCTTGTAAGCAATCATGTTCCAGAAAGAGGTTTTTTATCCTCTTGAAGCACTCACTCCCCACTCAGAAAGTAGGTCCCTGGAGGGCAGAGGTCCTGCACAAAATCTTCCTACAAACTGTGCCTGGCATGTTGGGTACCTGATAGTAAGTGTCAACCTAGAAACGACAGCCATGTTCTTCATCTGGGATCAGAACGGTTGACTCAAAGAATTTTCAAAACATATAAGTGGGGCACCTGGGTGGCTCAATGGGTTAAAGCCTCTGCCTTCAGGTCAGGTCATGATCCCAGGGCCTTGGGATCAGGCCCTGCAGCAGGCTCTCTGCTCAGCAGGGAGCCTGCTTCCCTTCCTCTCTCTCTGCCTGCCTCTCTGCCTACTTGTCATCTCTGTCTCTCAAATAAATAAATAAAATCTTAAAACAACAGGACAACAACAAAACAGCCACAAAAAAAAACACATATGTACGGAATTTTCCAAAGCCAAGTCTTTCACACCAACAACCAGTTCTTGATTCTCTGGACAGGAACTGGGTGTCCAGGCATTCGGTTCAATTCAGATCCTCTTTACCTGGAGTTAGTGTCAGATAATCACTCCCAGAGCATCTGGAAGAATCTCTGCTTTTCCTTCTCTTCCATTTCTGAGGGATCCCTTCTCATTTTGTCTTCGAGATATGATTATGTAGGGTTGTTATGGGGACATACAAGGGAGGAAGGGGCCCTGGATGTGAAACACACCATAGGAACCCCAATTCTTTCATGCGTCTGAGAACTGGCCTCATTAGAATTTGCCTTGAGCCCACAGGAAACTTTTTAAGTGTGTGTGCATGCACATGCATGAAAATATTTATAGCAGGAGAACGAGAGAGAAGAGAAAGTACCTCTGGTATAATAAGAAACATATTTGGTCTATGTCCCAGGTTCTTGGCACAGGGTTTCTAAAACCTTGGTTATTCCCTGAGGATAGGAATGTCTCTTGTTATTCATATATCTGAGCCCATCTAAGATTATTCTAAGGAGGTGAGGTGACTTAAGGTGGACCCCCTAGATCACCTCAGGTAGCCAGGATGAAGCTGGACATCAGAGAGACCAAGCTTTGACTCCCGGGTGGGATTTTTCAGCCCCACCCAAACTTAATATCCAGGCAGAGGAGAGAGAATGAAGAATGGATTATAAAAACCCTTGAACAAAATTCAGAGCTTATGGGTTGGTGACCAGGTGCCAGGACAGTAGCCCACAGAGGGCAGAAAACCTCTGTGTCTCCCCCATACCTTGCCCTATGCCTCTCTTCCATTTACTTGTTCCTGACCAGTATTCTTTATAATAAATCAGTAAATATAAGTGTTTTCTTGAGTTCCATGAGCTGTTCTGAATTTGAACTCAGCTGGACAGAAGTAGGAGTAGCCTGGACACCCACACTGTGGCTGGCATGCTTTGGGAGTAGTCTTGCGGGACTGAGACCTTGACTTGTAGGATCTGATGCTAACTCCAGGTAGAGAGGATCAGAATAGAACTGAAAGGCTGGACACCCAGTCTGTGTCCAGAGAATCAGAGAACTGATCATAGGTGTGAAAGAGCATGTACTTGGTGTCAGAAAACTCCATACATGTGTGTTTTGAAAATTCTTCGAGTCAACTGTTTTGATCACAGATGAAGAAAGTAGGCCTCTGGGGCGCCTGGGTGGCTCAGTGGGTTAAGCCACTGCCTTCGGCTCAGGTCATGATCTCAGGGTCCTCGAATCAAGTCCCGCATCGGACTCTCTCCTCAGCGGGGAGCCTGCTTCCTCCTCTCTCTCTCTCTGCCTGCCTCTCTCTCTCTCTTTGTAATCTCTCTCTGTCAAATAAATAAATAAATAAAATCTTTAAAAAAAAAAAAAAGAAAGAAAGTGGGCCTCCTCCTTCCTCTTTCCTTCCTTGTTGGGTTGGTGGGCTCCGGGAGTGCAGGAGGAACAACAGAAATGACCGTGGGTCCTGCCATCTTGCACCCTCCTCCCACACTTTCCTTCACCCTTGACTCTCCCGCCAAAAGGATGTATGCCCAGGTCACATCTCCATAGGTAACCCGATACCTATGCAGGAAACAAATAAAAGACAACCCCCCCCCCCACAGCCAACTCCCTCCCAGTGCAACTTCCCCCACTCCTCTTTCCAGAGTCAAGGAACCTCGCCCCGAGGGTGCGCACCTCCTCCCAGTGCGACTTTCCTGGCTCCCTTTCTCCTGAGCCCCGAAACTTCACCAGAGAGTGCCTTTAATAAATCTTGCCTTGCGCCCACTTTGCCTGGTGTTGTGTTTATCTCGCCTATAAAACCTTACACCCTTGACACTTGTAACATTCTACAATGTGAATACTATTCTTTCCATAATTGGAATCAGGAAGTAGAAAATAGAGAACAAAAAGGATGGGGAATGTAGAGCCAGAAGAATGGTCAAAATTCCGAGATCAGAGGCCAGACTCTTTTGAAAAGCACAGGCAAGTCTTTGGATTTCTCTTCAGAAACCAAAATGGTTCTTCTATTTCTTCTCACAGATTAAATCAGATTATATCTGACAGGCTCCCCAAAATGATGAAACTACTCTATAGAAAAAAAATACCCCAAGTGCTTCCTCCTAGGAATAAGAGGTAAACAAAAAAGCAACTTTCTCTTCCTTCAGGTTATCTAAATAGCTGGAAATTCCTGCCAAATCAAGGGTGAGTGAAAAAAAGGAAAACACAGTAACAAACTGTAACTCAAAAGAAAATCTAATTAATTAATTTATTTTACTTTTCCATCCTTCTATTCAGACTGTATAGAAAATCTCTCATTTGCAGAATATTGACCTCAGAGTTCAAATACCCTGGGGGAAAAGATTATGCAGATTCAGGTTTTCAGAACAGCAATTCAGCAACAGGAAGCTCTGGGAAATAAAATTTGCTGAAGGCAATTTCCTTGATTTTTCTTTCCCCTCCTGTCCATATTTCTACCCTGGTCTACTGCTCTCTGATCTTCACATTAAGACATTAAGAGAAGGAAAGGAAAACTGAATTTGGGTAAATCAGAGGGGAAGAAAAAGCATGAGAGATGGTGGAATCTGAGAAACAAACTTAGGGTTTGGGAGGGGAGGGGTGGGGGATGGGTGAGCCTGGCCTCAGGTATTAAGGAGGGCATGTATTGCATGGAACACTGGTTGTGGTGATAAACAATGAATCTTGGAACACTGAAAAAATATTAATAATAAAATTAAGATGTTAAAAAAAAAAAACGAAACAGTCCATTTCTGTAAAGCAGAGATTTTCCCCACCTGTGAACTCCATTGTCCCTACCACCAGCTTGCCTCTTGCCATATCTCTAGGGACTCACTTGGTCACCATATTTTAACCTTTTTGGTTGAATGTAAATTGCACAGCCTGATTATAAATGGCTTAAGAGAAAAAGCTGGGTCTCATCTACTTCTGGGTCTCCCTCACATGACCTAGTTCAATGCCTTCCTCATAACAGGTGCTCAAAAAGATTTGTTAAATAGATAAGTGAGATAAGGTGAGTTTTAGAACAAATGAAGTTGCAGACAATTCTGCAAGTGCGAGAATTAATTAGAAACAAGCTGTGCTTGAGAGAAATTTAGAAGTCTCCAGCGACATCCTTCAAAGCAACCATGTTTATTTATGAAGACCGTGAACTCAATGTAATAAGTAATAATCTGGCAAAATAATATTTTCCTGAAAAACAACAACTTTGAAAAAAACATTTGCCAAGTCATATATGTCACTGAAGATCATTTGCTTACTGTGGTATAAGGAATGTAGGCTTCAAGAAGACAGACCTGTCTGTGACCTCACATGCAGTGAACATATTAGGTGTCTCTCTCTATATAAGAAAAATGGCAACAGCAGGACTGTACCATAGAGGACACGGGCAATTCTGGTTTTATGCTAAAAAGGAAGCATTTGTATTATCTCCCAGAATTTCCAGAGCTTCAACCTTACACTACAGTGTTCAGATGTTATTTGGAGTTGGCTTTATTTTGTATCATGGTATCTTAGCCCTTCCTAGGTTCCTAGGTTGAGTTTTTTTGTTTCATTCGTTCCACAAAAATTATTCAGTGCCCACTGGGGGTAGAGTAGTGAATAAACCCAACTGAGTCCAGCCCTCCCAGTGTACATTCCAGTTGTGGGAGGGAGACTCAGAGCCAGAGAACAAATAAACAAAGGATGGGACAAAGGCTCTAGAAACAAAATGAAATGGCCTTATGGAATGCACGCTTTCCTCAAATTGCTATGCTGAGCCCTAATTCCAATGTGAGGATGTCAGAGAAGGGGCCGTTAGCAGGTAGTTAGATCATATGGAAGAACCCCTCCCAAATGAGATTAGTGCCCTTATACAAAGAGGCCAATAGCTAGCTCACTCCCTCTCAACCATGTGAGAACATGACACAAACACAACTCAAAAGAGGGCCCTAATAGAACCCAACCATGGCTGTGTGGCACCATGATCTCAGACTTCCAGCATTCAGAACTGTGAGAAATAAATATCTGTTGTGTATAGCCACCCAGTTTATGGTATTTTCTTATAGCAGCCCAAACAAAGGCACCGGGTAAGGAGAATGGAGTGAGCTGGGGTAGCAGAGGAGGGTGTGAGACAGTAGTCAGGGACACCGGGAAGACCTCACTGGAAAGGTGATTTTCAGGAAGAGACTAGTAAGAAGTGAGGGAGAAAAGAAGTGGTTCTTGGAGAAAGAGTCTTCCAGCTAGAGGGAGCAAGCACAAAGGCCCTGAGGTGGATGTGTGCTTGGGTAACGTGTGCAGGGCATCAAGCAGGGCAGGGAGCACAGCAAGAAAAAGAGGACTGGGGGGGATGTGGTAGAAGCAAGGGCCAGGCTGACAGAGTCAGAGAATACCTCAAGGACCTCAGCTTGTTACTGGTGAGACAGGAGTCTCTGGAAGGATCTGGGTCAATGAGGCTTGTGGTTGAACCTTTATCTTCTCTTATTGGGATCATACTGACTGGTATATTGAGAACAGACATCACTAGGGGAGGTAAGAAATGACACAGAAAGTTGGGCTAGGAGTCTCCACAATAGCATGGGTGAGAGAGAATGATGGATTAGACCAGGGTAGAAGCAATGGGGTTGACTTGTGGTGATTAGAGTTGGATCTGTTTTGAAGATCGAATTGCCAGATCAGATGTGGTTGTGAAAAACAAGAGTTAAGGGTGACTCTGAGGCTTCTGCTCTGAGTAAATGAAGACAATGGAGCTACCATTTATCCCAAATGGAAACAGCTACTGTAGTGGCCAAGGGCAGCTGCCCAAAATGTTCCACTGTGTTATACTGATTATTTTATTTTATTAATTTATATTCAATTATCCAACATATAGTACATCATTAGTTTTTGATGTAGTGTTCAATGATTCATTAGTTGCATATAACATCTAATGTTCATCACATCACATGCCCTCCTTAACGCCCATCATACTGATTATTTTAAATAAAAGTTACCTAAAAAGGCCTGTGCAAGAAGGATACTCTGTCTCCCTGAAAGCAGGAAATAAATTTCTCCCATGAAAGATACCCTCCCTGGACCAGGAGCTAAAGAGACATAATTATCACCAGAGATAGGAAAATTTAGAGCCAAAAAGGCTGTAGAAACAATCTTTGTTACTTTTTGCTAATTTCCCAGCACAGTCCAAATTTCCTTCAGAATTCCTTACTAATTAAAACTCCCAAAGACAAGGGTCTTTGTCCTGTCAATTCCTCACAAATGTGTCTCTTTGTCTAAGAAGCTTAAAAGTATCTGTCTTGGTCATTTCTGTAGGTCTCAATGCCATTATTGGGCCTCCATATGCACATAACAAAACTGTGTTTTCTCCTGTTAATCTGTCTCATGTAAATTCAATGTTAGGCCAACTGGGAGGACCTTAATGGGTGGAGAAAGATTTTAGCTTCTCTTCACTATGGAGGTGGCAAGTGTGAAAGGAAAAGAATGAATGGTCTGGAATACACTAGGGTTAAGAGCCTACTGGGTGCCCACATGGGGACACCATGAAGGAAGTTGGGTTGGTGCTGTTAGCTCCTGAATGGTGCCTTAAGCCAGGATCCTCCAACTCCTGAGACAAGGAATGGCTGGACAGACATGAAGAGACAACAGTGGGAACTTAGGAGTCTGAGTGAATTAGGAGAAAAACTTAAGGAGAAGTATCTAGAAAGATTTAAGAAAGAGGGACCAATCAACTCTACCAAATGCCCTGAGAGACCCATTAAGATAAGAGGGGGGAAAAATCAATCCCTGAAAAAGATAAAACAATGGTATTCTACCCGTGGTGGGGAGTAGGGGGACAGGGCAGGTATTGACAGGTAAGGGACACAAGACATCACCCTGGATGATGGCAAAGTTCTGCTTCCTGAGGAGGGTGGGATTGAAGTGCTGAAAGCATGCCTGGCAATTCACTGACCAGTACACTTAGGATCTAGGCATTGTACTGTACCTAAAATTTTGCCTTGAAAGACACCCTAGTCAAAGAGCTGCATGAAACACATGGGTGAAGGTGACCACTGTCTGCTCTTCTACTTTAAACAGAATTTAAAAAGAAGCTAGATCTATAGGAAGATGGATAGATGGCCAAATATGGGAGAAAGCAAGAATTACAAAGTGCTAATTACAGAGTCTATGAGGCGAGGACATACACTCACTGTGACTTGACTGAGCTTGAAATTTTTGAAAATTTTCAACAAAAAAACTGGGGAAAATTGTTATTCATAGTACAGCATTCAGCAAACTGGGGTTAGTGGTTTGTTCACCCCAAGCCAGGCCAGGGTGAGTTTAACTGAGAAGCATAGGAAGAGGCTGGGGGCAGTCTGAGCCCAGGGAGGCACCACTTGGAGGAACATTCCTGTAAAGGTGAGGAGGAAACTAGAGTCACTGGAGGGGTTAATGCGGACAAACTGAGCTCTGCCTGTATGCTGAGAATGACCTGCAGACTCTATTATGAGGTTAGAGGCAACAGGGAGGACCATGAAAGCAAGGTTCTCAGCAGTTACCAAGAGAGGGAACCCCTTCCCAGGAGGGAGAGCCCTTCTCTAGGGGAGCATTGACCCTGTGCCCATGATAAAAGGAGGGAAGCTGGAGCAGGTGTGCACAGGCTTTGAGGTAGGATGTGCTCACTAAAGAATGTTGCTTTAAATCCTGCAGCAACATCTCTAAAATGTTCTTTGAGGGATCTCATGTAGAGTGAAGCTTACTTGTGGGACACAAGGCAGATGGCTTTGCATGAATCCATTTTCTCTCCCTCAACGTTCACATGCATTCCCACTAAAACTCACCTGCCCAAGAACCACCTGGGAGTACCCTTTTCCCCACGTTTCCTTCTCTCATTTCTCCTTACAAAGAAAGGCATATTTCCCTTACCCCAGCTCCTATCTTAGGACAGTGGCCCAAGAAGGAACAAGTCAATTCAAAATGTCAGTATCTATGCATTAAAACTTGGGTGACAATAACTTTCAAATGATCTTTGATGGGTTTTAATTCATTTCATTCCTTTCTTTCAACAAAATTGAAAGAGAAACTAATCAAGTTGTCAGCTGATACATCCTGATAAAACTATATTATCTTTGGCACGTCATCTGGAGGAAGTTCAAGGAATTGATTAACATTGCTGTAAGAAAATGTCTTTCATTATGAGTGACACATTATAACATCTATTTTAAAAAGTCATAGAACTGATGGTGAAATAGGCATCAGTATCTCATTTCTGATAATAAAAAAATAGTCATCCATGAATACATGAATTAATTTAAAACAAAAACCCATCTTTGGTGGAGAGATGAATGTCACCTTGATGAATTAAGTACCAATAATCCTTGTAAACCTAAATCAATCTAGAAGAAAAAAAATTAACACATTGTCTAAAGGAATAGTTTTTTATGTAAATATTTATATTTAAGAGAACCAAGACAGAGTGATTAATAAAAGACCTGCAAACACAAAATTATATTATGTTAGGGTAAAATTCTGTGTGAAAATTAGAATTGCAATGCCAGTGCAAAGACGACAAGGACTGTGTGAAATATCTGGCAGTTAAAGAAGACCTTGTTTATATATTTCTTAAGTGAATGATATGGATATCAAATTATTATGGCATTTAGATTCCACCGAAAATAGAGACTAACAGTTTTACTTTCAAATGTCAATATTTACAATTTGATGGAAGAGACATCATTTGCAATTCATTAAATTTAGGTGAGAATTTTAGATGTCAAGTTAAAAATCTATGAATGGAATATAGCGTTTCCAAATGTTTGCAGGGGCCACTGGAACACTAAGTGTGGAGGCCTCTGGCTTAGGCAACTCCTTAATATTCTAATATGTGCATCCAGGGGGCATGGCGAGGTGGGAGAGGCAGGTGCCCCTGAGCCCTGGGGTCCAGTTAGTGCAGGTTATAGACACGTTACAGACAATGCAGATCTTAGTCTTATTATTTGTTTTGCATGAAGTGGTTTTAAAATGTCCCTCAAATCACCGCATAGAGAAACATAAGCATGCACTCGATCCTGCAGGATGCAATGAGAAACCCCAGAGTGGGCATTCTAGTTCACATACACTGGCATGTGTGCAGTGAGGGAGGACTTCCCTGGCTTTGCTCAGGGGTCCTCTGCTTCCCCTGCATTTCAAGCACTGGCTACTGTGAAGTATGAGCAGGAAGACTGGCAGGGGAGGACTGCCATTGTCCCGACTTACCATCTGCAGCCAAATGTTGGTGGTTAAAACTTGGTTCTTCTCATCCTTCAAAGAAAAAGAAAGACCCATATAAATATGGTTTATATGGTTTACAAAAGAGGGAATGATACTGTTATTCATGCAGGAATCAGATTGCTCAGACTGCTGGAGTGTGTGGAAATTAGGAGGCATTGAGCACTTCCAAATACACACAAGCAGCATTTCCCCAGAGTTAAGCTTTTCTCTTTATCCTGAAATTATGTACATTATAGAGCACTTACAAAATATGAAGAAGTATAAAGAAGAAAATTAAAACCCCACAGCCCCGTTATCCAGAGATGACACATGCTAATGATTTAGCTTATTCTCCTTTGTACACTTTACCTTAATTAAAATGCTTAAGAAAATAAAATTGGGTACAAATTCCAATTCTTTAAAGTCAAGTTTATTACCAGAATGTATACAGTTTTAAACAAATATCAATATCTCGTGCTTCCCTCCCCCAGGAAAGGGAATATGACCCTATGGCAGCAGACACACTGTATGCCAATGGTGCTGCATGGGTCACATTTCTGCCTGGTCCCTGTGGATCTGCCTACCTTTTCTCTCATCTTCTAGCTACCAAGAAGGATGCCTGGCCCCTGACATACACCTACAAGGTAAATTCTGTCCTAATGAGCAAACCAAGTTTCAGCAAGGTAAGATGACTCTCCGACGGAGCTAATCAAACTTGGATCTCTGACTCAAAGCCCCTTCTCCCCACATTTCCAAACCACCTAAGGATGGGATCCAGCAAGGTGCCTAGACTGTGCTCTAAGCAGAACCTGGGATAGTATAATAACCATGGCTTTGCCCCAGCACAGGACGTCTACAGAAGATTCTAGGCAATATCAACCTTTCCAGCTGGGATGCAAGCATCATCTTATCACAGCTGGCCAAGCCCAAGATGGCTCAGCAAATACCAATGTGTGCAGGCTAATGAGCAAGTCTCCTGCAGTAGTTCTACTGTGATGGTGTTATGCAGAACTTAGCACCCAATTCCCACCTAAACGACTCTGTAAATTGGCAACTGCCAGTCTCTTTAGGAGAAAGTATTAAGCAATGCCCCCAAGTAGATGTGCCTAGAAGCTGAGACTGTGAGTTCCTCCACCAGGATTTACCTGGCCCCTTTAACTGATGGCTTACACAAAAACAGACCCAATGGAAGAAACAACATGGCATCTGCTGGGGCGTGGCCAGAGGGCTGGGATGCAAATGAGAAATAAATGCTGTTCCCCATTAAAATAAAAATGTGTTGAGGGGCGCCTGGGTGGCTCAGTGGGTTAAAGCCTCTGCCTTTGGCTCAGGTCATGATCCCAGGGTCCTGGGATCGAGCCTCACATCAGGCTCTCTGCTCAGCCAGGAGCCTGCTTCCTCCTCTCTCTCTCTCTGCCTGCCTCTCTGCCTACTTGTGATCTCTGTCTGTCAAATAAATAAATAAATAATCTTAAAAAAAAAATGTGTTGAACATGTAAGGATTTGGCAAAGATTCTTTGATGCACCAATGCCCCTGGCTCAGCCGCTCACACCCAGAGCAACTTTGAGAGCTGAACTTGGCAGGCAAGGAGGTATGTGAATCCCAAAGAAAGAACAGAGCTGCTTGGGAAGCGACAGGTGACAGCATCCTAGTAAAGTCTCGGGTTGCAGCTGTGTCCAGAAAATGTTGTCAGTTTGGTTAAAGCAAAAACACACCCTATTTTCCAAAATAAAACACGGCAGTGTCTTTTTGGTGGAAAAAGTTACGTAGCTGACGTTTCTCTGTATTCTGTACTGAGCAAATGGTCCCCGATAGAGCCGTGTATTTGCACTGCAAGAAAACTCTTGTTCCGGGTCAATCTCCAATATTATTTGAAAGCATCTCTTTAAGGACATATATCCATTGCATCAACTTATTAAGGAGTTGTTGTTTTTAATGGACTTAAAATTAGCCAGTGTTCCATTTGGGTGGCTTTCCTTCTTTTAATCGCATCTGTGTCTTCAGCTTCTGAGAAAAAAGCTTCTGTGGTTTGGGAACTCAATTACTACCAATCTAATTAAAAGGCTTTCTTCTTTCCAACATTCTAACTGAAACCTCATTAGAGTGAAACGGAATTTCTGTGGTGTGTAGCAGCATGGGACTGAAGTGCCGGCATTTCAAACTGTAATCAACACTAAGCAGCAGCCAGATACTGCCGGAGAGCACAAGGATGCCAGGTAGGGGAGCCCTCCGCGGAGACTCCGGGGACCAGCCCACAGATCAGCAAGGAGGCTGCTGTGTGCATCCCAGAGTGGGTCTCTTTCTCCTGCTTCCAGCCCAGGGCCACCCACTGGCTGTGTCTCTCAGCTTTCTCAGTCTGCCCAGCGACAAAATGTCCTACCTCTTTCCCACCCCCGGGTGTAGTACCCTCTCTCCATCACACACTGAATGTTTGTGTCCCCCCGGAAATTCCCATGTTCAAACTTAACCCCCACCGTGATGACATCTGGAGGTGGGACCTTTGGAAGATTAGGTCCTGAGAGCAGAGCCTCCTGTGAATGGGATCAGTGCCTTATGATAGAGACCCCAGAAAGCCCCCTCACCCCTTTGGCCCTGTGAGGACACAGGAGAGAAAAGAGCAGTCTATGAACCACGAAGCAGGTTCGCACAGATACCAGATCGACCAGTGCACTGACCCTGGATTTCCCAGCATCCTCACCTGTAAGAAATAATTGTGTGTTAAGCCACGCAGTCTGTGATATTTTTGTTATAGGAGCCCAAGCTGATGAAGATAGTACCCCACCACACACTGGCCTCCACTCAGCTCCAGATGGGGCTCTCTGCCCTTATCCAGCTGCACTGCTAACAGAATGAAGTCTACGGTTCCTAGTGTAGTACACAAGCCACAGTCCAGCCAAGTGTTCATTCATTTATTCATTCACTCACTCATTCAACAAATGTTTGCAGAGCACTTCCCGTCTCATTGCTATCCGGACATATACAGTAGGAACTGAACATCATTCTTGAGCTCGTAGAATGTAGAATGTGAGTCAGGAATGGGATTAGACAACTCAAGAATGATATAATTACAAAAGGTGACAGAAAAGGAACAGGGTGCCTTCAGACAGAATGACAGGGATGGAGTCCCAAGAATGAGCCTTCCTTTTGACACCCTATGATACTGGAAGACCAAAAGACATGGCTCCCTTATCACATCACCTGTATCATTTGCTCTTCAAGACCTCACTCCTTCTCACCTCCCAGGACCTGCCCTCTCCCTACCCTCTTCCTTTCTCCTGCCCAGACTGAGGCTGCCTCCTGACTCAACAGCGGCTCCAGCATAGAGCCGGCAACTCAGCTCAGGACCTCGGCTTTGCAAAGGAGAATGAGGAGCACTGAGGAGAGACATAAGAGAGATTACAGCCTGCAAGAATCCAGCCTACTTCAGAAAGCACCTGGTAACCAGCTCCTGGAGTTATAAAAACAGAGGATAGCCACCTGCCTGCAGAGGACACTTCAGTGGCCCTGCAAGCGTGCAGCTTAGGTGACCCAGGGCCTGCGCAGTCTACAGTGGCCAGATCTCCTACACACCCTGGTGCCCACGCCAGCCTCTAGCCATTCCTTCTTGCCACCCCCAGCATACCCGCAGTGCCCTACTTCCTGAGCCTTCTGCAAGAGGGCCCAAGGCAAAACTTAAGCCTGCATTCAACTATCATGCCTCAGGGTTTGCATTGCTGTCCATGCTGAGGTGATGTGGAGAACTGGGCACGGAGACTGAGGCTTTGGTTTAGAAAGTTGGCAGATGGAGCTGTGGTTCCCAGATGCGTCTCTGGCCTCAGGCATTTGGATGTTCCTGGCAGGGTTTGCAGGGGCTCCACTCTCACTGTCCAGAAGCTGTACTTATTCAACCCAGGAGGGAAGCTTCCTTCTCTCCCAAGTAAACATCCTCCACTGACAGAAAAGCCATCAGCCTTCTGCACTCCCTTGAGCTTGTTTAAATCCTGAATTAGCTGATGAAGCTGCTTTCAATAATCTCTTTCCTCATGAGCTGGGTGGCACAAAGGACAAACACTAGGATTCCTGCAGGGAGGGGGAATGATATCTCCAAACCCAAGTCCCAAACCCTAGCCCCAGGGTCTCTGAATAAATAACCAGCAAGCAGCGCAGAATCTGAACATGAGTTTCAGTGATTCCAGACCCTCAGGCGGCCACCTGGTCATCCCTGATCTGATCCAGCCCTGCAGGACAGCGTGGAGGGGCAGACCCCATACCAGCAGAAGACCCTCCAGGCTCCAATCTGAGCCCTCCAATCATAGGCACTCAGTTTCTGTGGGTTCCAATTTTCTGTCCTAGGAAATAAGGAGATAACAGAGGCCCTGACCACCTTCTAGAGTGGAAGAGGCAAGGAGAGCATCCTGAAAACTGTGACATGTGACTCAGTGCCAGTGGCTGTCCCTGTGCAGCTGCCCTCCCCACAGAGCTCTCCTGCCATGGAATCATAGGAGGCCCTTGTGACAAAGCAACCCCAAAGCCAGCTAGTCTAATGCCTCATTGTTTTTTTGTTTTTTGTTTTATTCTGAGCACCTCAGAATATTATTCAGCCTTAAAAAATATGGAAATTCTTTTTTATTTCTTTTTTTAAATTTAATTTTATTTTTTCAGTGTTCCAAGATTCATTCTTCATGCACCACACCCAGTGCTCCATGCAATACTTGCCCTCCTTAATACCTACCACCAGGCTCACCTAACCCCTCAATCCCCACCCCTTCAAAACCCTCAGTTTGTTTCTCAGAGTCCACAGTCTCTCATGGTTCATCTCCCCTCCAATGTCTCCTAATCTACTTTTCCTTGCGTTCTCCTATGTCCTCCATGTTATTCCTTATGCTCCACAAGTAAGTGAAACCATATGATGATTGACTTTCTCTGCTTGACTTATTTCACTCAGCGTCATCTCCTCCAGTTCCGTCCATGTTGATACAAACCTTGGGTATTCAGGCTTTCTGGTGGAGATGTAATATTCCATTGTATATATGGACCATATCTTCTTTATCCATTCATCTGTTGAAGGGCATCTAGACTCCTTCCACGGTTTGGCAACGGTGGCCATTGCTGTTATAAACATTGGGGTACAGATGGCCCTTCTTTTCACTACATCTGTATCTTTGTGGTAAATACCCTGTAGTGCAATTGTAGGATCATAAGGAAGCTCTATTTTTAATTTTTTAAGGAATCTCCACACTGTTCTCCAAAGTGGCTGCACCAACTTACATTCCCACCAACAGTGTAAAATAAGGAAATTCTGCTATTTGTGAGAGCGTAGATGAACAAGGAGGGCACTATCCTAAGTGAAATAAGTCAGACACAGAAAAGCAAATACCACCTATATGAGGAATCAACAAGTAGTTGAGCACAAAGAAGCACAGAATGGAATGGTGGCCGCCAGGGGAATGGGAGGTTTTAGGCCAGGGGAACCAAGGTTCAGCTCTGAAAGATAAACAATTCCTAGAGATTTCTGGTGAGGCATGGAGCTTATACTTGACAATACTATATTATATACTTAAAAATCTATTAAAAGGGTAGATCTTGTGTTAAATGTTATCATAGAAATAAATAATAAATAAATAAATACAAATAAAGTTTCTGTATATCACGCATACTTCAATAAAGGGAGTGTTGTTTTCTTTTAAAATTACACTTTGATTGGGGCCCCTGGTGTCTCAGTGGGTTAAGCCTCTCCCTTCGGCTTGGGTTGTGATCCCAGGATCCTGGGATCAAGTCCTGCATCAGGCTCTTTGCTCAGTGGGGAGCCTGCTTCCCCTCCCCCCTCCCCCCGCCTGCCTCTGTGCCTATTTGTGATCTCTCTCACTCTGTCAAATAAATAAATAAAATATTTTTTTTAAAAAGTGCACTTTGATTTAAGCAGCCATGCTTTTTGAACAATCTCCCAGAATAAGCATGTATCTGCTTTGGGCACACCAGTTCTGATAATGTGTAATGTGCTATCTTGTATTTCATATAGCAATTATTCTTCTGGAAGTTGTACGGCAACATTATTCAACATTATTTTGCAAAGCTCCCAACACTTTTTCTTTGCTTTTGTATAGAAGCTGAGAAAAAGTAGATAACAATATATCTCACTGTGTCTAAATTCTTGTTTGCAGAGAAAAATTGCTGGATAACATAAATTCCTATTTGTGTAGTCTCTATTTTATACCAAGGATTACTTCTTTTATCTAATTTAATTTTACACCAACCATATTTTTGTCTTAGTTTTACAGAATAATAAACTGAGATTTTCCCTAAGTCAGCAAGATAGATCTGACACACACGCCACAGACACATACCCCTCATATCCAAAATAAGAAATAAACTCCTATAAATCAATAAGAATAAGGCAGACAATCCAACAGAAAAATGAGCAAAAGATGAACAAGCACATGATTTTCACCACAGAGAATATCAGTAAATGACATCTGAAAATACCGTAGTTAAATCTTCAGTAGACATCTGCATTCTTCCCAAATGTCATGTGTGCACACAGGCACGCACACAGTTTTGCTTTTTTTTAAAGTTTGTGACAACAACCCAGCTAAGTCAGTACTATTATTATTTTCCTTTAATAATGGGGATTATGGGAAGGCTCCCAAATTTAGCCTAATATATGTCTCCGTTCTGCTCAAATATGTTCAGGTGAGCCTATGTCTTCCTTTATAATCAAGAGGGAAGGGGTGCATAAAAATATCAACTGTGAAACAAAAGAAGCTCCTGGCCCCATGCCCCACAGCTGAGCGTGGAAGCTGAGATCCACCCCCTTACCTCTTTATCCCAACACCTGTGTTTGAGCTACCATGAGACTCTGCTCCCAATGTCCGAACAGTGAGCACCTTGGTGATGTTAATGAAAAGTGGTTCCCTTTGGTATTTGTTTTGTACAGGAGTTCTCGAAATATCACCTGGAAACCTCTGAGGTTCTGAGATGCCTTGGAGAATCAGTGAAAAACTTTTCATAATCATTAGAAGTTATTAGGCTATTTCCCCCTCATTTCCTCATGAGCACTGAGCAGAGCTTTGCAGAGAGCCTATGGCATATGATGTCACCAACAGACTGAATACAGAAGCAGATAAGAGAATCCAGCTGTCTTCTATTAAGCTTGGCATTAAGGAGATTGGCAAAATATAAAATAGTGCCACCCTTCTCACTAATTGTTTTGCTTGGATAAATGTATTTACTTTTTTAGAAAAATACTGGTCACATTAACATGGCATGGGTTTATTATAATTTTAAATTAATTAATGGACTTAAACTGTTTTCTTAATTTCCATTTTTAATATGGTAAATATTGATAAATTTAACTCACATGAGAAAAATTGGGAGGAATTCCCATAACTTTTATGAGAGTAAAGGGGGTCCTGAAGCTTTCAAGTTTGAGAGTCACTGATAAAGGGCCTTAATTCATTAAGAACTTCTGTTTCTTATACCTAAAACCCAGCCCTCTCGTAGTGCAGAGCCCTACCACATCTCTGTTCTCCTTTTGGGGTTGCTCATGGTCTGTGACATGGGAGTACAACTGAAAAATCCAGACATCACAGGCAGACCTGGCTGTGTTACTTACAAGCTATGTAGACTTAGGGCAGTCACTGAACTTTCCTGAGACTCGGTTTCCTATACATAAAAATAGGAAACTGATTGCCATCTCTCCAGCAAACTGCAAGGATTAAACGAGTAGCACACAAGAAGTCCCGAAAACACAGTAAAGTTTTCTGGCTTTCTTTCTTTAAAAAAAAAAAAAAAAAAAAAGTTTGCTTATTTAAGAAAAAGAGAACATACGTGAGGAGGAGGGGCAGAGGGAGAAGCAGGCTCCCCATTGTGCAAGGAGCCTGAAGGTGGGCTTGACCCCTGGACCCTGGGATCATGACCTGAGCCAAAGGCAGATGCTTACCTGACCCAACCAGGTGTCCCAAGTTTTCTACCTTTCAGTGATCAGAAACAAGTTCCTCCAACAGAAAGGTACTGGGGTGACTTAGAAGGTTGTCCCACCAAGACAAAATCTCCTCTCTACTCCCAAAGGCCTGCCTTTGCAGGTGGCACATAATTACATTTGTTTTCTCACAGAAATCTGGGCCCAGAAGGTAGATGTCTTGATGTCAACATTCAATTTTCCTAACGGGTTAAGGGTATTGTGATATATGAATGTGCAGATGTGAATTAAAAAAAAAAATGTGTGCCACAGTTTCAAGTGCTGGATGTTTATGCCCTTCCACCAGCATCCGGCTTCTCAGCGGGCTTGGCCTTGGAACCTCACCATTTTCTTACTAAGGTTCTGGAACTCTTTACTCATCACTCAACTGTTTAGAGATATATACTTATTTCTAACAGTATTGTTAAGTACTTATAAATAAAGGAAATGTGTTATTCTGTGGTCCTTTAAAACATGGCTCTCTGAAGAGCCTGATACTGTAGACAGTGCCCCAAAGAACTCCACCAACGCAAATTATGGTCCTTGGAAAACTGCCTCTCGAATTCCCCAAAGTGATTTTTGAACCCTTTTATCCCATTTTTAATTACCAAAGTTAATCTTGCATAGCATTAGAACACTGTTTTCAGGAACAATGCAGAGGAAGCCTGGAAGAAATCTGTGAAATCAGACCAGAGTATTATTCCAACAGGTCAGTGTATAATTCCTTACTGACTTAAGCCCAGTTAAGATGCATCATAACCAAGGGTACAAAACTGGCCCATCAAGCTGTCTCCTTGGAAAGTTTCCATGCCAGGTGAACTAATAGCAAGTCTGTCTCCTGAGCTTAGGTCCTTGATTTGGCCAATGCGAACTGATTTTTTTCCCCTATAAAACCCATCACCCAGGGCACCTGGGTGGCTCAGTGGGTTAAAGCCTCTGCCTTCAGCTCAGGTCATGATCTCAGGGTCCTGGGATCGAGCCCCACATGGGGCTCTCTGCTCAGAAGGGAGCCTGCTTCCTCCTCTCTCTCTGCCTGCCTCTCTGCCTACTTGTGATTTCCCTCTGTCAAAAAATACATACAATCTTAACAACAACAACAACCCACTGCCCAGTGCAATATCGAAGGGACGGGGGCTCATGGCCAAGCCGCTTCTGCTACCTGTGTGTGCAGGTATGAGAGGATTCCCTGGGGAAGTAACCTGCCCTGACGTTATATGGTTCCTGCTGGGTGAACCCCATCCCCAGCACTGCCCAGGTTCCCCAAGGAGAGGGAGTAATTTCAAGAGTGCACTTTTTACTGAGACTGAAAGGCTTTCTTTCCACTTCTGCAAGAGGACGGGCCTCCCTATCTCCCCCCAAAGACCAAAATTTGGAGGAACGAAGCTGGGGAAGGTGATCATAAGAGTGATCCTAACCAAGAAGACACTGTTCCTGGAGTTTACAGAGCTGAGAAGTAGAGGACATGGTGGCAGGAATAGGGGAGATTATGGAGTGCAAGAGAGGGAGAAGTGCTTCAGTGGCCCTGCATGACCCAGGAATCAACTTTATCTCAACTCTGCTTGAACAGATACAATAAATTTCCCTTTACACTTAACCATCATCCTAACTGAATCAGTGTCCAAGCATTGCCTTCACTACTACACATGCAGTGCACATAAAACATTATCTTTGAATGGGCTAAGAGCAAAGAATCACATGTACCACCAGATACCCCACAGATGCCTGAGAAATTACAGAGATGTGTGCAGCTTCAGCACCAGGCTTTTCCAATGAACTCTGCCAGGAACTGACTGTGGTGTGTCTCATTACAACCGAGGTCTTCTAAAGACATCAGTTAGAGATACAGGGATCCCAACAGAACAGCCCATGTGTAACTGATGCAAAGGTGGGTTCAAAAGGCCAAAAAGGAGGGAATGAAGGGAAGGTAGAAGCAAGATATAAGAGAAGTAATATTTTCTCCCTTGGTTGTTATTTGGCATTTCTTGTATTTCTACAAGTAATATAGATTAATTGGTTTAATAAATTAAGGAAAAATAAATAGGACCACAAGTAAGGAAAGAATGATGGGAAAAAATAGTTCACTACCATTACAGCCCAGAAAATTAAAAATTAAGAGTAGGCACATATGAGGATAAGGCCTGGGCAAGATGAAATGACAGCTGCATAAATAAAATATGGCAATAAATGAATGAACAAATGGATGGATACATTTTTAAAAATAGCAAATACAAAGAAGAAAGGAAGGCTCGCAGATAGGCACAACTAAAATGTAAAATAATGTCTGGAAAAAAAACCCAAACAAGAAAAGCATGTTTCCCATGAGTTCTTTAATACTATATAACTTAATAAAACCTTGGATCAAATTAAATATGATTTCAAAGACAAGATTATAAAATAACCAAATGAAATGAAAGGGAAACTGCAGAGTTAAATAAATAAACTGAGAACCAAAACAACATGATTACATAGCTAATAAATTAGACCCAGAAAGGGACAAAACAGGCCCTTAAAAATTGAGTTACTGGCATGAAAATGAGGCATGAGATGATCACAGTTTGTGCAAAGGAAAAACACAAAGCAATTAAGTCCATTAGGGAAGAGGTCAGAGATGGAGGTGACATAAGAAGACAGAAGGAGAGCGGAAACGGAGAGCAGACCCATGAAAAAAGTTAAGTGCACAGGAGACATACTTCTGGTTCTGGCAAAATACTAGACTCCATGTCCTGAACACCATCGTGCCACAAAACACCTAGAAATGGTGAAAGAAATCAAACAAAAAAATTTTTAAATGAAAACCTAAGCTCATAAAAAAGGTACAAAAAATCCCTCGAAACAAAAATCCAAGAGAAAACTAAAAAGAACATTGTGAGTGCATGAATTGATGGTGCCAGAGGCCTGGGCATAGAACAGTGGTGGCCAGTTATATTCACAGAGAACTTGAGCAGTGCCTTGGTGGGACTGAGGACAAAGCTTTGACTCCATAGTTGGAGGGGAACTGAACCAAACCCCCAGACCGCATTCGTCCACATGACACAAGCCACAATTCTATGGACACCTCTATGCTTCTATGGATTTTTATCTCCAGCAGCACCCCCCTCAAGTTCTCATGGAAAATATGCAAAATAAGATCACTTTTTCACTCTGATACAGGATAGAGGGAGCAACTCTAGGGAAACAGGTCACTCAGAGCCTTCTCCTTAGCAAAGTCCTACTCTCCAAAAAGTCCTACTCTGACTTTGTCAGATTTATTTCTGCTGGGAAAGTGCACCTTGCCCACACCAATACCCTGTCATCTTTCTGTCTCACCAGATTGGGGAAGGGAAGAGCTATATCACTAGGAAACACCCAGGAGCACAGGCCCACCAAAATACTGTGATTTTACCATAAGATTATAGAATGCTTCCTCTCCCCCCACACTTCTCCACCACTACAACTCTCCAGTAGGACACCAGTATGGGTGTAGGGCACCAGGGTATGGCTGAAATAGTCTGCTGACTCCCTGAGCAAGAGTGCCAAGGGCAGCCCAAGGTCAAGCAAGGAGACAAAAATAAGGACACTATAGGAATGTGACAAAAATAAGGACACTATAGGAATTTTGGCCCCCAAAGCTACAGCAAACAGTAAGACCTAACCAATAGCCAAACTAACATAAATTTTCATACTAAGTTGTATTTGCCTCAACTCCTATTACAGGTCCTTTCTGACTTATGATAGAAAAACCACCAGGCAGGTAAAAGACAAGAAAAAATAATCTGAAGGGTCGAAGCAAGCATCAGGACAAGACTCTGACATCCAATCTTAGATGCCATTCAGCTGTAAGACACATGTATGTTACAAGAATGTTAAAATGTGAAAAATAATCTTAGAATTGATGGACTATGGTACAAAATGTATTTTTTTTACTCCTTCTTTCACAAGTTAAAGAAGGCATGAGCAGTAGCAGAGACTTCTAATGACCCATCTCAACCTCATTTGTTCCAGTGTTGGAAAACGCAAAGAGCCTACACGGGGGTTTCTTCCAGAATCAACGTTGAAATTTTTACACGCTATCTGAAAGGCAGAGAAATTTCTAAGCTTGCAGATATTCCTAAACTCATTCAAACGGAGAAGGCTGATGGGAATAACCTATAGGAGTATGTTGTTAAACTTAGGAACTAGAAAAACAAGGAATGTCATTGTGGTGGTTCCAGGACACTAACAACTACAATTCAGGAAAAGAAGTTGAGAGTCCTTGTCACCATTTCCAAACAGCATGTTACCCAGCACATCTTAATCAAGAAGCGGACAAGAAGCAAAATGAGAATATTCCCCTCTTTTGAATATTTCAACAAAATATTTCAATCGAAAAAGAAAATATGGCATTTAAAGCAACCAAAGATCTAGTAAGGAAGAGGCCAGATGGTGGGGACTTCTGTAAAAAGATAAGCCAATTTTACCCCTGGGCCCCTTCAGAGGAGTCAGAGGTCAGATGGTAGATAAGACTGGGCATGCGTACAGTCTATGCAGTAGGTCCACAACATGGTCCCCCCATGCATGTGGTCCCCCCAGCATGGGGAGAGAGCATCTCTGAAATAGTCTAAATTTCCTGCCCACAGCAGCTGACTCCAAGTGTCTTCCTCTTCAACCTGACTATGGGACCAAATGCCCACCCTGGTGATGCATTTTTATTAAGGACCTGCTCTCTGCCATACAGATACCTGAGGGAAAACCGGGAACATTATATGGCAACACTGCATCCTCCACAGAAGTTCCACAAGTCCCACGCTGTCCTAAAGGTGGCCCAACATGACCCAACATGCCTGTTCTGAGTTTTTGATGTTCTCACACATGCTGCTACCTAGGCAGTCCCCAGTGCCAACTCTGACTAGCAACACAGTAGCAGAGAAGTCTGCATTCAAGCTTCTACCCTTTAAAAAAACCAGGCTGGGGTCATCTTGGAAACCCCAGGGCTAAAGTGTATAACCTAAATGATGTATATCAACAAAGAAAAACACTAGGATGCACCCTCATAGACCCCAGTTCATGCTGTTATCACGAGGATTTTGATAAGTCCCAAAGAACCTGACAAAATTTGTGGTTCCCAAATGGAATTATAGGATCCTTTTTGTTCTTCTATACAAGCTATAATTAATGAGTCCTCTACAGATCTTTAGGCTCTAATCCTTTTCTTACAGACTTGTAGAAAGCGAATAAATGACCAGTACCCAGAAATAACTTGGCACTTCATTCTAACTAATCATCACAGAGTTCTAACACTAAGAAAGGAAAAGTCTACACCTTTCCCTTCCCCAGGATAGAAGTCCATTTCCCATCTAATACAGAGCATATTCAGATGCCCTATTCTACATGGAACAATAAGGAGCTAAATAAGCCAAATTCAGACTATTCACAGACCTCATTTCTTCTTCTGGAAAGTACAATGAAGTGACTCATGCCATAAAGCACACTATACCAATTACCAAGAAAAATGTTCCTATCACAAAATCAGGAACAGATGACTTTGGAACTTTCTTGTGATTCCAGTGATTAAATAGTTTGCCTAAAGTTCCAAAGTATGCCCTTCCTTAATAAATGACCTTTTGTTACATGTCAGCCACTTAATATTTCAGGGAAATCTTTTTCATTATAAACCCTGAATCCACTATTAAGAAAATGCTCGGTGCAGGAGATGCCTGAGTTGAAATCTACAACTGGAGCTGAATCTCTCTTCCACAACTTCCCATTTCCTAACCCCTCTCGATCTATAATCATGCCTTCACCAGTAGATCAAAATTAACCTGCACCTATTTTTATATTCATTATAATCGAGAACAGTCAATTTCTCTTTAGTTTAACAAGGGAGATGCACTTGCCTTAAATTGGATTTCATAAACAGATTGTTATAAAAGATTAGGTTATGAAATAAGGAGAGATTCCCAGGGAAGGAAGAGCCCCCTTGACATTTCCTAAGAACTTTCACCAACTTCCACAGTGAGTTGTTACCTTCTTCCTCACTCCTAAAGATACTTTGTAACCTCCCCTGATCAACCGCATGCTGAAGCACTCAACGTCCCCTTTTGCCTCCAGTAGGACCTTCCTGAGATGCCATCTAACTTATTTGGCAGAAGTTTAAATGCACCCCTCTGTCCTCATGTGTCTTCACAGTCCCTGACAGTGGCCAGCTCCATAAGTGGCACAGGGGAATAACAGTTAAGAGGATCAGAACACACCTTCTCTTCTGGCTCTTGAAAACTGAATAAGTACTCATAAGAAAGAAAATCTTGTCCAATTAACTCACAAGTGAAAAGGAAAGGAATAATAGCACAAAGATTGTGAATATGTATTGCTGATTTGGAAGAGGGAGAAAATGAGACAACTCAAAACATACAAATGGGAAAAAAAAGTGACAGATTGCACTGAATATGTTTGACTTCTCTCATTTTATTGGATTAATTATAACATCAAATTTATAAATAATGAACAAAACTTTGAAGTATTGCTACATTTCTACATCCTGGACTTGTCCTCCTTTAGGTATGGGTTCATGAATAGACAGTAGGAAATGATCCTGAGAAACTGAAAGAATGACTGGCTTCCACCACTGTGGGCCATTTTCTTAAATCTGCATTAATGCAAAGGTGTATGTGCTTAAAATAAACCAAGTCACCTTTTAAGTAAGTCTTTTAAAATGATAAGACTCAGAACTGATGATGTTATAGCAAAACTGGTAGCTTCCGATACTGTGAGTCAATGTGTAAAGTACTACATACTTTCTTCAAAGCAACCTTTAAATTTGCCTTTATGTAACAGAATTAAAAAAAAAATACTATTAAATTTGGGGGCTAATTCCACATCTAAGAAATGGCCTTAAAGAAATAGTCAGGAATCAGAATTAACAAGGAAGTCCAAAGGTACTGATTACATTACTTACAGTACTCACAATATTATAAGCAAATTAACTGCCCAATAATAAATTGTAGCATATCCATAAAGGGAAATGCCATGTAATTACTAAAATGTTTCTTAAAAAAAATACAATCATCTGAGAAACACATTAGAATGTGTTTTGGGAGAAAAACATCCCATAAAATTGTACTTATAGTATTATCCATTGTTTAAATTCTATTCTGTGATTCTCCTATTTTTTCATCCCCTGCTTACTCATGAATATAATCTGATCCTTTCAATACTGAACTGCTCTCTGAAATCTTCTCTCACAACCCACCTGCTTTACTAAGAGTTATTTGACCTCTCTAAATAAAATATATAGAGGATGTGATACTGACCTTAACATCCACGCAACTATGGGAGTTATAATTCTTATCTCATTTTTGATACTACATATTTTGGCTTACTGTAGAATTTTTAAATGCTCATTGCAAGAGCCATAAAAATGATTAAGTTCCAGAAAGATGGAGTAGATATGATTTTTCCCATTCTTACCACTAAATACAACTGAAAGCAACTAAAAACTCTAGATGTTATATATAAGGCAAACAGGAAAAGACTCTAAAAAGTGTGCAGGAGAAGGCACACTGCCTATAGACCTTAGTACCAAGGAATAACACTTCAGTGAATTCCCTGGGTTTTATTTTTGATTCTTATGTCCCAGAAGGACAATTTGAAAGCCATGACTTTCATTTCCACTAGGCAGTAATGGAGGCGGGAATAAAAATCTGTATCTGCCTAGCAGTAAAAAGGGGCTCATCCCTCTCCCATTCCTTCATGTAAACCAACAGAAGCCAAGTAGCAAATCTCAACGTCCACCCTCACCTAGCAATTAGGCATTGCCCCCTGTTCCTCTGCTAGAGTAGTGTCAGAGAAAGATACATAGATAGAAAGTTTAAATATGACCCAGAGTCTCATAACATAATAACCAAAATGTCTGGGTTCTTACTGAAAATCAGTCACCATACAAAGAAACAAGAAGATCTCAAAGTGAATTTTAAAAGACAATCAGGGGTGCTTGGGTGGCTTAGTGGGTTAACACCTCTGCTTTAGGCTCAGGTCATGATCCCAGGATCCTGGGATCAAGCCCCACATAGGGCTCTCTGCTCAGCAGGGATCTGCCTCCCTCTCTCTCTCTGCCTGCCTTTCTGCCTACTTGTTGTCTCTGTCAAATAAATAAATAAAATATTTTTAAAAAGTAAAAGATAATCAACATGGGGTGACTGGGTGGCTCAGTCAGTTAAATCTGGGATTAAGCCTGCCCCCACATCTGGCTTTCTGCTCAGTGGGGAGTCTGCTACTCCCTCTGACCCTCCCCCCTTTCATGTTCTTCTCTCATGATCTTTCTCAAATAAATAAAATATTTTTAAAAGAGACAATCAGCAGATGCCAAAAATAAGATGAACAATTCAAAGATGTTAGAATTGTCTAATAAAGATTTTAAAGCAAACATCATAAAAGAACTCAAAGAATTATGAGCAAAACAGTAATAAATGAAAACATCGTCTCAGCAAAGAAACACAAGATGCAAAGAAAAATCCTGAAAACTTCAGAGGTGAAAAATAAAATAACCTAAAGAAAAGCTAAGTGGACAGGCTCAAGAGCAGAATGATTGAGGAATGAGTGAACAGGCAGATAGAACAATGGAAATCCCACAATTTGAAAAACAGAGAAAAATTAAACTAAAAAAAATGAACAGAGCCTCAGCAACCTACAGGACTACAACAAAGATCTCACAATTGTATTATTGGAGTATTGAGTCAAAAAGAATGTGGAACTGAAAAAGTACATAAAGATATAATGGCTGACACTTTCCAAATGTGAGAAGACATACAAATCTATAATTTCAAAAAGTGGCAAATCCCAAACAAGACAATCTAAAGAAATCCATACCAACACACATCATAGTAAAAACTAAGGACAATGAAAAACCTTTGAAAATAGCTAGAGAGGGGCACCTGAGTGGCTCAGTGGGTTAAGGCTCTGCCTTCTGCTCAGGTCATGAGCTCAGGGTCCTGGGATGGAGCCCCGCATAGGGCTCTCTGCTTAGCAGGGAGCCTGCTTACCCCCGCCCCCCCCCCCCCACCGCTTCTCTCTGCCTGCCTCTCTGCCTGTCAAATAAGTGAATAAAATCTTTAAAATAAATAAATAAATAAATAAGAACAGCTAGAGAAAAACAATACCTTACCTATAGGGCAAAGACAATTCAAATGATAGTGTATTATTCATTAGAAATCATAGTGGCCAGAAGGACACGGCATAAGACTTCTAAGTGTAAAAACAAACAAACAAACAAACAAACAACAACAACAACAAAAAACACATAGTTTATTCCACGGTTTAACATTTAAGAATCAAACAATATAAAAACACCAGAATATTAATAAGCAAAACAAGAAAAAATTCACACAATCATTATCAATTGCATATGGATAGAATAAAAAGTAAACTCTAAAATAAATAATGGGAATAGAGGGAAATGCCTTCAACTTCTTAAGGAACACCTACAAGAAATCTATTCCTATTCAATATAGTGCTGGAAATCCTAGCATTGCAATAAGTTCAAGAAAAAAAAAAAGAAAGGCATATATATGGGGAAGGGTAAAATAAACTGTCACTATTTGCAGAAAACATAACTGTCTGCAAAGAAAATTTTAAGAAGTCTACAGAAAAAGCTCCAGTAATAAGAGTTTAGCAATGTGGTAGAATACAAAATGAATACATCAAACATAGTTCTATTTCTACATACTAGAAATGAACAAAACATGAACTAAATTAAAACTACATTACTATTTATAATTGCTTACAAAAAGAAAGAAGGCATAAAGGAAAGGAAGGGAAAGGAGGAAGGAAGGAGGGAGAGAGGAAATCTTACACAGGATCTACTGGACTTACACACTGAAAACTAAAAATATGGATGATAAAACAATCAAAGATCGAAATAAATGCATAGCCATAACATATTAATGAATCAGAAGACTCAATATAATACTCTCCAATTTGATACATATATTTATTTGAAATTATTTTAATTTATAACAATATCCCTGCAAGATATCTGTAGATGTCACAAGATTTTAAAATGCATATGGAAAGATTAAAAAAAAAGAAAACAATTTTGAAAAATGTATGAGAAATAATCCTACTACATTACAGTTTTATTAAACAGATTCAGTAATCAAGACCATGTGGTTTCAGTAGAGGGCTTAACATACAGATCAATGGAATAAAATAAAGAACCCACTAATAGAGTCACAGAAGTGTGGCTAACTGATTTTGACAAAAGTGCAAAAATTCAATAAATAAATGATAATCTTCTTAACAAATAGGTCTGCATCAGTTAAATAGCATATTAAAAAAGTCAACCTAAATTTCGTATCTTATACAAAAGGAACTCAAAAAGGGTCATAGATTTAAATAAAAAATGTAAAACTGTAAACTTTTAAAGGAAACATAGGAGAAAATCCTCAGAACCTTGGGCTTATCTTTTCACTTTCTTATACTATCCTTTCATGCACCAAGTTTTTCATTTTGACAAATCCAATTTATTTTTTGTTTCAGTACTTGTACTTTAGTTGTCCTAAGAAAACACTGCCTAATTCAAGGTCGCAAATATATACCACATGTTTTCTTTTAAGATTTATACAGTTTTAGCAGTTAAATTTAGCTCTTTGATACATTTTTAGCTAAATTTGGTATATGGTGGGAGGTAGATGTCCAATTCTATTTTTTAACATAGATACCCAATTGTCCCAGAACTGTTTGTTAGGGAAAAAAAAATCCTTACTTACCTTGGCACCTTTGTCAAAAAGCAATTGACTGATAATTTGTAGATTTCTAGATTCTGGATCCTAATCCATGGATCCAGATGTCTAATATTATGTTAGTATCATATACTCTTGATTGCTGGAGCAAGGCTTCCAACATTTTTTTCAAGATTCTTTTTCCTAAAAAAGCCATCTAGAAATCTGATAAGAATTGCATTGGATCTGCAGATTCATTTGGAGAGTATTCCCATTTTAGTAATACTAAATCTTTGAATCCATGGACATGGGGTGTTTTTCCACTTATTTCGATATTCTTCACTTTTTACTGAGGAATAATTGATATAAATTAGTTTTAGGTATACAACATAATGATATTTGTATGTATTGTGAAATGATCACCACAGTAAGTCTAGCTAATATCCATCACCATATATAGTTACAAAATGATGTGGAGTTTTAAAATCTGAAAATACATTAATTTTTGAAACACAGTGTTGCTGGATATAGAATTCAAAGTTGTGTCTTTTTTCTTTCAGTATTTTGAATATGCCTTCCAACTGTCTTTTATCCTTTATGATGTGTATAGATAAATCAGCTGTTAATCTGAAGATCTTTGCATTCTGTTTTCAAAATTCATTCTGTGTTTGGCATTCAATATTTTGATTATGAAGGGTTTTTTTTAAGTTTTTATTTTAATTCCAGTTAGTTAACAGACAGTATTATCTTGGTTTCAGGGGTACAATACAGTGAGTCCATACACAAATTTCATATACCACCTGGTGCTCATCATGACAAGTGCACTCCTTAATCCCCATCACCTAATTAACCTACCCCCTCACCTGTCCTCTGTTGGCCATAAGTTTGTTCTCTATAATTAAGGGTCTGCTTCTTGGTTTGTCTCTCTTTTCCCTTTGTTTGTTTTGCTTATTAAATTTCACATATGAGTGAAACCACATGGTATCTTTCTCTGACTGTTTTGATTCACTTAACATTATGCTCTTTAGTTCCATCCATGTCATTGCAAATAGCAAGATTTCATTCTTTTCAATGGCTGAGTAATATTCCATTATATATATAAATATATGTAATAATAATATATAATATAAATACATATGTATTATACATAATATAAATTAATATATAAAGAAAAAATACATATATGATATCTCACATCATCTTTATGCATTCATCAACTGATTATGAAGTGCTGATCCCTTTGAGTTTACCCTACTTGTAGTTCACTGAGCTTTTGGGATTTGTAGATTAATGTTTTTCATCACATTTAGGGAGTTTTCACCCTTTATATCTCCAAATATTCTTTCTTCCCCTTTTCCTTCCCTCCTTGTAGGACTCCCATTTTACATATGTTGATATATTTGTTGGTGTCTCACAGGTCTCTGAGACTTAGTTCATTTTTTTTAATTCTTCAGAGTGAATAATCTCAATTTATATTCATATTCCTAGTTATATTCTTTCACTTTACTCTGCTGTTGACATTCTCTGGTGAATTTTTTTATTTCAGTTACTATAATTTACAACTCCAGAATTTATATTTGGCTCTTTTTTAAAATATCTCTTTCTTCAGTATTTTGTGAGACATAATTCTTATATTTTCCTTTATTTCTTTATACATGGATTCTCCTTAGTTCATTGGACCTATATAAATTCAATGCGTGTGCCTCCTCAGAATAGTTTTATTGATTGCTTTTTTTCTGTGTATTGGCCATACTCTCTTTTCCACTGCATGTTTTGTATATTTTTGTTCAAAAGTGGACAGTTTATATAATGTGACAACTCTGAAAATCATATTCTCTAAACCTCCCCCAGGTTTGAACTTGTTGTTTATTTATTTAGTAACTTTTGTCAATTAATTCTGTATTCTTTGCTGTGTGTGGCCAGTGAAGTAACTGTTTGATTACTTAGTTTTCAGTTGTTGATGGAATAGAGATTTCCTTAAATGCCTGGAACTAATAAGTCTCCTAATCTTTGTCAGCAGGCTCTTTGTGTATGTTGAGGTAAATTTTCAACAGTCAGCCAGACAATTGACTATTTTTCTTTGGTATTTAGTTCCTGCTTCCACACAGCTTCAAGGTCAATCAAAGGTGAAGAGTAAGGGCTTCTCAGGTCTTTTCTGACCATGTGCATAGCCTTATATGTGCTTTCTGGATATTTTCAAGGGCCATATGGGCATCTAATTCCCCAGCTTTCCTTTCAGTCTTTGGGTTAGTTTGGTGTATTTCCCACATCCATTGACTCAGGCAGCTCCAAGCTTAAGCAATTACTTCTAAAATTTCCAACCTGGATAACATATAATTCAATAACAAAAACAGCAAATAATCCAATTTAAATAATGGGCAGAAGATCTAAATAAATTTTTTTTCAAAAGAAGATATATAGATGGACAATAGGTATGTTAAAATATGCTCAACATGATCAATCATCAGGGAAATGTAAATCAAAGTCATAATGAGATATCACCTCACACCTGTTAGAAGACCTCTTACTAAAAAAAAATTTTTTTAAGAAAATAAAAAGAAATAAGAAGTGTTAGCAAGAATGTGAAAAAAGGAAAACCTTATGAACTGTTGGTTGGGAGCATAATTTGTTGCAGTCATTATGGAAACCAGTAAGGAGATTCCTCAAAAAATTAAAAACGGAATTACCATATGATCTAGCAACTCAACATCTGAGTATTTATTCAAAAACAAAAACAAAAACATTAACACTAACTCGAAAAGGTATCTGCATTTCCATGATCATGGCACATTGTTTACAACAGCCAAGATATGAAAACAACATAGTGTCCATCAATGGATGAAAAAGTTGCTTATACATATACACAATGATATATTATTGAGCCATAAAATATGAAATCTTGGGCGCCTGGGTGGCTCAGTGGGTTAAGCCGCTGCCTTCAGCTCAGGTCATGATCTCAGAGTCCTGGGATCGAGTCCCACGTCCGGCTCTCTGCTCAGCAGGGAGCCTGCTTCCTCCTCTCTCTCTCTCTGCCTACTTGTGATCTCTCTCTGTCAAATAAATAAATTAAATCTTTAAAAAAAAATGAAATCTTATGATGTGTGTGAACATGGATGGACCTAGAGGGTATTATGCAAAGTGAAATAAGTCAGACACAGAAAAATAAATTCCATATGATCTCTCTTATATGTGGAATCTAAAACAACAACAAAAAACAAGCTTGTGGATACAGAGAACAGGTGGAAGTTGGAGGCAGGGGGGAGAAACAAGTGAAAGGAGTCAACAGATACAGAGAAAAAATATAAAAACAAAGCAATTAAGATGATACTAAAGAAAAATAGAGAAATGGGAGTCGTAGGGAAAACATTTTTTTTTTTTTTTCAATAAATCCCGCCAGGGAAAAGGCTTTACAGACTGGGAAAGCTCTGGATTAGGTCTCCTAAAGATAAATTTGTAAGTAGGGTTTTCTAAAAATCACCAGATGAAACAAACAATGACCATTCTCTGGAACTGAGACTATAAAGGAATCTTAATGCTGTTCTGTTCCCTACAGTGCTGTTAGGCTGCTGTCTTTTGGTACGATTGCAGACTAAAGGTTTCAAGGCTATAGGGAGGCTGGAGATAGGGGAAGAGAAATAGAGCAAGTTACAAAGTTTCTTGTTATTACCAAGATTCAGTTGATTTTCTTGAATAAATGTTCCCTAGCCATCTATAAGCCTTGGATTAATTTCCAAAGTTTTAAAAAAAAAAAGTTGATTTTGGAAAAATTGTTCTACTTGTTTTCTTTTTTTTTATGGAGGAAAGAATCTTTAGGGGTTCCTTATTCTACATTCTCAGTTATATCCTTCAGGCACTTGTATTTGACAAAGTTCTTCATAGGGTTCTTGCACATAGTCCTGGGTCAGTACCACCATTCAGAAAACCCCTATTAAGATACCATCTGGACATAAGCATACATCCTTTTCCTCCCAAATTAAAAAAAAGAGTTAAAGAAATGTGTCAAGGCATAAATCCATATTTACAATAAAAGGCAAAAAGGAAAGGAGATAACACAAATAACTTGTACTGTGAAACAGATATGAACAAGAAATAGACTTGTTAGAGTCTACAAAGTGCAAAACTAAGTCAACAAAGAGGAAGCTGACACAAAACCCAGAACAGCTTACAAATCAAAACGAGCAGCTCACTGTGACTATAAAAGTATAGATGGTGTTAAAACAGGAGGACTGGAATGAAGTATAAGAGTCGTTTATGCCCCAATATACTCACATGCACATCTGGCAATTGCTCCTCCCTGCCTGCCAGAACACTAGAACTCTCTGAACACAGAGACACAGGTACAGGTACAGCCATAACACAGGCAACATACTGAAAAGAGACATGGGGTTAAGAGTACTTGACCTCTCAGGGCTGCCTGGGTGGCTCAGTGGGTTAAACCTCTGCCTTCAGCTTGGGTCATGATCTCAGGGTCCTGGGATCCAGTCCCGCATCGGGCTCTCTGTTAGGCAGGGAGCCTGCTTCCTCCTCTCTCTCTCTCTCTCTCTCTCTCTCTCCCTGCTTGCCTTTCTGCCTACTTAGGATCTCTCTCTGTCAAATAAAAAAAAAAAAATCTTAAAAAAAAAAAAAAGAGTACTTGACCTCTCTAACCACAGTCCCTTTTTGGCTCTCAAAACTTGGTCAGGGTCATACTGCCCAGTCTACATAATAGCACTACATTCTCTAGGCAAACTGATCATCCCTAAGAAAAGATCTAAAAATACTAAGATCCCCCAAATATCTTCCCAGCCAGATCATGCTACAGTGAAGCCCACTCTGTCATAATCACTGAGAGATATCTGGACACACACACACACACACACACACACACAGTTCTTAGCAAGGATCGCTTCTCATTATGGAAAAGACTTTAATATGAAAAAACAGAAAACAAAATAAGCAAAGAAAATCCTTTGCAGAAACAGACAATACAGGGAGATGAAAACTTTCAAAACTTAAAAAAATAATAATAACTTTAGAGATGGAAGAGAAGCTATGGCATCAATGTAAAAAGAACAAGTTTCAGTAGGAGGCAGATACCACCAACAAGGAACAGAGTACAAAACAGAGCTCTTGGAAATTGGAACACTGGAATCTAGAAGAAAAGGAAACAACAAAATTCTGAGGAAAAATTTAGTTTTCCCAGTCAAACTATCTATCAAGCACAAAAATAAATAAATAAATAAATAAAGTCACATAAGACCTTGAAAACATGTTCCTCTATGCTCCTTTTCCCAGACTGCTACTAATGGACACCATCCACCAGAATGAGAACAGAAACCTATAAAGATGTCATGGGTCCCTGAAAAGGATATAACTACAGAACAGCAACAGGACTTCTCTACTTGATAGCTGTAGTATAGTATAGAAAAAAAAAAAAAAACAAACCTATATATACACATTCTCTGTTCCATGGTCCTGAAATTATACAGAACTTCAAAAAAGTTTTCAATTTCCTGAATTACAGGAATGACTTAATTAAGTCAATGAAGTACTTAAGGCAAAAGTAGGGGATTCCCTGAAAAGCTTTAGAATGGGGGCTGGTCATCAGAGAAAAATCTAGATGAGATTAAAGGGCTGAAACTTTCAGTTCAACCTTCAAAGATGGGGAAGAGGTACTGGAAATTGAGTTCAATAAGGTGGCAAATAATTTAATCAAGCATGTCTACAAAAAGGAATTTCATTAAAAATTCTGGACAACAAAGCTTGGGAGAGCTTCCTGGTTGGTGTACGAGAGGGTAGCATGATCTGGCTTCTGTGCTTGGGACCCTGCTAGACCTTGCCCTATATACCACTTTATCTGGTTATTCATTTGTATCCTCAATAATGACATAGCATTTTCCTGAGTTGTGTGTGTTGTTCTAGTGAATTAGTAAACCTGGGGGTTTTGGAAAGCCCTAAATTTGCTGTCAACAGGGCAGAAGTTCTGATAGCCTGGAGACCCCACTTGGGCTGGCATCTAAAAGAAGAGCAGTCTTGCTGGGCTCTGTGCCTTTTATCTTGTCAGATCTGATGCTAACTCTGGGTAGCTGGGGTGAGAATCGAATTGAATTGTAGGATACTGAGTTGCTAACAGAGATTTGTTGACAGAACCCAATGGTAAAAGAAAATACCAGTTTGACAGCTATACGGCAGACTCAAGGAACAACCAATTTAGTTTCAAATAAGAAGACAAAATGCTTCAAAAGATATGTCTCTGAGAACCAGAAACACTCAAAGCTACATGTGTCTGAACATAGGAAGAACAATTTAGACTTCTACTAAAAAGTAGGGGATGAAACTGATTTTTTTACATGAAAAAGCCAACAACTGAAGAAAACTAATAGCATTAGCCCTGAGGAAAATAAAAATAAATTATTATGGTAGCAAACAAATATAATCATAGGCTACTACATGGTTCAAATGTGAATAATATCATAATTACTTTGATATACATACTATACATTAACTTAACCAAAACAGTGATATAATGCCATTGAGAGAAAATGGGAAGAAAAGGGGAAGCATATTACTTGTTTGGCAATAGGAAGTAAATGCGGGAATAAATCCTCTTCTTTAGTATTGGGAAGTCCTTGATTATTGAACATAACTGTAAACCAGAAAGTAGTGGTTATAACAAGGATCTTATTTAGAGATCTAGATGTACTTCTCAAAGAAACAGCTAAGAATTGAAAGCGGTTGCTTCTGGAAATGGAGGCAGGTATAGAAATAAGCCATACAGATCTATTTCAGTGTTTAATTTATGTGCAAGAATTATATTAACAAAAATACAAAAAAATTTTTTTTTAAAAGCATCACCACCTACAACAGTACTGTGACATTATCACAGGAAGTATTATTATTTTAAGGGACAGGATCCAAGAGGTGTGGCAGCATTCCTGAACTCACACAATTATAGAAGGTGTGAGTTCAGATTTAAACTCTCTTCTTATGATCTCAAACCTTGTGTATTTCTCTGAATCTTCCCAGCAGCAACTTGTAAGTAAGCGAAGTGTCTTGATATCACCAAATGGAAAAAGATTGATTCTGACTAGAGGGGACCAGGAAATCTCTACAGAAATGTCATTTGAACTAGGCTTTGAGCCATCTCAGGCTGTTCTTTGCAGGCAGGGCAAGTGCCTGGATGGGCCTCCTCCCTTCTCTCTGGCCTCAACCTAGCTTCTGGTCTGAGCTGGGTGGAGGATGCAGTAAGTGCAGTCCACACAGCAGGATTCCTGATGCAGGCACCTGAGGAGCTCCCAACAGTCCGTAAGTCATATGCAGTTATCAGTGCCTCGTGATCCCACTTTTACAATTCCCCCAAACTCACACCAACTCTGGTGTTCAGTTAACAAAATAAGGTGAGTAGCAGTCCATCGGACAGGGCTGCAGCAAGGACTAAATGGAGAGCCAGGCATTGGCATTGGCTACTGCTGTTATCCCTCTGAACATGCACTCCACAGTGAGGCCACAGGGCTCCTCAGGGTATGCAGCTCTGCCATCACCCCTTGACAGGCATGCTTTGTCCTCCCACTGGACTTTGATACCTGCATCAGTGCCTTCACAGCGTAGGGAAGCCACCCTCCCACCCATGCCAGTTGCACATGGCTTTCCTTGATGAATGCATTAGTCAGGGTTCCCCTAAAAGGACGGAAGGAAGGAAGGAAAAGAGAAGAGAAGAAAGGAAGAAAGAAAGAAAGAAAGAGAGGGAGGGAAGGAAGGAGGGAAAATATATTACAGGAATTGATTCACACAATTACAAAGGCCAAAAAGTCCCATGATCTTCCATCTGCAAGCCAGAGAATGAGGAAATCTGGTGGTGTAATTCAGTCTGAGTCCAAAAGCCCAAGAACTGGGGAGCCAATGGTGTAAATCTTTTCAGAACTGAAAAGTTAGAAAGCCCGTGAACCAGGAGCACTGATGTCCATGGGCAGACGATGGAGGTCTCAGTTTGGAGAGAGAAAATGAAATTCACCCTTCCTCTGCTGTTTTGTTCCATTAGGACCCTCAGAGATTGGCTGATGCTTGCAGTATCAGTGGAAGTGATCTTGTTTACTCAATCTATAAATTCAAACGTTACTCTCTTCCAGAAGCACCCTCACAGATACCCTCAGAAATAATGTTTTACCAGCTATCTGAGCATCTCTTAGTCCGGTCTAGCTGACATATTAAATTAATCATCCCAGTGAGCCTGCAAGAGAGGAAGATACAATAGTGAGTCTACTGTTAACATCTCCCTGGTGTAGCTTTTTCCCCACCAATATTTATTTAGATCTGATTCTTTTTAGCTGAGTAGTACAAGTCGATTAATTTGAAATTAATTTGAAAGTAGCACATAGGTCAAACTTTTAAAAATGAATCTGGGGTTCCCATTTTTAAATAGGGTTACCTACCCATTTCACGGTAGTGATTACGGGATTATGAGTAAGACTGGCCTTGTTCTTTCACCAAAATGTGTCACTGTTTTCCGTACAGCGTTTTGCTGTGTTTGTTAAAAGCATTTCTGGATATTACTGGAGTGCTCAAATTTCTTTGCTTCATTTTTCCCCTTCAAGGTTTGAAAATTTTATAATTTTCTTAAGGACGTTATTTAAAAATTTTTTAAAGATCTTATTTATTTGAGACAGAGAGAGAATGAGAGAGAGAGAGCATGAGAGGAGAGAGGTCAGCTGGAGAAGCAGACTCCCTGCCAAGAAGGGAATCCCATGTGGGACTGGATCCTGAGCCAATGACAGTTGCTTAACCAACTGAGCCAACCAGGCACCCTGGTTATTACACACACACACACAGAGAGAGAGAGAGAGGAGAGAGAGGTGGGGGAGAACAGGAGAGATCTGGGTTACAGATTGCTTGACACTTCAGGCTTAAAAGGAATTTTTTCTGCTCTCCTACTATTTGCATTTCTTATACCCCACTCTTAAGGATTTGGTTAGGGTTCCGGGTTTTTTGTTTTTGTTTTTGCATAACTGGAATGCGCTTCCTAGCAATTCTTTCAGATAGTTTGTGGGTGGTAAACATTGAATCCTTGATACTTAAAAACTTTAAAAACTTTTTTTTTTTCGCTTTTCTACTTGTCTTTGTAGAGATTTGGGAGATAATAATCAGTTTGTCATCTGATCTTTGACACTACAGTCCACTGAATTCTCAAATCCAAGGTTTTTTTTTTTTTTAAGATTTTATTTATTTATTTGACAGACAGAGATCAGAAGTAGGCAGAGAGGCAGAGAGAGAGGAGGAAGCAGGCACCCTGTGGAGCAGAGAGCCAGATGTGGGGCTCAATCCCAGGACCCTGAGATCATGACCTGAGCCGAAGGCAGAGGTTTTAACCCACTGAGCTACCCAGGCACCCCCAAGGTTTTTCTTGGGCAAATTATTTTCATCTATTCTGAATGAATTAAAGATTTTCTTTTCTCATACTTGTTGAAATTGAAGTATTCAGTGTGACTTTTTCATCAGCTTTCCTGTCTTCCTTGAACTCTAGAAGCTTTTTTTAAAAAATCTTTTTTTATTATTCTTACTTCCCATTGGTGCAGTTATCTCTTTCTGAGATAGGTAGTAGACTCCAGTCAGAAGTCATTCTATTACCTACTGTCAATCAGTGATTTCCAAACATAATTCCCCACTGACAAGTTTCTTGATAAACGGGGATCCAGGTGTGGAGAGGGAGATATATGATAAGTCTGGAACATTTCATTGTATTTTGCGCTAGAAACAGAAAATACCCGTGGTCACAGAAACTACACCAAAAAGACAAAGGCGTCAACCTAACAATTTGAGCAACAGAAACAATAATTGTAATGAAATAGACATATCAAATACTCCCAAAATAATTCAAAATGATAATAAAATCTCATTGGTCACCTATATAAATATTTTGAATACTGTATATTTTTTTAAAAATCTCCAAACAAACCTGGGTTCAAGTCCCAAAGCTTCTCTGCCTACACGAGAAGAGAATACATTGTTCATGTGACCACTGAAGAAACAAAAATAAGGTGTATGACAGCGTTTGAAAACCTTAAAGTTATATACATACAGATGATGACATTTTAAGGTTCTTCTCAAATTCAGATATTGAGATATACACCCAGAGTCAAGCCATCAAAGCTACCTATTAGTGGGGGAGCCAGGCCCTGAATTCCAACCACCTCAGGTCATACCCACAGTCCTTCCCAAATTTCCTGACAGATGCAGAGATATGTCAAAAGGAGACTCATTTTCCTTCAAAAAGCTGATTTCTGAAATCAGTGCAATCTTTCCAATCTACCCAAAACTACAACATGTATCCCATCTTGCTATTAATTTCCTTTGAGATCAAGTCTCAAGCACTTTATAAGAATTTCTCTCTAATTTGGTGTGCCTTTAAAGTGATATTTGGAAAAATGCAGGAAGCCAGTGGAAAGATGGTTTGTGATGAGACATCAGTGACCAGCTGCTCCCTGCTGATGCAAACCACCACTGGAAAGGAAACAAATTTCCTGTCATGAATATTCCCTTTCAGCCTTTAATTTAATCCACTACCCATAATTTTCCCTGTCAAAGACAATGAAGGTGCCATCTGTACACTGCTGTTTTAATACACACCCGAAGGTTACTGACAAAGGATTGTTCGGGCCATGACCGTTCCATTAATTGCTCCATACACAGGAATAAGATGAGGGATCCAACTGGCCTGACTCCTGCTGAGGGAAATAAACTAAGGAGAAATTTCCTGTGGCTGTAGACCATCTTCCAGCTCAACTCCAACTTACAGGGAGCTGCATTAAATGTCTCTCTCATTCCTGGGACCCTAAGTCACCACTCCCTGGCCTAATGACTTTGGGGAAAAAGCCTCTGATGCAGTTTGCTCACTCCAGAGCAATAAGATACACAACTACTAACATAAAGAACAGGAAAACCTCAAAGCCGTATTTAGAGAACAGCTCCTGCTTTAATTACCTACACTGCCTACTCTTCGCCTAACTTTAAAAAAAACAAAAAACAAAAAACAAATATATAGCATCTCCTGACTTCCAGCTGACTCAGGGATGTACCTGAGAAAATTAACCAGAAATGTATGAATGTTTGCAAATACCAAGATTTTATGTGATCTGCCCATTTTTAATCAACATTCCTATTATTATTTAGTTATCATCCATTAAAATTTTATTGATCCTCAATCTATAGATATTTTAGGCAAATATAAAATATTGGCCTAAATGATTCAGTAACAATTTTCTGAGGATAGCTATAATATTTAACGAAAAATCTAAAAGTAGCACTTTCAGTTTTAAAGAGCAAACCTTGTAAAGAAGTTTTTAAGTGTGTTTTTTTAAAATATTTTTAGAAGTTTTGGCCAATGCATAAAAATAGACACATATATCAATGGAACAGAACAGAAAACCAGAAATGAACCTACAATTACATGGTCAATTAATCTTCAACAAAGCAGGAAAGAATAGGGAAATATAGGTGGTGTGGTCAGTGAAATCTCTGACTCATTGCTTTGGCTCAGGTAGTGATCTCATGGTCATGAGATCGAGCCCTATGCTGTACTCCATGCTCAGTGCAGAGTCTGCTTAGAGTTTTTACCTCCTTTCCCACTTCCCCTCCCCTTAGCTCTCTCTTTCACTCTCTCTCAAATAAATGAATAAATCTTTTAAAAAAAGAAAAAGCAGGGGCACTGGGTGGCTCAGTGGGTTAAAGCCTCTGCCTTCAGCTCAGGTCATGATCCCAGGGTCCTGGAATCGAGCCCCGCATTGGGCTCTCTGCTCAGCGGGGAGGCTGCTTCCCTTCCTCTCTCTCTGCCTGCCTCTCTGCCTACTTGTGATCTCTGTCTGTCAAATAAATAAATAAAGTCTTTAAAAAAAAAGAAAAGAAAAGAAAATGCAAGAAAGAACAGCAAATGGAAAAAAGTCTCTTCAACAAATAGTGCTGGGAAAACTGGACAGCTACATGCAAATGAATGAACCTGGACCACTTTCTTACATCATACACAAAAATAGATTTAAAATGGATGAAAGACCTTAATGTGAGACAAGAAACCATCAAAATCCCAGAGGGGAACACAGGCAGTAACCTCTTGGACATTGGGCATAGCAACTTCTTACCAGATATGTCTCCTGAGACAAGGAAACAAAATCAAAAATTATTATTTTTGCTATTAGGACCTCATCAAAAGAAAAAGCCTCTACACAGCAAAGGAAACAATCAACAAAACTGAAAGGCAACCTATGGAATGGGAGAAGATATCTGCAAATGACATATCTGATAAACAGTTAGCATCCAAAATCTATAAAAGTACTTATTGCACTCAACAACCAATAAACAGATAATCTAGTTAAGAAATAAGCAGAAGACATGAACAGACGTTTTTCCAAAGAAGACATACAGATGGCTAACAGACACATGAAAAGGTAGTCAATATCATTCATCATTAGAGAAATGCAAATCAAAAACAACAAAGAGATACAAACTTAGACCTGTCAGAATGGCTAAACTCACAAATACAAGAACCAAGAGATGCTGGCAAGGATGTGGAGAAAGGGGAACATTCTTACACTATTAGTGGGAATGCAAGCTGGTTCAGCCACTCTGAAAAAAATAGAGATTCCACAAAAAGGTAAAACTAGAAATACCCTAATATCTAGCAATTGCACTACTAGGTGTTTACCTAAGGAATACAAACATACTAACCCAAAGAGATAAATACATCCCAATGATTACAGCAGCATTATCTATAATAACCATATCATGGAAACAGCCAGTGTCCATCAAATTATGAATGAATAAAGAAAAGTGGCATATATATATATATATACATATATACTTCATAATGTACATATCGTATTATATATGTGTGTGTGTATATATATATATACACATACAATGTATATATACACACAATGAAATAACACTAAGCCATAAAAAAGAATAAAATCTTGCCATTTGCAGTGACATGGATGAAGCTAGAGAATATTATGCTAAGTGAAATAAGTCAGAGAAAGACAAATACTATATGATTTCACTCATACGTGGAATTTGGAAAACAAAACAGATGAGCAAAGGGAAAAGGAGAGGAAAACTAAGAAACAGACTCTTATCTACAGAGAACAGACTGATAGTTACAAGAGGGGAGTTGGGTGGGGGATGGGTGAAGTAGGAATTAAAGAGGGTACTTCTGATGAGCAAGGGGTGTTGTATGGAAGCATTGAATCACTATATAGTAGACCTCTGAAAGTCATATTACACTGTATGTTAACTAACTGGAGTTTAAATAAAAACTGAAAAAAAAGAAGCCTTGGCCAATTAATTTTTAAAACCCATAAAACACTTCATTTAATATATAAGCTATGAATATAAACTAAAGCTTTTTCAAGCTTACATACTAAAAAGTTGATTACCTCATTACAGTCTCTCTTTGAAAATAGTATAGGAAGGTTTTATGTTGCTTAGGACACTTTGGGGAACTTTATTTTGATTTTTCTTCAGTATCAGATTATAAGCATCCAAAAGAAAGATAAAAACAGAAAATCCATCCCCATCTCATTTAAGAGCACCGACCTTCATGGCAAGACCCTACTTTGAGGTATACCCAGTCATCCATAATAAACTCATCCTGAAAATAAAAATAGCCCTGCTGAAAATTTTCAAATAATAGTGCTTTAAACCTAAAAGGAGTCCAAAAGTATTCAGTAAGTTAGTAGTGTTTTTAGAGTAAATGCATCATTTTCTACACTATTTTAAAAGAAAACATTTATTTACATTTAAATAGTATATGTGAGAAGTGTGAGAAAATGCTTATTATCTCATTCTTTTAAAGTCAAAGCTCTTGCCAAGGAGCAGGGAATTATAACTTTTAATTGTATTTTTTAGACAGTAACTTTAAGCATATATTCAATAGGTCACAAAAGGCCACCTGCAGGATATGATCATACACCATTCTGAGGAGATGCACTGATCTAAGAAAATGACAGAAAATAACTTTACCCAAGTGTTCACCACTCAGTTTAAAGGACCCAATTATATCTAAGTGAATTATAGAAATACTAACATGGACTTGTGAATCAAACAATGGATTAAACATACATAACAGCATATTTACGCCATTGGCTGAGTGGCTGGTAAGAATATCCTGTCAGTTTCTAGTTTAAGACGTCAGCTTAAAGATACCTATTTATTTCCCCTTTCCCTCTATGACCACTAGAATTAAAATAAAGGAGTGAAATCATTAAAATGCCTCAAAACAAAGAGAATGGGAATGGGATCACAAGAAGGCAAGATATTTCAATACATTACATACAGAGAGAGTACATACAGGGAGGCTTAGCATCTGCAAGTGTAGAGTGAAGGAAGCCCTGTGCTGAATACTGGTGAGGGGGCTGCCAGGTGAGAGGAGCAGGTAGGCCCCATGGTACCTGAAACCTCGCTGAGTTAAGAAGTAAAATGAAGGATGCAGGGAGGACGAAGGGGAGCTAACATGGGTGAAGTGACAGACAGCGTTGGAACAGAGTGTCAACTCCCTTCTGAGGATAACCATCACAGCCAGGGTTTCTCCTTACTCTACTGAGCCAAAACCAAAAAAAAAAAAAAAAAAAAAAAAAAGATTGATTATAACTGTGTCGTCTAATATGGTAGCGACCAGCAAAATATGGTTACAGAGTCCTTGACTTGATATGTGACTAGTGCTGAGATGGGCTATGAGTGTAACATACACTCTGGATTTCTAAGCCTTAGCTCTCCCCTCCCCCCAAAATGTAAACTATCTCAGTAACAATGTTTCTACATTGGCTACGTGTTGAAATTTTAATAACTAGGTATATTTTGTTAAATAAAATATCTTATTAAAATGACTTATACCTATATCTTTTTATTTTTTAAGTATGGTCACTAGAAAACCTAAAATTACACCTGCAGCTGACATTGTATTTGTATTGGGTAGCACTGATAGCTTCTATATAAAAGAAGCTAAGGTAACAGGAGACGATGCTGAGACAAAGCATCCAGCGCTTTGGCATTTAGTGTCTTCAAAGAAATGTAACAGTCCTCACCCAAGCCCTAAAACCACAGCTGACACTAAATTCTACCCTCAAATACAACACTTTCACCAATGCTTCTCTTCCTTAATTTTAAAATGCAAAGAGAAATCTAAGAATCAGAAGGCATTTTAGGAAAGCTTGCCAAACAAATCATAAAAATAAACAGAAAAACAAATAAATGAGCAAATTCAAAGAAAAAGGAAAAATTATCTTAGAAGGAATAATATTATTCAGTTTGAAATAAATGAATTTAAAAAATAAAGAAATGAATGATAACCCTCAACTAATTTCCTCTGAGAAAGGAAGTCAACTCTATAATGAACAGAGGGAATAAACAGCATAACTAAAGACTTGGAAAAAGAAAAGAATGATAAGATTTGGTGAAGAGTATAAAAAAGGAGAACATCTAAACTTGACACCAGGATAGATGACAAAAGAAACATTCAAACAGAAAGAATTATAGACTCAGAAAAAATGGCTTTTCAGAGAGTAGAGTCTACATTGTCACAAAAATTATGAAGGCAGTTTTAAAAAAAAATCAAGATATGATAGAATCAAACTACAGATAAATTACAGGTGGCTACAGGAGAGAATGTAATAAATGCTACCAACATGGAAATAGAGGTGGTTTAAAAAAAACAACAAAAAAAAGTAGGGACAGCACTCTAGTGCTTATAGACTAGGAAACCAAATTATGGTTAACAGAAATGACAGTCTTAAGACTATTTTTTGAAGGTATAAAAGTGATCAGTGGAAGTGACAACAGTACTATGAGAGCAGATAGGGAGAGCTCTGAGTGAATCAAGTTCATATCTCATCATAACAAGAAGTCAATAGCAAACGGATAAAGCTGATCAATCAAGGAATAAGAAATGAGTATGGAATCAGGAATCATAGCCAGAAACAGAAACTGCTGAAGGTCTCAGGGGAATGGACAGCAATGTGAAAAATGGAATATGACTGTGGCTTCTCATAAATCCTTATTGTTGGCTCTGTAAATGTTGTGTGTCACGCTGACATTCTTAAGTATTAAAAAATGTCATAGCCTATACATTTTCTGCATAGTATACACACATTAAATAACTGAAATATCTATCCAGGGGCCAACACAGTAGATAATAAAATGTCCAAGTGTGGTATAGTTCAACAATCACATAGCAATTATACTAACAACCCTTGAAATTAATCATCAGTCAAGATTTCCACAAAGCTACTTAAAAGTAATCACCTTTAAATATACTAAACTAAAAATCAACTTGAGGTAGATGGCACATAAAATATGAAAGGTAAAACAACAACAACAGAAAGCCTCTAAAGGAAAATATCTTCATGAGGTTGAGAAAGGGAAGGAGTTTTTAAATAGGACACAGTAAGCATTAAACATTGAAAAAAAGGTTTTATGAGTTGGGTCACATTAAAATGAAGAATTGCTGTGCATCAAAAGGCACCATTTTTCTAGAAGCATATTATACTTTAATTAAAGATTTACAAAAGACAGAAAAAGCAAAGCTCAAAAAAGCAAAAATACAAGCCAAAGAATCTGAGAGAATATTTGCAAAAACATTTAAGTGCCTAAGGGCTCATGTCCATAATATAGAAAAGTTAATGATACAAATCATTAAGGAAAAACTAAACAAACAAGCAAGCCGAGAAAAAAGAGGCAAGAGTCATGAACAGACACTTCTTGAAAATAATTGCCTGGGGCACCTTGGTGGCTCAACGGGTTAAGCCTCTGCCTTTGGCTTGGGTCATGGTCTCAGGGTCCTGTGGATCTAGACAGGCATCAGGCTCTCTGCTCAGCAGGGAGCCTGTTTCCTCCTCTCTCTCTGCCTGCCTCTGTGCCTACTTGATAAATAAAATCTTAAAAAAAAAATCTGCCAACTGTGGAAAGAGCCAAGATGCCCTTCAGCAGACAAATGGATAAAGATGATGTGGTCCATATATACAATGGACTATTACGCCTCCATCAGAAAGCATGAATACCAACTTTTGTATCAACATGGATGGAACTGGAGGAGATTATGCTGAGTGAAGTAAGTCAAGCAGAGAGAGTCAGTTATCATATGGTTCCACTTACTTGTGGAGCATAAGGAATAACACAGAGGACATGGGGAGATAAAGAGAAGTGAATTGGGGGAAATCAGAGGGGGAGACGAACCATGAGAGACTGCGGACTCTGAGAAACAAACTGAGGGTTTTCTAGGGGAGGGGGATGGGGAGTTGGGTGATCCTGGTGGTGGGTATTAAGGAGGCAAGTATTGCATGGAGCACTGGGTGTGGTACATAAGCAATGAATCTCGGAAACAGAAAAAATAAAACAAAATTAAAAAAAAAAAATAGGAATGCCTGGGTGGCTCAGTCTGTCAAACCGCTGCCTTTGGCTCAGGTCATGATCCCGGTGTCCTGGGATGGAGTCCCATATCAGGCTCCTTTCTCGGCAGGGAGACTGCTTCTCCCTCTGCGTCTGCCTGCCTGTTCTCTCTCTCTCTCTCTGACAAATAAATAAAATCTTTTAAAAAAAGAAAAGAAAGAAAGGAAAGAATCAACTTGAAAATTAAGAAATGAAATAGCCCTTGACTCCTCTAGTAATCAGTGGATCTGCTAATTGAAATCATAAAGAAGTATCACTCCCTACCCACCAGAATGGTGAATTAAAAGCACTGAAAATACCAAGGGTTGGTGAGTATGTAGAACAATAATGACTTTTCATACACTCCTGGTGAGAATGTTAATTGGTTTAGAATCATTCTGAAATCATTTCATTCGGCTTCATTTGGAAAACTGAAAGGTATTGCCACCTTATGACTTAGAGCATACACCCATATATATACGTATGTGATAGATAGAAATGCATTCACACAGGCCTCAAAAGACATGTAAAATAAGAATATTTATGACAGAGGTCTTCATAATAGACAAAAGCTGGCACCTAATTACCCATCAATAGAATAATAAATGTTACATTCATACAATAAAGATGTATACACTACAACCATAGGCAACAACTTGAATGTCACTCTCAAAAATAAAAGTAAACAAAAGTAACCAGACCCAAAAGAGTACACACTGTGTGCTTGTGTTATCCCACCTGTATACATCCCCAGAGAAGGGCAAAATTAAATCCTGGTGCTCAACATCATGCTAATGGTTTTCCAGTGGAAATTAAACAGATTTTTAAATTTTTTTTAATTTATTAATTGGACAGACATAGAGCACAAGTAGGCAAAGAGGCAGGCAGAGAGAGAGGAGAAGGCAGGCTCCCACCGAGCAGAGAGCCTGATGCGGGGCTCGATACCAGGACCCCAGGGATCATGACCAGAGCCGAAGGCAGAAGCTGTAACCCACTGAGCCACCCAGGTGCCCCAAACAGATTTTTATTGCTTTAGTGATATGCCTTTTCCCTCCAATATAGGCAATACCTCTTTTTGTCCAAGACAAAAATCTTTACAGACAGTAATCCAAGAGTAAATTCCACACTTTGAGAATCATCTCACAGGTGGCATTTGTTAACCATGACAGTTACAATTCCCTTCCTGTCAGCTTCCACCTGTCACAGACAGGTGAGACTACCTGAGTTAGAGACTGGAGTCAGGCCCACATCGAAGACCTTCCCACAACCCATTCTCCCTCAGTGGCTTTTAACTCATAATACAGGGTTTTATACAATTCCTCATTTAATTTTGTTAGTTTCAGCCAATTATTTTGGCATTCTGAGGGCTGTGATTCCTCAGCTTTTGTTCTAACTTCCAGCTTTTCTCCATGGAAACTTAAGCATATTATGTGATATCTTATTTTGAGGTATCAAAATAAATATTCAACAAGAAAATATTCAACAAGGAAAGATAAGACAAGTGTGTGTGTGTGTGTGTGTGTTTGGTTGGGGGTTGTATTTTTCGTTTTTTGTTTTTTGTTTTTTTGCTGAAATGGTTTATAGCTGATGTTGACTGTCAATGAGTAAATCACTGAAATAAATACCATGGGAACTGCTATTAGAAGGTTCTAAATGACTCTCTTCTCCTCTGAGGAGTAAAACACTACCTAATCCTAATAAATCAATAAAAGGACAGAGATTTTCGTTGGCATCCCTCCATAACAAGACTATTTCTCTTCCTTTAACAGCATGTCAGGGATGAATCAGGGGCTCTGAGAAAACTGAACCCTTTGGGGAATACCTTCAGTGGTAGACCAGAAAAGCAACATTTACAAGAAAGATTCCTTCAGTAAAAGCACCCATAATCCTCAGTCTATAAAGCTAAAGCATTTTGTATGTTTGTTTATGTCCCAAAGCCATAAAGAGGTTTGAGAGGGATAAAATTTCTAGCATAGTAAATCTGGATCAATTACAAAGGTGCATTGTAAACAAGTTTTAATTTAGAATTTCAGTTCTGCCCCCCAGCAATGAGGAACTAAGTGGTTCTCACAAACCCTCCAGTGAGAACAATTAACGAGGACAGAAAATGCAGCGATCGTGTGTATAAAAACACCAGAGCACTTAACAGGGCAAGGTCCAGGAGGGGAGGGAAGACCTGAGAAGATAACAGGTTTGGGGGCCACTTTTCAACAACCCCTTGATGATTCTTAAAACAATGTCTACAGGGTCAAAAAATTAAGCAGATCTTGATGAATGTGAGAGCTAGAGGGAAAAAACAGGAGCTCGAGTCCATTGAAAAGAGGTAAGACTCTAGTAAATTCTCTAGATTTACATCATAGTATGTATAATCAAAAATCAAAAGCAGATCAGCCCTTACAGGAATGGAAGGCCAGCTCCCCATCTTCTCAACGACTAACTAGATTGAAGCAATTTGTGCTTGCTGATGTCATGACCTGGATGTTGGTCAAAAACAAACAAAAATTATCCAAACAAAAAGTATCCTTAAAACCTTCAAATGATCTCTGCAATTTTCTACATGCACTGGCACAAAATGAAAAGGCTTAGAAACAACATCGTGAATCATTTCATGTAACTTAAAAGTAACATCATGAATCACTTCAATACATGCTTTTTAAATGATTTCTAAAATAAAAAGAGGGACAGAGATTGAACATGCACTGATGGTGAGAAATGCATGATGGTGGAAAAAGAATTCAATTTTAATCTAAAACCTGTATTTGTTTACTACTTGGCATATTTGTATCACTTTAAAATTAATGCCTGCTAATATTGTTTAAAGTATGGTAATGGGGTTATACAATTTTAATTTTTAAATACTTCTGTAAATAGCCTATAAATACAGAGAAAAGAGAACATGAAATACACCAGAATATCTTGAGTGATGGTGATTTGGGTGATGATTTCTTCTATTGTTTAAAAATTTCATTTCTTGCACAAAAAAATCATATAATATATATATGTATATACATATATATATATATATATATATATATATTACATTTACAGTTTTAAGAAATACCACATATAAAAACATCATTAGGATACTTACCTGTACCTTGGGCTTTCTGCACAGAAGGTGTTCAATGTAAACAATTTTTACAGCTAACATTGGATACTATTAAATGAGAGTTGTAGCATTTTAAACAGTGGCCAGTAGATGCAAAATCATAGGTCTGACAAAAGCAAAGCATCGCCATGGGGATGTCAGATAACACACAAGCCCTTACAACATCGGGCTCCACAAACATACCTGCCGTCATTTATAGCAAACCCCAAATGTGGAGCCACTTAGCTCTATTGTCTTGTGATTAAAGCTTCTAAAAGGTTGAATCTAAAAGTAGAATCCATAAAATACCAAAAAATCATTCGTGCATAATTATGTGTTTTACATTGTGTATAATTATGTGTTGATTCACATTATTCATTTTAAATGCCTTGCCTTCTGGACATGCTTTCATAACTGTGCACATTTATTGTATGCAAATCAACATCTAGAATGGCCTTAAGATGTATGCGTACAGGTGAATGACTACATGGCAGGAATAAAGGAGAAATATTATGGAAACTACTGGCAGTTTAGAACCTTGCATTTGTATCACTTCAAAATGATTTCTTGTGTATCATCTCATTCCCAGCCCAGTTACAAGCCCACAAACTAAATTAATAAATGCCATGAGTCAGAGTATGCATTTAGGAATAAGTTAGACATTTTTACATAACAAATTTATCTATGTAGCTACACGAAGTTTATATAAACAGTTACATATCATAGGCTGGATATCCAAAGTGTCTCTGGATTCTGTCCACTTCTCACTTTCCCACCATGTGGGAAGTTTCGACCTCTTCATCCCTTGTCTACACTTCTCCTCCTCTCCAATCTATCCCACATACATACTGCCCTCAGCATCCTCTATCTAAATAAACACAGGTCTAGTTATATCCCTCCACTGCTTAAAAATACACCACATCTTCCCACTCTCCACCTAACAGTTCACCAAGTGGCCTGTTAGATAGCTAGAACAGACCACAGCAGGTAAAACAATCCCTCTGAAAATATATGCTTTGTTCTTAAAATGTATGCATTTTTTTTTCATTCTAACCTATAATGTATACTTGTTAGATTTAATACCAGTATCGTGGTTTGGATTGTTTCCATTTCTAGGAAAATCTGCTATGGCAAGCTGATCTTTCAGCCTCACAAATCCCCTGGCACACTGTCTCCTCACGCTTTCAGAGATACCCAGGCCAGGGCAAAACCTCAACTCTGCAGAACACTCAACGCACCTCACACTTTGTTCCCCTCCGGTCTCTGAACTCAATGCATACATGCTCCCAAAAAATAATCCTATCCTGCATTTTGTAAAGTGCATTTCTAGAAACTAATTCTTACCAGAAAAGTCTGTAGAGAAAAATTACTTCGGTCAATACTCTACCCTTCTTTTAGAAATTCTCAATAAACACAAGAACACTCAATATTCTAAGAAGTCTTACATTAAAACCTGTAGCCAAGAATAACTGAGAGCCAGCGTTTCTTAGCACCTACCTTGCTGAAGTTGTCCTGTTCTCCACCAAACTCTTCTAACCCTGCCCCCATCACCTGGAGGGTCAGTCTTACTTTCTCCAACTGGCAAATTCCTACTCAATTTTAGAAATCTGACTACCTCTGCTTTGAAACCATTCCCAGTTACCTTCACTGGAAATAAATGTTTTCTATGTGTATTTGTAGCACTTGGTACAGGCATGTACGTTAAATTACACATGTGGTAATCTTGGATCTACACGTCAGTCTCCTTAGCCTGATTGTGAGTTTTAAAAGTAGAAACCATCCTTTATTCATTTACGAATCCCCAGAACTAGCAAAGTTCACAAAACGAGCTCAGTAAACATGTATGGAATAAATTGGTGAAATAGAAATGATCGTTCATGAAAATAAAATATGCAACATCATATGCCATTTCCCTATCACTCCAGCCAGGAAATCTCGCTGGCAAAAAGGGGAACAATAAGAACACTTGGAGGGTGGGGTAATGATGTCTAGAACAGCCCAGTCAGAGTAAGTAAATGACCCCTATTACCAAATTTATAAAGAGAATCTCACGCCAGTCAGGACTATCACATGAATCCTTATGAGAGCCACTGTATCTTTGTCTAGGGTGCTAAGATTCCAGCTGGAGCACCCTGGCTCTGCTTCAAAACCAGGCAGAGCCAAGTCCGAATGGATTACAAATGTTTGCATATTTCATTATTTCTGATATAGAGACTTCCTTCCCACCTAGGATCTCAGAGTAGTTGCACTCAATCTGCTTCAGTTCAGCCCATGTAAATAAATTAAGCTAACTCCTCTGTCAAAGACCTTACCCACTGCAAAGGAGGTAAGAGGCAAAGCACTTCAAAGTCAGATGTGGGTTTTCCTCGCAGCCCTGCCACTAACCAATAAGCAACCTTGGGCAAGTGACCATACCTTTCTAGGCATCAACTTCCCAACCTCTGAGTTGAGTAGCTACATAATTAAGATCGAGCAAACCTTCAGTGAATTACCAGTGAATGTCAACCATTTTTTCTTACTTAATCCTCTTGAAACCCTTGAAGTGGGTATTAATATTCTATTTTACACATGAAGAAACAGGGCTTAGAGAGGTAAAGTAATTTGTTCAAGGCCATACCATGAGCTTGCAGCACTGCCTGCCTGGGAAGCTCAATGGGTTCATGGCTGGATGGCCAGGGAGAGACCAAGGCTTTTTTCCTCCCACCTTCCCATGACCTCATGGCTATCTTCAGGTTTCTCCAACACTGGAATGATGATGATACTCAGTCCTCAAGGTTTCTTTTTTGTTTGGTTGGTTGGTTTTTGTTTTTGTTTTATTTATTTGACAGATGGAAATCACAAGTAGGCAGAGAGGCAGGCAGAGAGAGAGGGGGAAGCAGGCTCCCTGCTGAGCAGAGAGCCTGATGTGGGGCTCAATCCCAGGACCCTGAGATCATGTCCCAAGTCGAAGGCAGAGGCTTAACCTGCCCCAGTCCTCAAGTTTTTTGATAGTTTTTAAAATTTCCTAATTTGACACAAGCTTGTGTTTTATTATTTCTTTGTCACATCATGTAACCCTAGCTGACACTTAAACTTCTCAGAAGACCTTCGAATCCTTCATTTATGTTGACTCCTTAAGGATCTCCTAAAGAGATAAAACCACCTAGAAAGAAGCTTGCAGCTGCACTGGGAGTGATTTTCTCTCCCAAAGAGACTGCCACAGCCTTAGGAGGACTGTTCCACATGCTCACTGTTCCTGCTCCTTGGTTAAGCAAGCCTTGTACCTTCACATGCCATCCAGCCAGTACTCCAGAGAAGCAGCTGTGGCACATAGCCATGGTGAGGCCATCTGGCTAGCTGGAGCCAATCCTGAGCAAGTGGGATGGGGGAGGGCAGCTTTCACCTTTTCAGCCTACCATGCACCACTTGTGAAGTAGTGTTAGCTTAGCTGACAGGTCCTCTGCCATGTGCAGGGGGTGGGGTGGAGAGTGTTTGGTTTGGTGTGTTTTGATGAAAAAGACCATAGTCTTGTGCTAGCTTTGTAATCTCTCAAAGTTGCCTTCACATCTTTAGCTCATCACAGTCACCAATGAAATGTTATCCTGTCTCTTTCACTAACAGGGAAATACAGATTCAGGACACTTAAAAAACTTACCAAAGAGCAACCATTCAGAAACTGTGAGAGCCAGAACCCACAGAGGCCCCCAAGTACCTCTTGAAGTAATGAAGTAACAGAGAAGCTGCTCTTAAAGAAACTACTCCCTCCCCACAAGGGGCAGAGCCTTGTGGAGCTCCCAAAGCCTCCACACTGGCATTTCTCTGACCTGGCTTCATTCAGTCCTAGAGCTTCTTTTTCAGCCTCTCTTCCCCTAACTCCAAATCTACATCCTTTCCCCTCTCCTGAAATCCAAGCTCCGTAAACAGTGATTTTTGTTCTTTGGTAACCTCTAGACGGCACTTGTCTACACACCTCCTGATAAGTCATCTATGTTGTCACATAATCACTGAATATTTTAAGGATAGTTCTGTCTCTTGGAAGAAGTGCACATTTAACGCAGGTATATTATGGAAGAGGGAGCCGTTCATCACGGCAATTCTAGCTACGTTAAGTGATGTAACGTGCATCAGTGTGGTAACGTGGGTCCTCTTTATTTGTAAGATTATGAAATATCACCTCTCTTCTTACACCACTTATCTGCACCCCTCTGGTGGATCGTAGCACTTTCTACGTGGAACTGAGGCTATCTGGACACCTCTTTCCCACCACAGTCTTCCCTCCCCCTGAACACCAGCATCCCTGTACCCCAGAACAGAGGCTAATACTTTGTACAAATTAGACCCTGTACCCCAGAACAGAGGCTAATACTTTGTACAAATTAGACACAGAAACCCATTTATAATGAATCAAACACTTCTGTAAAATATTTGTATTGTATGAAGAATATGTCATGAACTCTGAACATTCAACGCTGTCTTTGAGCAAAAGAAAAGGAAAAAAATAACTTACACACATTATTTAGATTTGTCAACTAAAGTGAGCACTAATAAGTCCACAAAGAAAGAACCCCATGGGGCTGGGAGCAGCTGCCTGACCGACAAGTGTATCTCGAGTGCTGAGGCTTGCTCACCATCAGAGCGGGACTGCCAGCACTACTATCACCAGGAAGGGATAAAAAAAAAAAAAAAAAAAAAAAGCCCATTATTGGAATTGGGGCAAAGGGGGCGTGTAAATGCTCACAGCTGGCCATCTGGCTGGACAGATTAACCAGCTGCAAAGCCCAAGACCAAGCCCCTACCCAAAGAGGCTACATACTACAGGCAGCAATAAAGTCTAGAGATGGCCAAATTGACACGGACAGCATGCTAACACTTATACCATAACGGATACGGCAATGTGACCATTTGGACCCTATTCTTGCTGATTCTGGCTCAGGATGGGAATACGTTCATCCTGAGTTTCAGGCTGAGGGAAGGGTGGGGCTGGAGTACTCATGCACAGGTGGCCGGAGCAGTGGAACATGCTATACCGGGTTCCTTCGACGGGAGGGGAAACTGAGGCACGCAGCAGTGAGCAGGCTCAGGTCAGGGGCAGAGTTCTGGCCCTCCTGGCCTTGAGCCAGCTGGCTTGTCCCATACAAACTACCCCGCCTAGCTGCCTGATGCTTCCGCGACCCCTCAGAACCCACGGCGGGGAGAGGACAGCCTTGCGGCCGGGCCGGACTCACCACGTCCATGATCTGCAGGAGACTGAGGGAGAAGTAGACGGTGAGTGGCTGCGAGTCGTTGGCCACGGGCCTCTCCAAGGGATTGTAGTTCTTGATCAGCTCCTTGTAGAGCTTCCTCTGGAACTCGCCTTGCAGGGACACTTAAGGAAAGGAGAGCCCGGCGGGCTGTTCAGGGAAGGCCAGCGGGGGTGCGCCCCACGCCCCCTGCCTGTGACCCCCGCCACCTAAAGCAAGCAGCCCAGACGAACGGGTCTCGCCCTTCCCGGGCACCCCCATAGCGCCACCCACCGTCCCTCCTCGCGCGAGCCCCCAAACCTGGCCCCGGCGCGGGGCGCTCGGAGCCGCCGGAATGCGCCCGGGATCCCGCGGAGGAGGAGTAGAGGGCTGGGAGACCTGGCGGCTTTACCGTGCAAGAGCGACGCGGCCAGCGCCAGCCAGACCGACCGGCGCATGTTGCGACTCGGAGCTGCCACGGGCCGGCGCGCCCCGCGTCTCGCTGGTCCGCCCGGGCCTGCGCCTGCGGCCGCGGAGCCACCTTTCCCGGCTCGGCTCGCGCGCCTTTAAAGAGCCGAGCGCGCGCGCCCCCGCCCCGCCCGCCTCCGCGCACTTCTCCACGTGATGAGCCCCGCCCCCGCCCCCACCCCAGCCTGTCCGCGGGGGCCTAGGGAGGCTCGGCGGCTGCCCGGGGAACTGCAGCCCGCGGGTGCAAGAGGGAAGTGCACCCCGGCACTGGTTACAGTGTGGGCACCCCGCCCAGCCTCTGTCTCCACCACATCACGCCTCCAGCCAGCCGGGGGCTATCCAGGGCCAGCGCTGCCTCTCCTTCTGTCCTTGGTCCCTACTCCGCTCCCTCCTGCGCTCAGACAGAAGCTGCGCGGGGTCCTTGGGAGAGAGCGGGGCAATTCTGGGGTGCAGTCCTCCAGGGTCCTCCCTCCCTTACGCCAGTGGCTAGGTGTCAGCGACTGGGAACCTGGCTTCCACAGGTTGGGAAGTCTCTCCAGCCTGACGAAACAGACCTGGGAGGAAGTCCCCTCCTGCCTCTGCCCCGGTGTTCTGTCAGCAACCATTTGATGGGCATCACCAGCCGGATTCTCATTTAGGTTCTGGAAGTGCTGAAAGGAGAGGGGGAAATCTCTGCCTGGGAGACATTCTATAAGGGAGGAGAAAAGCTGTAAAAGTGTGTGATGGGATTCCCAGTGGGCATCTTTGTGTCTCATTCTCTTTCAAAGGAGATTTAGAAGATTGAAGTTACTCCCCCAACCCTTTTCTGGAAAGCTAGCCAAAACTTGGTGGTCTAATCTACACTTTTTTTTTTTTTTTTTAAACCCGGGAGATAGTTAATTGGCAAGGGGAGGCTCACCGGGGGTCGGGGGGGAGTCAAAACGTCAAGGGCTAAGCCGAATCCTAGATGTTAAAGAGGCGGTATGGTTTTGGATGAGCAAGGGAATGAAGGTATTGAAAGAGGGGTTTCTACAGAGGCGGAGAGCCCTGCCCCATTTGCTCTCAGCAAGCAGGTTGCAGAAAACTGAGTGCAGCAGGTTCCCTGCGCTCAGGTAGGGGGCGCTGCCCCTCGCCTCGGTTCAAGCCACAGAGCTTTTGAACCAAATCCAGAGCTCAGGCACTGTGGACCAGCCTAGGCAATGCCCACATTTCTGAGCTGCGTAAGACACGGGATTCTTGGATAACATTAAAAACCAGAGAAAGGCTCTCCAAAACGTGACTACCCTTGAATATATCCCAGCAGCAGGAATGGGCAACCGAGCCAGTTATTTGATTTGGAAAAAGAAAGAAATGTGACAGCCTTGCAAGAAGTGTCTGATAGCAAATTCGCACCTGTTAACTGAACTATGTATAAACAAATAATCAGTGAGGCTTTGATAACTGCGGTAGGGTCCTCGCGGAAGAAAAGGTTCATTCTTTCCGGAGAAGTGTTGGTGGAAATGACAAGGATCCTGGGCTTGCCACAGAGGAGGTATTCAGCCAGAAGATGGGAGGAACAGGACAGAGCTTCCTGGTGAGCAAATAAGCGTGCTCTTAGCTTCAGTCAGTTATGAAATTTGTGGCCGTCTGGATACCCATAGACCTGGCACCAGTGAAGAAATGAACTAAAGTGAGTTGGGGGACATCGGAAGGGGAGAGGAACCATGAGAGACTGTGGACTCAGAAAAAAAGGAGGATTTTGGAGGGGGTGGGGTGCGGTGAGTAAGCCTGGTGGTGGGTATTAAGGAGGGTACCTATTGCATGGAGCACTGAGTGTGGTGCATAAACAATGAATCTTGGAATACTGAAAAAATAAATAAATAAAGTAAAATAAAGTGAAGGTTTACAGCCACTGGCAAAAAGGGAATAAGAGAAGGAAAATAAAACAACAGAATAGAAGGGGCATAAGAGGTATCAACAGGAAGATTCTCACTGGCACGCCATCTCCACTGGTCCTGTGAATGCAGCACTAGCTCTCAAACACAATTCCTAAAAGTGTCTAAAAGCCCTGCCTTCCATTCTAGTGGGGCCACAGGAATTCATGTGCCTTGAGTTTGGTCACTGGAATCACTTTCCTAAAAGCTTAACTACTTCCTTACATCCCTTGTGCCCATAATATCAGAAACCTAGAAATAAACTATTTCCCAGTGGGTAAGCCAGTCAATACGTTTTATTTATGCCGTGTGCTCTGTCTGCTAGGTGTCTGGAGGAACTGGAGGAATACAATCCACTCACTCAGTTTACAGTTTAGAGCTGACCCGAGCTTGGGAAAATAAATTCCAGTATGTGCTATGCCATTAAGTAGATCTGTGAGTTTGGCTATGCTTCCTCCATGTATGGGACTATGTTTTTTCATTTATAAAATAAAGAGGGTAGTAGGACATTCTGGGAGTTGAGCTGACAGAGCCACAGGTCATCATCTCACTCCTATTCCCAACATGAATGGGAAATAAAACTTAAGAGTAGATTAATACATACTTGAGCTTAGAAAAGCAGGGATGGGAAATAAATCCAGAGTAGTTACTGAGGCAGAAAGAACAGAAAAAAAAAAATAGTACTCCACAAATTGAAATAATAGGATGATCTGGGGAAAAAGAAACCTATAAAATAAGTGTGTTTAAAATGCCAAAGTTTTTGATCCTGGTGAGTTATATCAGCTACAGTAATAAACCACAAATCCTATTGGCATAACACTATAAAGTTAATTGCTCCCTCACAATGATATGAAAAAGTTCCAGTGACTTTCCTAGGTATCTAAGCTCCTCAGATCTTTCAGAGATACAAGATCCTTTCAGCAACTGGATTGACTGTGTTTTGAGGGCCAGAGGAGTATGCTAATTGAACTTTCTGCTGGAGCCTCAACATTTACACAGCTTGCAAACAAGTAGGAGTGTACCAGGGCCAGGTCTAGAAGTTGCTTGTAGTATTTCTGTCTACATTCCTTTGGCTGGAGTCACTGATCACAAACTCAGGCAAGGGAAACTAGAAAACAGTCTTCTTACCTGGGCCTGAGAAGAGAAAAAAGTAAGCAGTGCTAGGAATATAATATACAAGGAATAAAGTAAGAATTAATGGCATAGGGAGAGAACAAAGCACAAAGGAATAGAAACAAACAGAAAATAAAATATGAACACCTAGAAAAAAAAGCCATAACTATTAAAATTGAAAATCTATGTTAAAGAGGAGACTGGCTAATGATGAAGAGAGCATTGGTACTCTGGGAGCAACAAGTGAAAAAGTACCAAGGAAATCACCCAGATAAGAATGGTTAAGAGATTGAGGATAGAATAAGAGGTCACCTAATAGGAGTCCTAGAAAATATTGATAAGAATAGGTGAGAAATTATTTAAAGAGAAAATGACTAAGAATTTTCCCACTGAAAAAAAAATGTAGATCTCAAATTGCAAAAGTACAAGAAGCAAGGATCATGTTAAATAAAAGATTCATCCCTAGGGGCGCCTGTGTGGCTCAGTCCTTAAGCGTTGCCTTGGGCACAGGTCATGATCCCAGGATGCTGGGATCCAGCCTGCACTGGGCTCCCTGCCCAGCAGGAGGCCTGCTTCTCCCTCTCCATTTCCCTTGCTTTTTGTTCCTTCTCTCTGTCTCTGTCTCTCTCTCGTCAAATAAATAAAATCTAAAAAAAAAAAAAATTCATCACTAGATAATGAAACTGGTAAAACCACTTAGGAGGAAAAATGCAGCACAGATTTTTAAGGGAGACAAAGAGTGGCAACCTACATGCAAATTTAAATAATCAATGATTGCTAAATAATAAGAATAATTTGGAAGGGAAAAGGTATAATTAAAGAGGATATTTCTGGTCCTTGCAAGATGGCAAATTCAAGTAACAGCAAAATCTGCTTCAAAAATAAACTCATTTAGCCAAAATTATATTGGAGATTGAAAAATTTACTTTTAAGAAATTTGATCTGGGGGCACCTGAGTGGCTCAGTGGGTTAAAGCCTCTGCCTTCAGCTCAGGTCATGATCTCAGGTTCCTGGGGTTGAGCCCCCCATCAGGCTCTCTGTTCAGCGGGGGGCCTGCTTCCTCCTCTTTCTGCCTGCCTCTGCCTACTTGTGATCTGTCTCTCAAATAAATAAAATCTTAAAAAAAAAAAAAAAGAAATTTGATCTGGTGGACACTTAAAATAGCATTTGCAACCAACAGTTAGTGAAAACTTGGGATGCCTGGGTGGCTCAGTTGTTAAGCGTCTGCCTTCGGCTCAGGTCATGATCCCAGGGTCCTGGGATCAAGCCCAGCTTCTGGCTTCCCGCTCAGCAGGAAGCCTGCCTCTCCCTCTGCTTGTGTTCCTTCTCTCCCTCTCTCTTTAATAAATAAATAAAATCTTCAAATAAAAACTGGTGAAAAAACATTCTTCTTAAACGAATGAAATATTTACATGAGGTTCCTCCTTTTCATTCTCAATATTATTTTTGTATATTCTTCTATTTTTTCTTATTCTATTTTATTAGGCTTTCAGTTTTTCAAATAACAACTTTTTAATTTTGTTGGTCAACCCTATTAGGTGTTTGATTATTTTTTCATTAATTTCATATCTTTTTAAATTCCTTCCTGCCTCCATGCTCCGATGCTAGTTTATTTCTATTTTAACTTCTAAGTTAAATGATGTCAATAATGTTTAATTTTTTTTTTCTTGTCTAATAAAAAACAGACCTAACTACTAAGGCTAGTTAAGTACTATGAGAAGAAAGAAATATAGGGCAGTACAACTTACAGAATTAGATGCAAAAAACACATTACAACTAGCATACCAAATCCAAAAAAGCCTAACAATTCATAATTATCGAAAGGATCATATTAGTCAGCTACCATAATAAAATGGGCCAGTCTTGGTGGCATAACCAACAAAAATGTATTTTCTCACCATTCTGGAGGTTGGAAGTCCATGGTCAAGGAGTTGTTAGGGTGGGTTTCTGGTTAGGCCTGGTTTGCAGTGGCCACCTCTTCCCTGTGTTAAAACACAGCTTTCCCTCTGTGCATACAACAGGGAGAGCGAGTGAAACAAGTGTGATATTTCCTCTTCTTCCTGAAAGGACATCAGTCCTATCAGTTTAGAGCTACACCTTTATGACCTCATATGGGTGTGCCTAAAATATATTTTGGATTTGATTCTAGACCACTGCAGTAAGATGAATATTCCAGTAGAGCAAATGTAATAGGGCTTCTTGGATGGCTTAGTCTGTTATGTGTCTGCCTTCAGCTTGGGTCATAATGTCAGGGTGCTGGGAGGCCCTGTACCCTGCATCGGGCTTCTGGCTCAGGAGGGAGCCTGCTTCTCTCCCTATCCTTCTGCCTGCTGTTCCTCCTGCTTATGTTCTCTCTCTCTCTCTGTCAAATAAATAAGATGTTTAAAATAGAAGTAAATGTTATAAAGATTTATTTATTTACTTATTTATTTGAGAGAGAGAATATGTGTCCCTAAGTGGGGGGAAGGAGCCCTGGGAGAGGGGACGTAGACTCCCTGCTGAGCATGGAGCCTCACCTGAAGACCGTGAGATCATGCCCTGAGTCCAAACGAAGAGTTGGTTTCTCAATGGACTGAGAAACAGGCACCCCCCGATTAAGCAAATATCGTAAAACAAGCCAAATTAATCTTTTGGTTTCTCAGTGTTTGTATAAGTTATGTTTACTCTGTACCGTAGTATATTAAGCATGCAGTAACATTGTTGAAAAAAAATCAATGTATACACCTTAATTTAAAAAAAATATTGCTAAAAATTGCTGACCATCCTCTGACTTTTCCACAAGTTGTAGGATTTAGCTGGTGGAGGCTTTTGCCTTGATGTTCGTGGCTGCTGAGTGATCAGGGTGATGGTTGTTGAAGTCGGGGTGGCTGTGGCAATTTCTTAAAATCACAATGGAGTTTGCCACATTGATTGACTCTTCCTTTCATGAACAATTTCTCTGTAGCATGCAGTGCTGTTTGATAGTATTTTTACCCCCAGTAGAACTTTCAAATTTGGAGTCAATCCTCTCAAACCCTGCTGCTGCTTTATCAATTAATTTTATGTGATATTCTAAATCCTTTGTTGTCATTTAGATAATCTTCACAACATCTTCACTAGGAGTACATTCCATCTCAAGAAACCGCTTTCTTTGCTCATCCATAAACAACTCCTCGTCTATTAAAGTTTTATCATGAGATTGTAGCAATTCAAAAAAGTTTAAAATACTGTGAGAATTACCAAAATGGGACACAGAAACATAAAGTGAAGAAATGCTGTAGGAAAAACAGTGCTAATAGACTTGCATAATGTAGAGTTGCTACAAACCTTCAATGTGTACCCCTTCCATGGCCAGAAAAAGGCATATCAGCAAAGTACAATAAAATGGGATATTCCTTTAATCATTAGCACATTTACAGGCCAAAAAAATATCATCACGTCAGCATATATTGAATAAAATTCAACACATATTCAGGATTAAAATGTCACCAACCTACGACTGAAGGAAATTATCTTAATCTGATTAAGTGCATCTTCTAAAAGCTTACAGCAAATATCATGTCTTTGTTTTTGTGTTTGAATAAACTTTTATATTAAGAAAAGTTTAGAAAAGCTTTTCTTCTTTCTCACACTCAAGGAGAGTATGACCTACCGTTAACATTTGGTACGTTTTTCCAATTAATAAAAGAATATTGACACATTATTACTATGGACCATAATTTAAAGATTCAAATTTTCTTAGTTTTCACCTATTGTCTTTCTCTTCTGGGTTCTCATGTGAGACACCATATCACATTTAGATATCATATCTCCTTGGGATCCTTTTGGCCATGATAATTTTCCAATAATGTGTGGCTTTTGCTGAGCTTGTTAGTTTTGAGGCATATTGGCCAAATATTTTGCAGAATGTCTCTCAGTTAGGGTTTGCTGATATTTTATTGTGATTAGACTGAGGTGGGTGTGGAAAGGAAGTCTGCAAAGAAAGAGTGCCATTCTCATCAGATCATATCAAGGATACACGCTATCAGAATGACTTATCACTTTTGATGTTGACCTTGATCACCTGGGTTGACACAATGTCAGATTTTTCTACTGTGAAGTTACTCTTTTTTGCCTCCTTGCCTATACTGTGCTGTTTGGAAGGATATCAGTATTCACAGCCCACGTGTAAGGATCACCTCCTTAAGGTATTCTCATAAATTTTAAATACTCCTTAAAGTATTTACATAAATTACTTGAAATCCTTCTGCATGAGAGATTTATCTCTCCTCTCTCGTTTATTTATTCAATCATTTATTTATATCAGTGTACTCAATGATATTTACTTTATACCTTGGGTCATAATCCAGCATGACTTCATTTTTTTGCTCAAAGCGTTTCAGCTTTGATCATTCAGAGTTCTTTCATTCGATTCCTGTGTCTCTTTCATACACTCCCTTGTGGGTTTTTTTCTGAGTACTCCCATCTTTTCTAACACTACAAGAAACTCTAGACTCATAATATTTCCGGCCCCAGTCCTAGAATCAGCCATTTCTCCAAGGATCCCTAGATCCTTTTGATTGAAAATGGTATTAGAAATGAAGATCTGAGCACAGGGTATGCTTGTTGCTACTGGGTGAGGTTGCTTCTAGATCTCCTGACGCTGTCGGAGGAAGGAGATTTATATTTATCTAACCCATGTACACACGCATGCCTATCTATAGCTGTTGCAAGCCACACATGAGTTTACCCTAACATCTGCAGCTCTAAGCTAATACCACATAGATCAATCTAGCCTCCTCCCCATTGTCTATGGGTAACCTCCAACTCCAACAGTGAGAAATGGCTCCTGCCGTTGCCATCTACTTACCTGCTGGTTGAATGCCAGTACATGTGTACAAAGGTTTCAGATTTGTGCATTATCCATGGGAGTGCAGTGCTTACCTTTTTGCCTTTCATCGTGAAGTCTTCACTCATTTCCAAAGTTACTTAACTCAGTACTCTCCCCACAACCTCTTCACTGAGGATATTTCAAATATTCGTAATATCATTAGACATTTTTGTCATAGTCAACATTCCACCATCAGATCCCTTGGTGATGTGGATGATCCCCTAAATGATTTTTTTAAATTTGCATCTATTGAGGCTCACTCATTTTGCATAAAGTTCTAATTTCTCTATACTATAAGCTACTCCCCCATGACTCACTTATTAATATTTTAGCCCTTCCTGAATCCCTGGCAAAGATGGATCCATTGATCATCCTTATAGTTTGGCCTTTTCCACAATGTCATATAAATGGAATCATACCATATGTAGCCTTTTAAGACTGATTTCTCTCATCTAGCAATATACATGTAAGATCCATCCATGTTTTTGCATAGTTTGGTAGCTTATTTCCTTTTATTGTTGAATAATATTCAATTATATGACTGTAACGTAGTCTGTTTACCCATTCACCTACTGAAGGACATCTTGGATGCTTTCAATTTGGGGCAATTACAAATAAAGCTATAATTATGGTTCAAGTCCAGATTTTCATGTATGTATGGACATAAGGTTTCAGATAAAAGATTTTATCTAAGTATTTAGATACTTAGAAATGTGATTGAGCATCTTACAATCAGACTATGTTTAGCGTGTAAGTTTCCTAAGGCTGTCTTAAGAAAGAACTACAAACTAAGGGGTTTAGACAACAAACGTTTACTGTGTCACGATTACGGTGTCTACAAGTCTGATTATTAAGGTATTGCATGGGTTGGTTTCTTCTGAGAGCTGTAAAGTGGAGTCTACTGCACATTTCTCTCCTGTCTTCTGGTGGTTTTCTGGCTATCCTTGGCATTCCTTGGCATGCAGAAGCATGATCTGATCTTTTCCTTCATCTCTGCATGGTGCTTTCTGTGTGCTGTGTATGTCTCCAAATCTCCTTTTTACAAGGATATTGGTCATATTAGATTAGGGGCTTACCCTACTCCAGTATGCGTATTATATCTGTAGTGTCTCTATTTCTAAACATCATATTCTGAAATACTGGGATTTAGGATTTCAAGATATTGAGGGGTAGTGTGGAGGACAATTCAATTCATAACATTTAATTATTTTAAATAAATTTCCAAATTATCTTTCCAGTCGCCATACCATTTTGCATTCCCATCAAAAATTAGAAAAGTCTTGGTTGCACTGTATTTTTGCCAGCAATTTGTATTGTGTTTTTTTGAGTTTGTTTTGTTTGTTTTTTTTTTTCTTTTTGTAATTTTGCCATTCTAATAGGTGTATAGTGGCAACTCATTGTTTTGTCTTTCTCTAATGACAAATGATGATGAGCCTCTTTTCACATAATTATTTGCCATCTATATATCTCCTTTGATGAGATATTTCAGTCTTTTTCCCATTTTTAAATTCTTGTCATTTATTTTCTTATTGTTCAGTTTTTAAGTAGTCTTTGTATATTTTAGATAGATGTCCTTTATCAAATATGTGATTAGTAAAAGTTTTTCTCCTTATTGATGAATTGTCTTTTCACTCTCTTAACAATATTTTTGCAGGACAGTTTTTAATCTTAACAAATGCAAGTTATCATCTTTTTCTCTCATGTATTATGCTTTTAGTTGTATGTAAAGACTTCTCAACAAACCCAAGGTCACATGGATTTTTTCCCTAAAGTTCCGTAGTTTTATAGTTGCCCCCTATAGATTTTTAATTTGAATTTTGTTGAATCTATAGATCAAATTGGGAAGAACTGATATTTTAAAAATAGTAATTCTTCTAATTCATGAACATGGAATTTTAAAAATTTATTTATATCTTTTTTGATTTCTCTCATTTATATTTTGCAATTTTCTGCATAATATATCTTGTACATATTTTGTAAGATGTATTCCAAAGCACCTCATTTTTTTAGTGCTATTGTAAATGGTATCACTCTTTGAATTTCAAATTCCAATTTCTTGGTATACAGAAAAGCAGTTTACTTTGGTATATTGACTTTATATCCTGTGTGCATGCTGTACTCATTAAATTAGTTCCACAAGGTTTTGTTGTTGTTCCCCTGCTCCCCAGGCTGGGGTGGGGGGTTGGTAAGAGGGTAGGTTCTTTGGTGTTTTTCACATAAACAATCATATTGTCTGAGAATAAAGGTGCTTTTATTTTATCCATTCCAATCTGTAAACAATTTATTTCTTTTTCTTGTCTTCCAAGAGGATAATGAATAGGAGTGATGAGAGAGGACATCCTTGCCTTTTTCACAGTCTTAGAAGGAAAGGGTTTAGTTTTTACCATCAAATATTGTTGTAGGTTGCTTTCCAATATTCACTTGAGTAGAATAAAGCCATTCTCTTTCACTCCTAATTTTTTTTCATGGAGAAAAATAGTTTATTTACTTTTTTGTACATTTTTAAATTTATTTTTTATTTATTTTCAGCATATCAGTATTCATTATTTTTTCACCACACCCAGTGCTCCATGCAATCCGTTCCCTCTATAATACCCACCACCTGGTACCCCTAATTTTGTTGTGGTTTTGTTTTTAAAGCTGTACTATGAATTTGTATCTAATTTCATCAAACACTTTTACTGCTTCTAATGATATCATATATCTTTAAAATTTAATTTTTTTAATATTCATACATTGAAGGTATTATTTTTTTGAACTTTTTAAGTTAACATATAATGTATTATTTGTTTCTGGGGTACCAGTCTGTGATTCATCAGTGTTGCCAATTCACAGCGCTCACCATAGCACATACCCTCCCCTATGTCCATCACCCAGTCACCCCATCCTTCCCAGCCCCCTCCACTCCAACAGCTCTCAGTTTCTTTCCTGAGATTAAGAGTCTTTTATGTTTTGTTTCCCTCTCTGGTTACATTTAAGGTATCCTTAAAATCAGGAACAGTATAAAGTTACTTGTTACTGTATTTTCTATTCAATATTACTTTAAGTGTCTCTATACAGCTCAACAACCTTATAAAAAAATTCTTTACAGTAGCTTGTTCATAATACCAGCAACCTTATACCTAGAACTCAATCAATCAAGCTTGCCTAACTTTTATTTTGAGAATATTTTAAGACATTGTTTAGTTTCAACTTAGTTTAATAAATGGAAATATGATGGATTTATAGCTATTAAAAGATGTCAGTGGTCCGGTCACCAAACTGTGGAAAGAGCCAAGATGCCCTTCAACGGACAAATGGATAAGAAAGTTGTGGTCCATATGCACTATGGAGTATTATGCCTCCATCAGAAAGGATGAATACCCAACTTTTGTAGCAATATGGACAGGAATGGAAGAGATTATGCTGAGTGAAATAAGTCAAGCAGAGAGAGTCAATTATCATATGGTTTCACTTATTTGTAGAGCATAACAAATAGCATGGAGGACAAGGGGAGTTAGAGAGAAGGGAGTTGAGGGAAATTGGAAGGGGAGGTGAACCATAAGAGACTATGGACTCTGAAAAACAATCTGAGGGTTTTGAAGGGGCGGGGGATGGGAGGTTGGGGGAACCAGGTGGTGGGTATCAGAGAGGGCATGGATTGCATGAAGCACTGGGTGTGGTGCAAAAACAATGATACCGTTATGCTGAAAAAAATAAATAAATTTTTTTAAAAAGCTGTCAGTGGTCTCCAAATTGGACTGTAAATTTAATGTCATCATTCAAAATCCTGAAATATTATTTTGTGAAGACTTACCAGCCAATCCTAAAGTTCATATTCCACGAGTAAATTAACAAGAAATTTCCAATTTCTGTAATGGCAGAATTGATAATTCTGAAAGACTCATTGAGAACAATTAGAATATTAGAATATTAGTCAAATATACTTTAAAATTCTGTTTGGCATTATGCTTAAAGAAAGAAACCAGACAGTAAAGTATGTACACCATATGATTCCATTTTATGGAACTCAAAAAAAGATTAAAGCAATCTGTAGTGAAGAAACAGATTAGTATTACTTGGGGCCAGAGATGAAGATTGTTGAGTTTAGAATATGTGGGAAGTTTTTATTATGATGAAAATGTTTCATACCTTGATTATGATGGTTGCTACACAAGCATATACATTTGTTATAGCTAATTAAACTACATAGCATCTTACTATATGTAAATTATCCCTCAATAAAGTTGTTTTTTTTCCCCCCAGCAATGAAGACTTCATTACATAAACTTGGTGTGGGTTTCTGCATCTTCATTGATGAGAACATTTATGATATCATTAAGAAATTCAGTTTATGGGGTATTCTTTTTTTAAAAAATTTTTTTAAAATTTCGTTTCAATGTAACAGAATTCATTGTTTATGCACCACACCCAGTGCTCCATGCAATACATGCTCTCCATAATACCCACCGCCAGGCTTAGCCAACCCTCCACTCTTTGCCCCTTCAAAACTTTCAGATTGTTTTTCAGAGTCCATAGTCTCTCATGGTTCATCTCCCCCTCCAATTTCCCTCAACTCCCTTTTCCTCTCCATCTCCCCATATCCTCCGTGTTATTTCTTAAGTTATTTTTTTTTTTAAATCTATTTGAAAATACCAGTGGACTAACAAGACAGTGAACAGATTGTCTCCACTAAAGACAAGGGTCTTGGGTTCCCTGGGTGGCTCAGTGGATTAAAGCCTCTGCCTTCAGCTCAGGCAGAGGCTCAGGTCATGATCCTGGGGTCCTGGGATTGAGCCCCACATTGGGCTCTCTGTTGAGCAGGGAGCCTGCTTCCTCCTTTCTCGCTCTTTGCCTGCCTCTCTGCCTACTTGTGATCTCTGTCAAATAAATAAATAAAATCTTTAAAAAAAAATAAAAAGACAAGGGTCTTGAGAAAGGCAAAGACACAGTTAGGTTTTTAGAGAAACTTTTTCCAAGGTGCATTTGGAGAAACTTTTTCTGAGGTGCCACTTGCCACTTCCAGAAGAGGAAGCTAAAGGAAGATGAACTGACAGCCTCATGGAGGCTAGAAAGACAAGAACCGATGGAGGGCCAAAAAGGAAAATAGAGCTAGTAAATCTCTTTTACCTGGTCTTAGTACCTGCATTGGCTATATCATATACATTAAGTGTGAATCAGAAGTAGACAAGACCATTCAGGGGATACAGCTCAGCTTTGAACCGTATCAGTGTGGGAATTACTCTGAAGGGAGCCCAAATTGAACTCCCAGTTACTTGGCTGAGGTAAATGTGAATCTTCTGCAGTGGGAATTATTATTGTAAGCCTCAAAATATTTTAAGTAACAATTTTGCAAATGCAACATCCAACACACAAGAAATAGTAACTGGGCAACATTCTAAAAACTTTCACTCATCAAAAACATGGAAAGTCTAAGAAACTGCCACACACCAGAAGAGGCTAAGGAAACATAGTAACTAAATGCAATTTGGTATTCTGGATGGGCTCCCAAACATGAAAAGAATACTAGGATAAAACTATTGATAGAGAAAAAGAGTTTGGAGATATATATGTTATGAGATATATATATATATATATATCTCCATATACATATATACACACATACATATTTTACATATGTATATTTTATATGTATGTGTGTATATATGTATATGAAGATATATATTATACATGTAATGTATCTGTACATATATATGTAATTTTACATATATATGTAAAATATAAATAAAATATATATAAAATATGTGTGTGTATATGTGTAATTATTATTATTTTATTAGGGAGAGAAGGACAGTGGGAGAGGGATAGATAGAGCCCCAACTTGCTCCATGCCCAGCACAAAGCCAAACATGGGGCTCAATCTCACCACCCTGAGATCATGACCTGAGCAAAAATCAAGAGTCAGATGCTTAACCGACTGAGCCACCCAGGTGCTGCAAAGATGACTATATTTAATGTGCTCAAAGGATATTAAACACAAAAGTAGTATGTTGTCACAAAGTGAACACTATTTTTTGTAAAACTGGAAAAAAAAAGTCTAAAACTAAAAAAAAAAATTTAAACACTTAAGCTCAGAACTTAAATTAATGAATTCAATGGATGGGGCTTCTTCTTTGATCTCTGACATGTAAATAGCTTGGTAGTCACACTGCTGTCCTTACAGCAAGAAAATTCAGGCAAATGGCCACACTAGAACTTGGAGTCATGCACAGCCAGAGGGACATAGCAACTAAAATTTGTTCACATTTAGAATAGAAGCTGCTAGACACCCTAAACTAGTAGGATCACTGACTTAACTAGCAGTTTAATCAATTTCAGCAAGCTGAATGAGGACTAGCTTGAGAGTAAGAAATTCCTAGGGTCACATTCATAGAAAGATCCCCACACAATTATAGGCTCTTTCCCTCTGGGAACCACACCAGGTTCTCAAAGTGGGTATAAGAAAGATTCCCTTGTGGTCATGGCAAAGTTTCTCAAAGTGGGTATAAGAAAGATTCCCTTGTGGTCATGGCAAAGGAGAGGAAGATTAGGCATTGATAATCCCTTCTCCCTAACAGGGACTTACTTCCCAGGGAAAAGGTCTTCACCTGAGGGTAATACCAAGACCTCATTCCAGCTACAACAAGGAAAGTCCAATCCACTTCAGTCTGCTCTAGGCTTTCTGTCTCATCTACAAGCAACAACAGCAACAACAAAAAGTCAATGAATAAAAAATAAAAATAAAAGTCAATAGGGGACACAACTTCACCAAAATAGATTGGAAATGCCTTGGAAGGAAGTAGGCAATAGAGAGGGAAAATCTACACCAGTGAATGTGGGATAGAAACATTTGTAAAGCCACACTGCAAAGACAGAAAAAATACCTGAGTGATATATCTGAGATCTTCCCTAAATTAATGACAGGTGACAAACCACAGGTGAAGGAATCTCAGAGAACCTAAGCAAGACAAATACAATAAATAAATAAATAACAACTGGGCAAACTGTATTGAAACTGAAGACAAAGAATATCTTGACAATTTTAAAGAAAATATTCAATGCATGGATTTAACAGCTGATGAGACATGGCTAAAGAATGAATTAGAGATCTGAAAGATAGGACAAAGCATAGGCTGAAGCATGGACGGACAAAAGGAACAATAGCAAAGAGAACAAGAGAAACAAAGTATTAAGGTCTTTCATGTATTTGTTATTTCAGTGGAAGAGGAGAGTGGCTATTTGCTTGGAGTTTTCTTGGTGGGAAGTTTAATTTTTTTTTTAATATAAACTCTAGTTTTCATAGATATCATGCAACTCAGAATTTCTTGCAAAAAGATTTACCAAGTTGCATTTTCCAATTGTCTATTTTATTTGTTATTGTATTTATTGGCACAAGGTTATTATATTCCTGTATTACCATATTTATGTCTGAGAACAATATAATGATATTTCCTCTTCATTCCCATTTTCAGTAATTTGTGTTTTCTCTCTCATTTTTTTAAAATTCTTGATGACTCTTGGCAGGCTTTGCCAATATTATTAATCTTTCCAGAAAACCAATTTTTTACTTTGTTAATTTTCTCAACTTTGCTTTCTTAAAATATTTTGTTGATTTCTAGTCTTATGTTGGTTATTTCCTCCTACCAATTTTGTGTTTAACTTACTGATCTTTACACATGTCTTAAGGTATAAACTGAGATCATTGCTTTCAGACTTCCTCTTTGATGCAAGCATTTAAAGATATAAAACCCTTAGTGTGCCTGGGTGGTACAGTTTGTTGAGTGTCGGACTTGGTTTTGGCTGGGGTTATGATCTCAGGGTCACGGGATCAAGCCCCATCTTGCGCTCCACACTCAGGCTCCCCACTTAGCTTGGAGTCTGCTTGTGTTTCTCTCTACCTCTCCTTCTGCCCCTCTCCACTACACCCCCCTCCCATGTTCCCTCTCTCTCTCTCTATCTCTCTCTCTCTCTCTAAAATAAATAAATAAATAAATAAGTCTTGAACAAAATAAAAATAAAGGTATAAAATCTCATTTGAGTATTGCCTTAGTTGCTCATACTAACTTTGGTATATTATATACCCATTACCTGCAGTTCAATACATTTTTTATTTTGTGTGTGTGATTTCCTCTTTGACCAATAATTTATTTCTGAGTGGGATATTTTGTTTCTAAATATTTATGTCTCTTTTAGACACATAGTTTTCATTTAATTAATTTGTAGTGAGGATAAATATTTTATGATTTCAACACTTTAAACTATATTAAGACTTACTTTTGGCCCAACATATGATAAATGCTCTATCATGGTGAATATCCCCTATGTACTTGAAAAAATATGTTTTCTGAAGTTGTTGAGTATAGTATCCTATAAATGTCAATAAGACAAGTGAGTTGGTACAGTTGTTTGTATACTCTGTATCCTTACTGATTTTTTATTTTTTTAAAGATTTTATTTATTCATAAGAGACACAGGGAGAGAGGCAGAAGGAGAAGCAGTCTCCCCACTGAGCAAGAAGCCTAATGCAGGACTCAATCCCAGGACCACAGGATCATGACCTGAGTTGAGGGCAGCCACTAAACCAACTGAGCCACTCAGATGCCCTGATTTTTTAATTTTTCAGAGACTGTCCTTGATGATTATTCTAATCTCCTTTTAGTTTTGCCAGTTCTGCTTCATGAATTTTGAATCTGTTATTATTCATATGGGCATTAATGACTGTTAGGTTGATAAATTGACTCTTTTAACATTATAAAATATTGTTCTTCAATTCTGATCACTCTCTTTGGTTAATTTCATATAAATATGCTTACACCAGCTTTCCATGCTTACTGTTTGCATGTCATACCTTTTTAAAAAATCTCTTACTTGCAATTTGGCTTCATATTTAAAATACATCTTAGAGATAGCATACAGTTTTTGTTGCTTTTTTACGGTATAAATACTTCAGATATTACTTAAAGTGTTGGTCTATCTATTTTCAATATAATTATTGCTTATTGGTTAGGTTAAGTCTATCATTTAGACATATATTTTCTAGTTAACCAATCCATTGTTTGTACTTCTATTCCTACTTTCTGGTCTTTTTTTGTTGTTGTTCACCAAAATTGTATATACTATCGCATTTTAATTTCTCTGTTGCATTTTTAATTACACTATTTTGCATTTATTGGGTGTTTGCTCTAGGAATTGCAAATGCATCATTAACTTACAACTGTCTGTTACGGTTACTATTATACTAATTCCTATAAAGCATAAAATCTTACAGTAAAACTCTGTTTACTTCTCTTGTCTTTTGTACAATTATTATCATATATTTTACAACTACATGGTTAATAAAACTCACATTACAATGTTATAGCTTTTTTATTTAAATGGTGAGTTGAGGCATTCCTGGCTGGCTCAGTTGGGAGAGCATGTGACTCTTGATCGTGCAGTTGTAAGTTCCAGCCTCATAATGGGTGTAGAGATGACTTAAAAATAAAATTTAAAAAAAATGTTGAGTTTTTAAAAAATAAAATTTAGAAAAAGAGATAATCTTTAATAATTATTAATAACTTTGTGGAGCTCTTCTTACTTTCCTAGTTTCCATCTCATTCCCTTGTAGAATTTCGTTTTGGTATTTCTTATAGGGTACGTCTCCTGGAAACACATAATCACAGCTGTTACTTTCCTTTATTTTATCTTCATTTTTAAGAACATTTTTGGTGGATACAGAATTCTGGGATGACAGGATACAAGTTTCCCAGTAGGATCATTCCTTATGAATATATTCTTATGTTTTAGAAGAAACTCAAAAGAGTTGACTTAATATCCTTCTCTGTTATTTCCAACGTCTAGGTCTCCTTGGATTTTGTTTCTATTGACTATCTTTTTTCTTCTTAATAACGAGAAACATTTTTTTCTACTTCTCATGTGTTTACTCATTTTTTAATTATGTCAGAGATTATAGATGATACATTGTAGTAAGTGCTTTAAAGAATATTAAGTTTTGTTCTGGCAGGCAGTTATTAATACGGTGTTATTCTGTCCCTGGTTTTATTGGTTTTATTCTTTGTTTAGGTGTATTATTTCACCTAAGTTATTAATTTGGTCCATAGCCTAGCTCTTACTAAAAAATGTGATCCTAATCTTAAGTCTTGGCTTTTCAGGGATCACAACTGAATGACCAAGGTACTTGGCAAAGCGTCTCCACTCTGACTGGTCCAGAACACCAACATCAGTCAGCATATACCTGGCCTCTCTGTTCAAGTTTCATCCCCATAACAGGTAATCTCCCTTAGGTTCTGGGGAGTTTCTTCTGTTGAGGTGCAGTCAAGTTCTTGGCCAAAGGCTCCTGGTTAGCTTTTTCACAAATCTGCTTGTGTTTTTCTTTCCATTCTGTAATCAGTCTTACACTGCCTGTTACCCAACATCTAAAAACAGTTGTCTGATAATTTTATAGCTGTTTATGATACACTTACTCCTTCATGGCTTGAAGAGTATAGCTTTTCTACTCATAACACTTAAAAGTGAATATCTAGTATACCATGGTTTAAAGTTAAGCATTGTATTCTCCTTCCTCCAACACCAGGAACTTAGAGCACTTTCAATGTGACTATAGCATTCTAGTATTGTATGCTGTCGCCACTGGAAGTTTCATTTCTTCCTTGCTTTTTACCCATGAATCTATGCATCATTATTGTTGTTTAGTTATTATTTTTACTGTTATTGTTTTAATCAATAGATATCTGTCTGTATTTATTCCATGACTCCCATGTATCTTAACCACATTTTTTCTATTTGTATCTCAGGCTCTGATTATTTTACTTTTTCAGAAATACCTGTGATGTTACCACACTTAAGATCTAATGATTTTAAAATCGTCAAGCTTTTGTTTTCTAAATGTGCTTTATTTCAGCTCCACTTTAAGATAGACATTTTGTTGATGGAACACAAAATAAAAAACAACCCAAATCTTAAAAATCTTAAAAGTACCACTGGATGAATTTACAAAATTAAAGCACCTTGTAATCAGGGCCCAGATCAAGACACAAAATATTAGCTACAAAAGCAGGAAATTCCTTTTCAGTTACTAGCTCTCCTGCCAGAGTCATGATTCTTCTGACTTCTAATACAAGAGGGTTAATTTGAATGCTTTTGTATTCATATTTTTTAATTTATTTTTTATTTTCAGCATAACAGTATTCATTATTTTTGCACCACACGCAATGCTCCATGCAATCCGTGCCCTCTACAATACCCACCACCTGGTACCCTGACCTCCCACCCCCCGCCCCTTCAAAACCCTCAGATTGTTTTTCAGAGTCCATAGTCCCTCATGGTTCACCTCCCCTTCCAATTTCCCCCAACTCCCTTCTCCTCTCTATCTCCCCATGTCCTCCATCCCATTTGTTATGCTCCACAAATAAGTGAAACCATACGATAATTGACTCTCTCTGCTTGACTTATTTCACTCAGCATAATCTCTTCCAGTCCCGTCCATGTTGCTACAGAAGTTGGGTATTCGTCCTTTCTGATGGAGGCATAATACTCCAGAGTGTATATGGACCACATCTTCCTTATGTATTCGTCCGTTGAAGGGCATCTTGGTTCTTTCCACAGTTTGGTGACCGTGGCCATTGCTGCTATAAACATTGGGGTACAGATGGCCCTTCTTTTCAGTACATCTATATCTTTGGGGTAAATACCCAGGAGTGCAATGGCAGGGTCTTGGGAAGTTCTATTTTTAATTTCTTGAGGAATCTCCACACTGTTCTCCAAAGAGGCTGCACCAACTTGCATTCCCACCAACAGTGTAAGAGAGTTCCCCTTTTTGTTTCATATTAATTGATTCTTACAGCATATATTACTTGGGGTCTGATTTCTTTCACTCAACATTGTGTTTGAGTTTTAGTTTTGTTTTGGGTGAAGTTTCAGTTTCTTCATCCTAATTGTCAGATAGTACCTGATTAAAGTACTATACCAATTATAGTACTACAGCCCCGTACCTACTATTGATGAAAAACAGTTGTTTCTAGTGTAAAGTTATAACTAATACTGTTGCAATGAATTTGGGTGAACATGTCTTTTAGGGAACATGTGTACATATCTTCATTGCATGTTGTAATACTGTGCATAATTTTACCTGTTAACATGAGTGTGCTATGGGTGCCGAGAGTTTTGATACACATTCAACATTTTTCTGGGTGTTTCTGTGAAGGTTTTTTGGTTTTTTGTTTGCTTGTTTTCAAATTTTTATTTAAATTCCAGTTAGTTGGGGAGTGGGAGGAGCAAAAAAATAAAAGTAAATAAATTTTAGTTTGTTAGTTCTAGTTATAACACAATATTGATTTCAAGAGCAAATTCTAATGATCCATCCCTTATATACAATACCTGGTGCTCATCAAAAAAAGTGCCCTCCCTTCTACCCACCACCCATTCAACCCATACCCCACCAACATCCTTCCATCAACCCTTAGTTTTTTCTCTATAGTTAAGAGTCTCTTATGCTTTCCTCTTTTCCCCCCTTCCATATGTTCACCTGTTTTGTTTCTTAAATTCCACATATAAATGAAATCATATGGTATTTGTCTTTCTCTGACTCACTTATTTCACCTAGCATAATATTCTCTAGCTCCATCCACATCATTGCAAATGGCTAGATTTCATTCTTTTTTATAACTGAGTGATATTCTATTACCATTTCTTGATCCATTCATCAGTTGATGAACATCTTGTCTCTTTCCATAATTTGACTATGGTTGATAGTGTTGCTATAAACATCAGGGTGCATGTGCCCATTTGATTCAGTATTTTTGTGTCCTTTGGGTAAATACCTAGTAGTGCAGTTGCTGGATTGTAAGGTAGTTCTATCTTTAGCTTTTTAAGGAAACTCCATCCTGTTTTCTAGAGTGGTGCACCAGTTTGCATCCCCACCAACAGTGTAAGAGGATTCCCCTTACTCCACATCCTCACCAACAACTGTTGTTTCCTGTGTTGTTAATGTTAGCCATTCAAATAGGTGTAATGTGCTATCTCATCATGGTTTTGATTTGTATTTCCCTGTTGATGAGTGATGTTAAGCATCTCTCCATGTGTCTGTTGACCATCTGGATGTTTTCTTTGGAAAAATGTCTATTCCTGTCTTCTGCCCTTTCTTACCTGGATTATTTGTTTTTTGGGGTGTTGAGTCTGATAAGTTCTTAATATATTTCGGATACTAACCCCTTATCAGATATGTCATTTGCAAATATCTTCTCCCATTCTACAGGCTGCCTTTTAGTTTTGTTGATTGTTTCCTTTGTTCTGCAGAAACTTTTTATCTAAATGAAATCCCAATAGTTCATTTTTGGTATTGTTTTCCCTTGCCTTAGGAGATATACCTAGTAAGAAGTTGCTATGGCTGATGCCAAAGAGGTTACTGCCTGTGTTGTCCTCTAGGGCTTTATTTGTTCCCTGGCCTTTCATCCACTTTGCATTTGGTTTTGTGTACACTGTAAGAAAGTGGTCCTGTTTCATTCTTCTACATGTGGCTGTCCAATTTTCCCAATATCATTTGCTGAAGAGACTTACTTTTTTTAATGTTATTTACTTATTTGACAGAGAGAGAGAGAGAGATCACAAGTAAGCAAAGAGGCAGGCAGAGAGAGAGGAAGGGAAGCAGGCTCCCTGCTGAGCAGAAAGCCCGATGCTAGGCTTGATCCCAGGACACTGAGATCATGACCTGAGCCAAAGGCAGAGGCTTAACCCACTGAGCCACCCAGGTACCCCAAGACTGTCTTTTTTCCATTGATATTTTTTCCTGCTTTGTGGAAGACTGACTGACCATAGAGTTGTGGGTCCAATTCTGTGTTCTTTATTCTGTTCCACTGATCAATATGTCTGTTTTTGTGTCCATACTATACCATCAAAGCTCACAGCTTGATAATACAGCTTGAAGACTGGAATTGTGATGCCTCCTGCTTTGGTTTTCCTTTTCAAGATTGCTTTGGCTATTTGGGGTCTTTTGTGGTTCCATACAAATTTTAGGATTATTTGTTCTAGCTCTGAAAAACACTCATAGTATTTTGATGGGGGTTGCATTAAATGTGTAGATTGTTTTGGGTAGTAGAGACATTTTAACAATATTTGTTCTTCTAACCCACGAGCATAGACTGTTTTTCCATTACTTTGTATTGTCTTCAATTTCTTTCATAAATGTTTTATAGTTTTCAGAATACAGATCTTTTATCTCTGGTTAGGTTTATTCCTAGTTATCATGGGTTTGGGTCCAATCATAAATGGATTGATGCCTTGATTTCTCTGTCTGCTTCTTCATTATGGGTGTATAGAAATGCAACAGATTTCTGTATGTTGATTTTATATCCTATGACTTTGCTGAATTCGTGTATCCATTCTAGCAATTTTTTGGTGGAGTCTTTTAGGTTTTCTACATAGAATATCATATCGTCTGGGGATAATGAAAGCCATCCAAATCATCAAGGAAGAAGTCAAAATTTCACTATGGGTCTGTTTTTGAAGGAGATTGACATTTAAACCAGTAAACCAAGCAAAGCAGATTCTCCTCTATAGTGTTAACAGAACAAAAAGACTGACCATCCCCCAAGTAAGAGAGAATTCCTTGTGCCTGTGTGTGTTTGGGACGCTGGGACGCTGGCTTTTCCTGTCTTTGAATTGGAAATACACCATTAGCTCTCCTGAATCTCTAGCTTGCTGGCTCACCCTACAGTTCTTGGAACTTGTTGGCTTCTCTAATTATGAGTCAATATTCTATAATCAATATACATATATGTATATGTTTCTATGGAGAGTCCTGCTATTCCTAGAACTTGCAAATATTCAGGTTTAGAAGATACAGTCAATTTCCCAAAGCACTTGCTCTAATTACGCTCCTACCACAGTGTGAGTGATCTAGTTGCTTTGCATACTTATCCACTTGTCTTTGATTTAATTTCAGACATTCTGGCTTATGGATAATTTTATTTCATTGTGGCTTTCAATTTGCATTTCCTTGAAGACTAAGGAAGTTGGGTAGCTTTTCATATGTTTATAGATATTTTGAATATTCTCTTTTGTCGTTCTTCTATTAGGTTGTCTTTTTCTTAGTTATTTGTAGGAATTCATTATTCAGATTATATGTCCTTTATCAAACATATATATTGCAAACATTTTTTTAAGATTTTTATTTATTTGACAGAGAGAGAGAAATCACAAGTAGGCAGAGAGGCAGGCAAAGAGAGAGAGGGGAGGAAGCAGGCTCCCTGCGGAGCAGAGAGCCAGACATGGGGCTCGATTCCAGGACCCTGGGATCATGATCTGAGCCGAAGGCAGAGGCTTTAACCCAGTGAGCCACCTAGGTGCCCCTATTGCAAACATTTTTTAACTCGATGTTTTCATTTGTACTTTTTTAATGTTATCTTTTGAGGAACAGATCTTTTTACTCTCAGCATAGTCTAATTTCTCAAGATTTCTAATCACAGTTTGCATTTTTTGTATCTTCCTTTAGATTTCTTTGTTCATCCCCAAATCATGAAGATATTGTCTTATTTTTTTCCTAAGAGTATTATGATTTTTACCTTTCACATTGAGACTTTTCACCCATCTGGAATTAAGCTTTGAGTATGCTGTGACGTATGGTAGGAATAGAGATTTATTATTTTATATGGATATCCAATCAACCCAATCTTATTCAATGAAAAAGTAATTATTTTCTCCCTTTATTGCCACATCACCTTTGTTGCTCAGATGGCAATACCTATGTGGGTCTGATGTACTTAAAGTGACATCAGACTCTCTTAACTACTATAGCATTGTAATAAGACTTTATACCTCTGGTAATGTGAATTCTCTACTCTTTTTTCAGTTTCTTCAAGATCACTTTGGGTATTCTCAGCCCTTTTTATCTTAATATAATTATTATTCATTTTATAATTTGGGGACATTCTACAGAATTTTTAGATCAATTTGGGAAGAATTGGTGTCTTTACCATATTAAGTTTTCTAATCTATGAAAATTGTATTTTTTTCTGTTTATTTAGATCTTCTCTAATTTCTCTCAATAATATTTTGTCATTTTTAGGGGTGCCTCTTTGGCAGTCAGTTAAGTATCTGACTCTTGGTTTCAGTTCAGGTCGTGATCTCAGTGTCATTAGATCTAACTATATATCAGGCTCTATGTTCTGTGAGGAGTCTGCTTGAGATTCTCAACCTCTGCTCCTTCCCCTACTTTAACCCTCTTCCCTCTCTCTCTCAAATAAATAAATAAACAAAATCTTTAAAATACATTTTGTAGTTTTCAGTGTAGATATTTTGAGAAAGAAAAACCTTCTTAAGAATTATTCATAGACATTTGATTTTTTAATGATGTCAAAAGATATTTAATTTTTTTTTTTTTTCATTTTAGGGATTCTGGGTGGCTCAGTGGGTTAAAGCGTCTGCCTTCGGCTCAGGTCATGACCCCACGGCCCTGGGATTGAGCCCCAAATCAGGTTCTCTGCTTGGCGGGGAGCCTGTTTCCCTTTCTCTCTCTGCCTGCCTTTCTGCCTACTTGTGATCTGTCACATAAATAAATACAATCTTTTAAAAAAATAAAATAAAATAAAATTTTTTCATTTTATAACTTTTTCATGTATAGAAATATATTTTATATTCACATATTGGTCTTATACCCCATGAAATTCCAAACTTATTATTAATTCTGAAAGTTTTTCTATAGATTTTTCTAAATGTTCACAGTCAAAACAACTGCCAACATTTTTCCTAATTCTTATTCTTTTTTTTTTTTTTTTTTTTTTGAGAGAGTAAGACTGAGCAGCGGGGGCTAGAGGGAGAGAACTTTCAAGCTGACTCTCCACTCCACTTGAGAACACAGAGCCTGATATGGGGATCAATCTCATGACCCATGAGGACATGGCCTAAGACCAAACCAAGAGCTAGACATTTAACTGACTGGGCCACTCAGGCACCCTAATTTTTTTTAAGGATTTATTTATCATTTCTATTTCTTGACTTATTTCATTAGCTAGGACCATCACATCCAATATTTAATAGAAATGATATCATACTGTTTTGTTTCACTTCTGATCTCGAGCTGAGAAGGTATTCAATAATTCACCTGGGTCTTCCATAACAAAACATCAAAACTTGAGTAGTTTTAAGCACAGGGATTTATTGTCTTACAATTCTGGAAGCTATGAGTCTGAAATGCAGTGTTGTTCAATTATCTCTTAACTTTTATATTCTGGTGACTCCTTAGTCCTGTTTGGCTATGTGACTCACCAATTGTTTAATGCAGATGTAGCTCATAAATTGCAGATTTATTTATATTAAATATTGTAGACAATCCAAGTATGTTATGCTAAAAGTGCTTCTAGATGGTAATCAGTATCGAGCAACCCCTGCTGAAACCTTATTTGTCTTACAACTGGTACCTTTTATAATAGCAGCCCTTCTTTGCTAGGAGTTTTTAGCTGGGATTAAAACTGCCTCCGAAGTAGGAGATGCACTGTTGGCCTGCTCCTACCTACCTTCTAGTCCTAAAAAATAACCCACTTAAACTTAGTTATTATTATTTATTAGAATATTGTTGAGGGGCACTTGGGTGGCTCAGTAAGTTAAAGCCTCTGCCTTCGGCTCAGATCATGATCTCAGGGTCCTGGGATCGAGCCCCGCATCGGGCTCTCTGCTCAGCAGGGAGCTTGCTTCCCTCTCTCTCTCTCTCTCTCTCTGCCTGCCTCTCTGCCTACTTGCGATCTCTCTCCCTCTGTCAAACAAATAAAATCTCTAAAAAAAATTGTTGAATTTGTTTTGTAACTATTTTCCTTAGAACTGTGCATCTGTGGTTATCAGTGGAACATCCCTGAGATTTCCTTGTTTTAGAAATAATCTTGTATGGTTTGGGTTATCTAAACTATGCTGATCTCATAAAATGAGTTGGAAATTATTCCTAATTTCCTATATTGTAAAGCATTTTGTGTAAATTTTGTGTTATTTCCTCCTGAAATCACCGCCCAATTTGGTGTTACCTTCCTCAGGAAGTTGCATTTTGTCATTTGTCCTGGAATCATAACATACAAACAGAAAATATCATGAGTTTGTGATACTTGAGATCAAGAAAAAGAGTATGGCCAGCACTCCATTCTTTTCTTCCATTCCAGTTTTTAGCTTTCAAAGGGTAGTATTGTCTTGATTTTTAAGATCATAGATAGTTTTACCTACTACTGAATTGCACAATGCACTCTCTTGTCAGACCATTTTTGCTCAAATTTATATTTGTAGTATTTATCCATATTTTGTTGCATGCAGCAGCAATTCATTGATTTTCTTCACTATATAATATTATGTCATATAAATAGCCACAAACCTTTCTGCTGTTGATGGGCCACAGCTGAGTATTTTCCAGTTTGAAGCAATTAAGAATAGCTCCATTGTCACCATTTCTTATAACTCCTCTTTTAGTGAATGTGTACATCTCTGTTGAATGTTGGTTATTCCACATTCTTATAACACTTGATTTTTTTCCCTTTTATTATAAGCATTTTGGATGGAATTAATGGTATTATTTTTCTGTTTACTCATTAATTTATGAAGCTCAGGAGCTTTTCATTTATTCATTCACAATTTAAATAGCTTCTTTGTGAAGGTCTTATTCAGAGCTTTTTAACCTTTTTTTTTTAATTGAATGGACTTTCTTTTTCCTTTTCATTTCTGGAAATTCTATGGTCTAGATATGAGTCTTTTGTCATAAAAAATGCTCTACAATTATCTTCTTCCACCTTGTGCCTTTCTTTTCACTCTTGGAAGACACATTTTGACACATAAAATTTACTAACCTTAGTATAGTACAACTTATACAGTTTTTATTTAAGGTTGATGTTTTTTCTGTCTTGTTCAAGAAATATTTTCCTGCTCTAAAATCAGAAAGTTATTTTTCTATATCTCTTCAAAAAGGTCTACTATTTTATCTTTCACATTTAGAGCTGAGATTCGTCTATCATTAATGTTTGTCTATGCTCTGAGGTAAGGTAGGGTTCAAGGTTATTTTTTTCTGTGTGGATGTGCAGTTGTCTTAACATACTTGTGGAAAGGACCATCTTTCTTCTTTGAATTACAATTTTACTTTTGCTCTACATCATATGACAGCAAATATGACAGTGTGTTTCTATGCCCTGTATTCTGTTCTCATGTTCTATCTGTGCTCGCAACTTCACTTTGGCTCTTCTTGCCTTTCTATATAAATTTTATTTTTATTTGTTTAAATATTTTATTTATTTGACAGAGAGATATCACAAGCAGGCATAGAGCCAGGCAGAGAGAGTGGGGGAATCAGGTTCCCCACTGAGAACCCGATGCGGGCGCTCGATTCCAGGACCCTGAGATCATGACCTGAGTTGAAGTCAGAAGCTTTAACCCATGGAGCTATCCAGGCATGCCCATATATAAATTTTAAAATCAACTGTATACTTTCCCTCAAAATCTACTTTTCTATTGTTTTTGTTCTATTTATTGTATATTAAATTAAAATAGAAGTTACACAAGGTAAACCACACACATCTTAAATTGAAACTTGTAAAAGAAGTCTCATCTGTAATGTACTGAAATAAAGTTATGGTAGTCTAGGGATCCTGTATCCAATGAAGTAATAACTCCTCTTTGGGGTAAAAAGAAGTCATTTTTTGGTCATACATTTATTGTTGAACGGTATTTTCTTTAGATAAAAAATTCTGGGTTAGCAATTCTTTCCTTTCAGTACTTTAAAAACATAGTGCCACTTCTTGGCCTCTGATGAGAAACCTGCTGTCATTCAAATCAATGTTTCTTTACAGGGATGTTTCACTTTTGTGAAGGTCCTTTCAAGATTATTATATTTGGCTTTAGTTCTCAGAAGTATGATTATGACATGTCTGGGCATGAATGTCTTTCAGCTTATCCTGTTTGGGATTTGTAGAACATGTTGAATCTGTAAGTTTATAGTTTTGTTTTGTTTTGCTTTGCTTTGTTTTTGCTGAACTGAGGAAATTTTCAGCCATTATTTCTTCAAATATATTTTAGGCATCTCACCCCTTATCCTCTTGTTTTTGGACTCTGATAACATATATTTGGGTCTGCTGTCATTACCCTGTTTGTTGTTTAGGCTGTTAATTTTGTCTTCTGTATTTTGTTCAAATTAGATAATTTCTAATGATAAATTCTTTAATCCTTTTCTTTATCATCCCCTTTCTGCCATGGAATCATTACAGTAGGTTTATCTCAAGTATCATATTTTTTCATTCTAAAACTTTCATTTGACTCTTCTTCATATCTTCTATTTATTTGTTGAAACTTTCAGTTTTAACTAGTTTGAAGAGGGCTCACGATTGCTCATCTGAGCATTTTTAAAACCCACCTCAGAGATTTCTCAGAGAATTAATGCCAACATCTCATCATAGATGTCTGGCAATTTTCTTTTCTTTTCCTTTCTTTTTTATTGTGTTATGTTAGTCACCATACAGTACATCATTAGTTTTTGATGTAGTGTTCCATGATTCATTGTTTGTATTTAACACCCAGCGCTCCATGCAATACATGCCCTCCTCAATACCCATCAATGGGCTCACCCATCCCCCCAAACCCCTCCCCTCTAAAACCTTCAGTTTGTTTCTTGGAGAGACTTCTCATGGTTCCTCTCCCCCTTCAACTTCCCCCCTTTATTTTTCCCTTCCTTCTCCTAATGTCCTCCATGCTATTCCTTATGCTTCACAAATAAGTGAAAGCATATGATAATTCTTTCTCTGCCTGACTTATTTCACGTGGCATAAACTCCTCCAGTCCCATCCGTGTTGATGTAAAATTTGGGTATTCATCCTTTCTGATGGCTAAGTAATATTCCGCTGTGCATATGATAGGACCACATCTTCTTTATCCATTCATCTGTTGAAGAGCATCTTGGCTCTTTCCACAGTTTGACTATTGTGGCCATTGCTGCTATGAACATCCGAGTGCATATGACCCTTCTTTTCACTACATCTGTATCTTTGGGGTAAATACCCAGTAGTGCGATTGCTGGGTCATAGCTCTATTTTTTTTTTTTTTTTGAGGAACCTCCAGACTGTTTTCCAAAGTGGCTGTACCAACTTGCCTCCCCACCAACAGTGTAAGAGAGTTCCCCTTTCTCCACAGCCTCTCCACATTTGTTGTTTCTTGCCTTGTCCAATTTTGTCTGGTGATTTTCCTAATGCAAATTGAGGTCGTTTTGCTTGGGTTTTTTTTTTGGGGGGGGGGGGTTGTTGTTGTTTTCTTCACATGCTGAACAATTTTGGATTTTTATCTTACATACTTTGAGTATTATGAGACCCTAGGACTTGTTTAAGTCCTATGAAGAATGATGATATTTATATTTTAGCCTTAGGTAGGCTGTGGTTCCAATACCAGTTCAGTGTTTTGTGCTTTTTAGCGTGATTCAGAGCTATCCTGTATCTGTGCAACCCAGCTGTCAGTCAAATACCTGGGCACAGGTTATCTCAACTCTTAAAGTATTTAGTATGTTGATTAGAATCAGATCCATGAAGGTATAGGTATACTTTTGTGTTCCCTGCTGGTCCCATTTTCGGCCTCCTGGCCAGGAAATGTCCAGTTCCATCATTGCACCATACATAAAGGCCCATGATATGGAAGACAGAGAGAAAAGAATCCTGAGATAGACTCTGCCTTCTTGGATCTCTAGCCACAACAAATGTTAGAGGAAGCTTCCTCCCTCAGAGATTTAGCTCCTGCAGTACTCTGTTGCTGGCTACTTTTGCTGCTGCTGCTCCATCGTCACAGAACTACCTTGGACACTAGGCTGCAAGAACTGAGAAAACGGAGAGAAGGCACGAGGGAGTTCCTTCATTCATCATTTTTTTCCGTAGCCTTTCAGCTCAACTAGAGGACTTCAGTTGGCGTCTCTTTGCACCACAATGCTCATTCTGGTTTTCCAGCTGTGTTGTTTTCAGACTGGGGAATATACAAGGAAAATATGGCAAATGCACTGCCAGTTCATTAGTATTTTGAATTCTGATGATTTCCTTTGATCTGCCAGCTTATATTTATTTTCAGAGTTTTAGATGGCTGTCTATGCATCCTGTTCAGGTTGTATAATGGGTGGTCAGTGAGATAGGAAGATTGGCTTGTGTTTACTCCATCTTCCCTGGACCTGGATGCAGAAAGTTACTTTCTGCACCTACTATTTAGTTAAGGATGGCAATAGACTTTATATAGTCAATGTTTAGTTAATTTATCAACATATATTGCTTCTTCCCTCACTGGCCTTCCCTCTAGGTTATGTATTCATATGACTATACATCTTTAATATTTGTTTTAGAGAATGTTTTTATGTGGTGAGTTTTTTCTGTTATGTCTATAAATGTCTTTAAATGTCTCTCCCATTAAATTTTGAATTTTTCTTTTTTTAAAAGATTTTATTTATTTATTTGATAGACAGCGATGACAAGTAGGCAGAGAGGCAGGCAGAGAGAGGGAGAAGCAGGCTTCCCGCCGAGCAGAGAGCCCGACATGGGGCTCGATCCCAGGACCCTGAGATCATGACCTGAGCCGAAGGCAGAAGCTAAACCCACTGAGCCACTCAGGCGCCCCCAAATTTTGAATTTTTCAATGCCAAAAATATACAAATACTGGAAACTGCTTAGAGCAAATGTACCACTGAGAGAGTTATTATATGATGGATATCCTTTTAACCCGATTCATAAATGAGAAGTTGGCCGCAACTCCAGAAACCTCATGCCCCTTTCTCGAAACAAGCACCTTCCTCCCATGGCAAGAAAACTACTGTTCTAGACTCCATGGAAATCCGTTATTACTTTTCTTTATACTTCTATTACCTAGCTGAGCAGCCCCAACCACCATAATTTAGCTTAGCTGGACTTTTAAAAATATGTTTGTCACCTATCTGTATATTTTTTAAATTTTTTAATTTAAACTTTATTTTATTTTTTCAGTGTTCCAAAATGCATTGTTTATGCATCACACAGTGCTCCATGCAATATGTGCCCTCCTTAATACCCAATTGTATCTTTTTAACCTTGAACATTTTTGTTGAAAAAAACCAATTCTGCAATTTTTCATTCAAAGTAGTGATTGGATCTATAAACTTAATCTGATCCAGATTTTCTCTGGGAGGAGAATTATTTTGATGGTGCTGTTGATTTCATTGTCAAGGGACATCTAGCAGTCTAATTATGCCTTTTTTTTGTGGTTGGCAGCCATATATTCTTAGTTGGCAGTGCTTAGATCTTTAATTTATACATGTTGCAAAATAGTGATGCTCCAGCTTTTTCCTTCTTCATTTAAATATATCCCAACATCTGCCATTTATTTCCCAGTGGTAGTTTGCATAAGAAAGGCAGGATAGATGTTTGAGTCTTTCCTTTTATTTATGAGTTTGCAAAACAGAACTGGTACCTTAGAATCCTATAGATGTAATTAATCTAATTGTGTGTGTGTGTGTGTGTGTGTGTGTGTGTGAGAGAGAGAGAGAGAGAGAGAGACCATGCAGACCTCCAAAATCAGATAACACAAGAGTCTCAGCTATGAGAGTAATGGAATCCATCTCCTTGCCTGTGCTGAGGATTTGCCCTTGACAGGTTGTTCTTTGTTCCTGGGAGACAGAACTCTGATAACCAACCACCTTTGGCTGGAGGTCTCTCAATAGCCTTACTAAACCTTACTGAATGACAGTCTAGGCTTTCCACCCAACATTTCCCCCCTCCTCCCTTTGCTTAGGATCAGACTTAACACTGCAGTTTGATAGCCACTCTATTCCACTCTCTGTTTTCTCTCACAAGGTCACTTCTTCCAATAAAACCCTTGCACATTTCACCCCACCTTGTCATCTGCTTCTTGGAAGACCTGGATGAATATCTTATTTCATTATGAGCTCACAGATTTACACTTCTTCAGTGTGTTTAAACCTATTTTGTCCTTATCTTACTGATCATCAAATTGTCCTATCTTTGATGAGTGGGAGGTTCTTCTGGTTGACCCCAAGTTTTTTAACACGACTCTACTAGTCCCTGATAATGGTCTTGCAATCTGTTGTAAGTATTCTGACCTTTTCTTCTCATCTTGTACTTTTCCTTCCCAGGACCTGAAATCAGTTATTTTAACCATTTCTCTATGAAGCCCTGGTATTTTTTAGTTGCAAATGTTTTTCGGCCTCTGCAATAGATAAATTTAGGGTATATATCTATTATCTATCATCTATCTATCTATCTATTATCTTTCTATCTCTATCATCTATGATAAAATGCCTAATGAGTTCCAATTCAGAATTATAGACTGCTTACTTAAGCTTTTCTATCTTACATTTAGAGCTCCTAAAAATTCTGGCTCTCAAAAGCACTAGGAATAATCAGATTAGAATAACACCTACATATTCATTTGCTTTATCTCACAATACAATCAAAGCACATTCAAAACAGCAATATCAACACTGTCACCAAAATGATTACTGAAAAAGTTTTAAAAATTGTGATTTTTTTGTGGTTAAGGTTTTTTTTTTTCCCCCCTATCTGCTCTTCCTCTTTTTAAAAAATTCTACTGTGGGGTGCCTGAGTGGCTCAGTTGGTTGTGTCTGTCTCTTGGTTTCAGCTCCAGTCATGATCTCAGAGAAGACCCCCACTTCAGCCTTCAAGCTCAGTGGGCAGTCTGCTTGAGATTCTCTCTTTTCTCTCTCTCTCTGTCTCTCCCCTCAAGCTCTCTCTCTCTCTCTCATCCTCTAAAACTAAAAAAGTAAATCTTAAAAAAAAAAAAATTCTACTGTATGCATGTTGTCAAAGCCTGTAACTATTACATGCTATATTCACTCTTGTACTCATATTTAATCTTGGTTCTACAAATAATAATAGTAATGCTTATAAAGTAGTCTTTGCCACTTCCTTCAGTAACACTTATTACCCAAAATTTGTTCTCCAGCACATTTCTAAGAAAGGACTCTTGGAAAATATTGCCTACGTTTTTGCATATTGATGACTATTTGCTTCCTATAATTGAAAGTCAGTTTGTATGAATATAGTATCTTTTGTTCAGTTTTTAAAAATATGAGTATCTTTAAATATAATTTTTCTTTCTTTTGACGTAAGGTGCTGCTCTTGAGAAGTCTAAGAGTAGTCTACTTTTCTGTTCCATATGACCTTTATCTGTTCTTTTTGTCCTGAATATTCAAAGGGCATCCACCTTTTTCTTCAAAGTTCAATACTTTCTGTCTTGTTTTGATTGTTATGAGTTGACTTTCTTAGATACGCACTGCATCCTTTCATTCTATAGTTTTAAATCCTTATTTTTGGAAAGCTTTATTAAAATACAGCTCCTAATATTTGTTTTATTCTCATTTTGGTTTTTCTTTTTTGATCTGTTTTTTGGTTTTGTTTTGTTGTTTTGTTTTTTGTGATCAGTTTTTATATTATCCTTTTCATTCAAATCTTTTACTTATCTTTTTAAAAAGTTAACTGTTCTCTTCTTTTTTCATTTCTCTTGACATAACATTATGATTATTTGTCTGTGTTTATTTATCAAATGCAATTCTTTTAAAAATATTTCCCCTCAGTTCTGTTAATTGATATTCCCTCATCTTTTGTATCATCTTCTTAATAAATTATTTTAAAATATGAAGATATACATTTCATTTGTATACATTTGTATATTTTTAAAAAAAGTTTTTTATCAAAATGTTTTTCTGGTATGCTTTTAATTTCTGTTTTCTATAGAAGCTTTGGTTCTATAGAACCTTTCCTGTTACTGCATTTACATTAAATTTGGTTCTTCTAAACTTTCAGAATGGAGGTATGGCTTAGAATGGTTTCATATCACAGTTCTCAAATACTGTGGTGGCTTTTGATGTGTTTACTTGGCAAAACCAAACTGTGTTTTCTAGAATTCTCTTCACTGTATTTTTCCGGCTAGGGCAGTGAGATTCTCCCGGGAGATTTGGAAGGAAGAAGTAAAACAACAACCAATTTGTAGCTCACATGCATTGTTGATAATTTGCTGAGCTCACCTTGTGAACATGAAGCAGAGACAGACTCCATTTTCCCTGGATTCTCCTTCAACTTGTCCAATTCCTGGACCAGATACATGTTTAGTTCCATAGCAAAGAGGCTTTGCAAGATGCCCATCGCACCAGTTTCAAATGCAACAAGATCTGACACAGGTTTCAGTCCATTCTTAGGAGTTTCCCGCATGTGCTTGTGAGTTCTAGCTAGTTCTTGCTCTCATTTGCTATACATACATCTTGTGGTCCTGACCACCTGTCCTGAGAACTTCAGACTCCAGGATCAGGTACAAGGATATCAGCCTTACAAAGTCTGCTTGACTGCTCCCAGAGTTTGACCTTATTCAAGTTCTCAGACATATTTACACACACACACACACACACACACACACACACACACACACACCTCAGTGGTTCTGCTTCTCTGAATCTTGACTGCTGATATAAGTAACATTTTAGTTGCTTTGAGAAGTATTGGAATATGTGACATCTTGCTTTATTCTCTTCCCCCACTTATAATCTGGACTCTCTTTTCCCTTTGCTTCTATTGTCCCTTTCCAGTTCAATTTGGACTCGTTTCTTAGCAGTTTCCTTTCTGTGTGGGGCTTTGTCTTGGAAGGGAGGTTTGCCTATTATTATTGAGAGTTGGTATGACCCAGTCTGTGCTGGTCCCTTCAGATATTACTGAAATCTTTGTGCCCCCACTTCCATTAAGAGTGAGCAAACCCGAGCGCCTGGCTGGCTCAGTGGGTTAAGCCGCTGCCTTCGGCTCGGGTCATGATCTCAAGTTTCATTCCTCCATATATAACTGTCCAATTTTCCCACCACCATTTATTGAAAAGACTTTTTTCCACTAGATTTTTTTTCCTGCTCTGTTGAAGACTATTTGACCATAGAGTTGAGGGTCCATATCTGGACTCTCTACTCTGTTCCACTGGTCTATATGTCTGTTTTTGTGCCAGTACCATGCTGTCTTGGTGATTATCGCTTTGTAGTAAAGCTTGAAATCAGGCAACATGATGCCCCCAATTTTGTTTTTCTTTTTCAACATTTCCTTAGCAATTCAGGGTCTTTTCTGGTTCCATACAAATTTTAGGATTGTTTGTTCCAACACTTTGAAAAATGCCAGTGGAATTTTTATCTGGATGACATTGAAAGTATAGATTGCTCTGGACAGTATAGACATTTTAACATTTATTCTTCTGTTCTACAACACTCAAAAACAGATAATCACTTTTTAAAAATGGGCAGAAGACATGAACAGACACTTCTCCAAAGAAGACATACAAATGGCTAACAGACACATGAAAAATGTTCATCATCATTTGCCATCAGGGAAATTCAATCAAAACCACATAAAGATTCCACCTTATACCAGTTAGAATGACCAAAATTAAGAAGACAGGAAAAAATAAGTGTTGGAGAGGATGTGGAGAAAGGGAACTCCTCTTACACTGTCAGTGGGAATGCAAGTTAGTGCAGCCACTTTGGAAAACAGTGTGGAGATAACTTAAGAAATTAAAAATATAGCTACCATATGACTCAGCAATGGCACTACTGGGTATTTGCCACAAAGATACAGATGTAGTGAAAAGAAGCGCCATCTGTACCCCAATATTTATAGTAGCAATGTTCACAATAGCCAAACTGTGGAAAGAGTCAGGATGCCCTACAACATATGAATGGATAAAGAAGATATGGTCCATCTATACAATGGAATATTATGCCTCCATCAGAAAGGATGAATACCCAACTTTTGTATCAAGATGGATGGGACTGGAGAAGATTATGTTGAGTGAAGCAAGTCAAGCAAAGAGAGTCAATTATGATATGGTTTTACTTGTGCAACATAAGGAATAACATGGAGGACATTGGGAGAAGGAAAGGAAAAGTGAATTAGGGGAAATTGGAGGGGGGATGAACCATGAGAGACTATGGACTCTGAGCAACAAACTGAGTGTTTTGGAGGGGAAAAGGGTAGGGGGTTAGATGAGCCTCGTGGTGGGTGTTAAGGAGGTCATGTATTGCATGGAGCACTTCGTGTAGTGTATAAACAGTGAATCTTAGAACACTGAAAAAAATACAATTAAATTTTGAAAGTAAACAATGAGAAGGTTTACCACATCATTTAGTAGGGCCTCTTACTCAAAAACCAAAGAAAAGGGTTTTTCCTTTTCTCTGTGATTCACTCCCAACCTGTCATGATTGTTCTTATTTGCTATTTCATGTTGTATTTGCTTGAACACAGGACACTTGGAGAGTGAGTGAGGCCGTCAGAGAAACCCAAAGTCCTAGTCTGTGATTTACCTCACAGACTGCATGCTTCCTGTACCAGGTCCCGAGAGGAGTTGGGGGTGGCTGTGGCCTTTGGCCATGGGCAGGTAAGTAAACTGCTGAGAATGCATCTCAGAGTGGCAGGGAGGACATGGGAAGCAGGACCACGCATAAGTTCTCCAAACTCCCAGTGCGTGTTCCATTGTTCCATTAGTCAATTAAAAAATCATTAAGACAACAAATGCCCATCATCAGCCTCCAAGCTGGAGCCTCTCTGAGTGTGAGGTCTTGTGCATCAGCACTGGTCATGTGCTCATGAAGTTGCCCTGCCTGGTGGTGATATTGAAGGTCTCAAACCCATCAAATGCCCACTGTTTCCCTCAGCTGACACTATGCCTTTCTTTTGGAAGGTAGTGTTTCTCTTCATGATCTTGTGTTCTGGAATTCTCAGGAATACTGGACTGTCTAGCTGTTATTTCAGAGGTTGTCTACAAAATTTGGGTCTTGCTATCCCCACTTATTTGTGTTCACAGGGATTTGAAGAGATTCAAAATGAATACTACTAGTTACACCATCTTCCCAGAGGCCTTGAAAAAATATCTTAATTGACTATAATTTTTACTTTAATAGTTGTTTACATTCACCACTTTGTAGATATTATTCCACAGGGTTCTGGTAATTGTTTTCACAAAATCTACCACTATGCTGTATCATTTTAGGTAGTTCCTTTATCTTTTCTCTTCCAAAGATTTGAAAATCTTTAGTTTCACTAGAAGACACTTTGGTGTGTATATTTTCATTTATTCTGCATAATACTCAGAGTAAATTTTATTTTGAGAGCTCCTTACCTTAGAAAACATTCTCTCATATTACCTCTTCTAAAATTGCTTTCTACCATTTTTCTCCAGTGTTTTATTCTGAAACTCCAGCCAGATTTATGTTGGAGGCTTTTATTGTCTCCTCTAACCCCTGTCCTTTCACTTTTCTTCCCTTTGTGACTCTGAGGTGAGTTATAGGCAGTGGACTGTATTCCCCAATTTACTGACCACTGGGGCGGAGGATTGACTCTCTTAGTTTTGGAGTGGTTCATGCATATTGTTCCCTTTCACTTTCCAAAGTCCCTCTGTTTGGATGGTAAATCCTATGATCCTCAGTTTTAACTTCTAATTCATTCATTGTCTAGATATATTTTGTTAGTTGAGGCTCTGTAAATGTCATTGCTCATTTTCATTATTTTTCGTTGTATCCACTTGTTCTTATTTCATTTTTGCCTGCTTTGTTTCATAACTTCTTGTTATTTTGATAATCACAGTCCTTTCTTTTCTGTGAGTATCCTAAGCAAACACCCTGGCTTGGAGTTGAGGGGTATTCTGGAACTGTGTGGTGGGGGGAGGGGATCCTCCTTTGCACTGGGTGATGGTTGAAGTGTAGGGCCCTCGCATGGCTCCCAGTGACACCATGAAAAGGAGACTTATTAGTTCTGTGTGTGGAGCAGAAGTTTCAACTGTCTACTCCTCTGATAGATGGAGGGGGCCAATAGCCTCCAGCCATGCACACTTACAGTCAAGGGCGGTGAAGATTTAGGCTCTCCACTGGGCCATTGTTGATGAAGGTGAGTGTGTACATGTTTTCTAAATATTTTCTCTCTTGTTGGTTCTTCTTTCCTTGTCCATGGGCTAGAGACAGCAAGCTTTTATTGACTGATTTTTGTCTGAACTCATTAGCTATCCTCTGATGCAGGCTTCTCCAAGATCCAGTCTGGGATATTAAGTCAAAAATAAAATACAGAGAACTCACTGCTGTGTCCCAGGCTGTGTGTGCCTGTCCCCAGGTTCCTAGGTGTTTTTTGTTAGTTTGTTTGTTTACTTAAATTCCAGTATAGTTAACATATAGTGTAATATTAGTTTCAGGTGTACAATTTAGTGATTCGACACTTCCATGCAACACCTCGTGCTCATGTCAACAAGAATACCCCTTACTTAAACCCCTTCATCTATTTCACCCATCCCTCCTCCCCCCTCCCCCTTGGTAACCATCAGTTTGGTCTCTAGGCTTTAGAGTCTGCTTTTTGGTTTGACTTTCTCTCTTTTTTCCTTTGTTCATTTGTTTGTTTCTTAAATTCCATATGAGTGAAATCATATGGTGTCTGCCTTTCTCTGACTTATTTCCCTAGCTGATTTATCCTTTTTCTCTCTACCTTTCGGAATCTTGTTTTGCTCATATAATGTTTAGAGTTTTAGCTATACTTAGCTGGAGGAGGAGAGAGAAGTGCCGTCTATTCCATTTTGGTCTTGAACTAGTTGTTTGTCCTGCTTATTTTAACAATGCTATTATTTTAATTATTTTTTTTAATTTTTTTATTTTTTAATTATTTTTTTTCAGTGGATATATGTTCCATTTAATGATATTTTCTAGGAGAAGGGTTGATTGTCTTAATTTTAGAACCCCTTATGTGTTTATGGAATTTTGTTATGTAGGCTCATTTCTCTCTCTGTCTCTGTCTGTCTGTCTTCCCTAACCCTGCTGCATCTAACAATTTTGCAATTGACAATACTTCCCCCACTTGGAACCTTCCCTCTTTGGAATCCAAAATGACATTTTACTTACTGAGTTCCAGTTAATGTTTCTCAGCAAAACTAAAGACATTGCACAGGGCATTCCAAGGTCAGAAGAAATCTAGGCCTGTCAGGGTTCCCTCGTTGGAAGGAGATACTCCACCTCCCCAGTGCCTTCTCCACACTCCCTTCATGAGCCAGGAAGATAGAGGGGGATTCTCATTTTAAGCACTGGAATAGATCACTTCTTACTTTTCCCAAGAGTCAGAGGTTTTTAATCAGTAACCCAGCTTCTGATTTTCAGGGTTTCTCAGCCACAGATACAATTTTTTTTCTGTCTTGAAGAATAGCTGAACATTATTAGGCTTTCATTCCCTTCTACATTTTATCTGTAGGACTGGATAAGGGGAAGCCTTCAAACATGATCTTTCAATGATGACTTAAAGTTGAGATTCCATATTTAGCCTCTCAAAGCAATGAAGATCAAGAATTCTGATAAATCTCAAAGCCTGGGGAAGTTTAAGAAAAGATGTACTCCCATACACTTACTCTTGTTGAGAGTATGCAGGCAGAGAGGGGTGGGGGGAAGCAGGCTCCCTGCTGAGCAGAGAGCCCCATGCGGGGCCCAATCCCAGGACCCTGAGACCATGACCCAAGCTGAAGGCAGAGGCTTTAACCCACTGAGCCACCCAGGCACCCCACAGTATATACATTTAAAATTTGTGTTTAAAATGTTTATGAAAAAACAGAAGATGAATTAGAATCACTGTGAATTCACTGTTGAAGTATCTAGCTTTACAATAGAGTTCTAATTCATCTATCTGTTTTTTCATAAACTCAAAACCCTGTAATTGTGATAGTTATCCTGATAAGTCCAATTATCAACATAAATGACTCAGAAAACCAAAAAAAAAAAAACAAAAATGTTTAGATGTGCCTGAGTGGCTCAGTCGGTTAGGACTCTGACTCTTGATGTCAGCTCAGGTCATGATCTCAGGGTCTTGAGATCAAGCCCCATGTGGGACTCCACACTCAGTGCATAGTCTGTGTGTCTCCCCGCTAAATAAATAAATAAATGAACAAGCAAACAAATAAAATCCTTAACATATTTATTACAGCATAGCTTATCTTAACAAAAAAAGAAAAAGAAAGAAATACAAACTCCTGAAAGCCCGTCATTAAGATAAAGGTTAAGTAAAGGATGGCATATCCACAAACTAGAATGAGAGGCATATTTAAGAGTGGAATTGATATGTGCTTACAGATAACAAAACATATACAAGAAGCTACATAGGAAAGTTACTAACCAATATAGTATAATCTCATTTGGGTAAGAAGTTCTGGAAGCCACTCAGGTAACTGTTAGCAGGCATTAGTTGTAGTCATTAGAAATGAAGTGAGAGGGACTTACAGATTTGTATCCTTTCATACTGTCTGTAGTTTTATTAACATTTCCTTAATTGTGCTTATATTTTTAAAAAATCTTGTCCTTATTTCTAGTGGGAATATAAGGAGGTACAGCTACCCTGGAAAATAATTTGGCAGTTTCTTATAAAAGGAAACATATGATTACCATATGATCCACCAGTTGCACTCTTGGACATTTATCCCAGAGAAATGAAAACTTACGTTCACAAAAAGTCCTATAACTGCATGTTCATAGTAACTTTATTTTTAATAGTCCCAAATGGGAAGTGACCTAGATGTCCTTGAGTGGGTAAATGGTCCAATAAACTGTGGTAAAGCCATATTATGTAGACTCTCTCTTATTTCTTACAATTGCATGTGAATATACAATGATCTCAAAATTAAAAGTTTAATTTTTTAAAAGATTTTATTTATTTATTTGACAGACAGAGATGACAAGTAGGCAGAGAGGCAGGCAGAGAGAGAGGAAGAGAAATGGGTTCCCTGCTGAACAGAAAGCCCCATGTGGGGCTGGATCCCAGGCAGAGGCTTTAACCCACTGAGCCACCCAGGTGCCCCTAAAAGTTTAATTTTCAAAAAACCAGTCCTCAAAAGTGTGATTCTTTTTCTCCATACAGATCTCATGGTTTGTTTGTTTGTTTGTTTTTTGTTTGTTTGTTTGTTTTGGCTGGGTTATCCTAAATATTTTAAAGATTTTGTTTCTATTGTAAATTGAATCTTTTTTTTTTTTTAAAGTAAATTGAATCTTAATATGACATTTTCTTAATGGCTATTGCTGATTCAAGGAATGAAATTCATTTTTATATGCTAATCTCCTATCTGGTAATTTTACTGTATTCCTTTATTTGTTCTTATTTTCTTTTTTTTTTTTTTAACTTTTTATTTTTTATAAACATATATTTTTATCCCCAGGGGTACAGGTCTGTGAATCACCAGGTTTACACACTTCACAGCACTCACCAAAGCACATACCCTCCCCAATGTCCATAATCCCACCCCCTTCTCCCAAACCCCCTCCCCCCAGCAACCCTCAGTTTGTTTTGTGAGATTAAGAGTCACTTATGGTTTGTCTCCCTCCCAATCCCATCTTGTTTCATTTATTCTTCTCCTACCCACTTAAGCCTCCATGTTGCATCACCACTTCCTCATATCAGGGAGATCATATGATAGTTGTCTTTCTCTGCTTGACTTATTTCGCTAAGCATGATACGCTCTAGTTCCATCCATGTTGTCGCAAATGGCAAGACTTCATTTCTTTTGATGGCTGCATAGTATTCCATTGTGTATATATACCACATCTTCTTGATCCATTCATCTGTGGATGGACATCTAGGTTCTTTCCATAGTTTGGCTATTGTGGACATTGCTGCTATAAACATTCGGGTGCATGTGCCCCTTTGGATCACTACGTTTGTATCTTTAGGGTAAATACCCAATAGTGCAATTGCTGGGTCATAAGGCAGTTCTATTTTCAACATTCTGAGGAACCTCCATGCTGTTTTCCAGAGTGGCTGCACCAGCTTGCATTCCCACCAACAGTGTAGGAGGGTTCCCCTTTCTCCACATCCTCGCCAGCATCTGTCATTTCCTGACTTGTTGATTTTAGCCATTCTGACTGGTGTGAGGTGATATCTCATTGTGGTTTTGATTTGTATTTCCCTGATGCCGAGTGATATGGAGCACTTTTTCATGTGTCTGTTGGCCATCTGGATGTCTTCTTTGCAGAAATGTCTGTTCATGTCCTCTGCCCATTTCTTGATTGGATTATTTGTTCTTTGGGTGTTGAGTTTGCTAAGTTCTTTATAGATTCTGGACACTAGTCCTTTATCTGATATGTCGTTTGCAAATATCTTCTCCCATTCTGTCAGTTGTCTTTTGATTTTGTTAACTGTTTCCTTTGCTGTGCAAAAGCTTTTGATCTTGATGAAATCCCAATAGTTCATTTTTGCCCATGCTTCCCTTGCCTTTTGCGTTGTTCCTAGGAAGATGTTGCTGCGGCAGAGGTCGAAGAGGTTGCTGCCTGTGTTCTCCTCAAGGATTTTGATGGATTCCTTTCGCACATTGAGGTCCTTCATCCATTTTGAGTCTATTTTTGTGTGTGGTGTAAGGAAATGGTCCAATTTCATTTTTCTACATGTGGCTGTCCAATTTTCCCAGCACCATTTATTGAAGAGGCTGTCTTTTTTCCATTGGACATTCTTTCCTGCTTTGTCGAAGATGAGTTGACCATAGATTTGAGGGTCTATTTCTGGGCTCTCTATTCTGTTCCATTGATCTATGTGTCTGTTTTTGTGCCAGTACCATGCTGTCTTGATGATGACAGCTTTGTAATAGAGCTTGAAGTCCGGAATTGTGATGCCACCAACGTTGGCTTTCTTTTTCAATATCCCTTTGGCTATTCGAGGTCTTTTCTGGTTCCATATAAATTTTAGCATTATTTGTTCCATTTCTTTGAAAAAGATGGATGGTACTTTGATAGGAATTGCATTAAATGTGTAGATTGCTTTAGGTAGCATAGACATTTTCACAATATTTATTCTTCCAATCCAGGAGCATGGAACATTTTTCCATTTCTTTGTGTCTTCCTCAATTTCTTTCATGAGTACTTTATAGTTTTCTGAGTATAGATTCTGTGTCTCTTTGGTTAGGTTTATTCCTAGGTATCTTATGGTTTTGGATGCAATTGTAAATGGGATTGACTCCTTAATATCTCTTTCTTCTGTCTTGCTGTTGGTGTAGAGAAATGCAACTGATTTCTGTGCATTGATTTTATATCCTGACACTTTACTGAATTCCTGTATAAGTTCTAGCAGTTTTGGAGTGGAGTCTTTTGGGTTTTCCACATATAGTATCATATCATCTGCGAAGAGTGATAATTTGACTTCTTCTTTGCCGATTTGGATGCCTTTAATTTCCTTTTGTTGTCTGATTGCTGAGGCTAGGACCTCTAGTACTATGTTGAATAGCAGTGGTGATAATGGACATCCCTGCCGTGTTCCTGACCTTAGTGGAAAAGCTTTCAGTTTTTCTCCATTGAGAATGATATTTGCGGTGGGTTTTTCATAGATGGCTTTGATGATATTGAGGTATGTGCCCTCTATCCCTACACTTTGAAGAGTTTTGATCAGGAAGGGATGCTGTACTTTGTCAAATGCTTTTTCAGCATCTATTGAAAGTATCATATGGTTCTTGTTCTTTCTTTTATTGATGTGTTGTATCACATTGACTGATTTGCGGATGTTGAACCAACCTTGCAGCCCTGGAATAAATCCCACTTGGTCGTGGTGAATAATCTTTTTAATGTACTGTTGAATCCTATTGGCTAGTATTTTGTTGAGTATTTTCGCATCTGTGTTCATCAAGGATATCGGTCTGTAGCTCTCTTTTTTGGTGGGATCCTTGTCTGGTTTTGGGATCAAGGTGATGCTGGCCTCATAAAATGAGTTTGGAAGTTTTCCTTCCATTTCTATTTTTTGGAACAGTTTCAGGAGAATAGGAATTAGTTCTTCTTTAAATGTTTGGTAGAATTCCCCCGGGAAGCCGTCTGGCCCTGGGCTTTTGTTTGTTTGGAGATTTTTAATGACTGTTTCAATCTCCTTACTGGTTATGGGTCTGTTCAGGCTTTCTATTTCTTCCTGGTTCAGTTGTGGTAGTTTATATGTTTCTAGGAATGCATCCATTTCTTCCAGATTGTCAAATTTATTGGCGTAGAGTTGCTCATAGTATGTTCTTATAATAGTTTGTATTTCTTTGGTGTTAGTTGTGATCTCTCCTCTTTCATTCATGATTTTATTTATTTGGGTCCTTTCTCTTTTCTTTTTGATAAGTCGGGCCAGGGGTTTATCAATTTTATTAATTCTTTCAAAGAACCAGCTCCTACTTTCGTTGATTTTTTCTATTGTTTTTTTGGTTTCTATTTCATTGATTTCTGCTCTGATCTTTATGATTTCTCTTCTCCTGCTGGGCTTAGGGTTTCTTTCTTGTTCTTTCTCCAGCTCCTTTAGGTGTAGGGTTAGGTTGTGTACCTGAGACCTTTCTTGTTTCTTGAGAAAGGCTTGTACCGCTATATATTTTCCTCTCAGGACTGCCTTTATTGTGTCCCACAGATTTTGAACTGTTGTATTTTCATTATCATTTGTTTCCATGATTTTTTTCAATTCTTCTTTAATTTCCCGGTTGACCCATTCATTCTTTAGAAGGATACTGTTTAGTCTCCATGTATTTGGGTTCTTTCCAAACTTCCTTTTGTGGTTGAGTTCTAGCTTTAGAGCATTGTGGTCTGAAAATATGCAGGGAATGATCCCAATCTTTTGATACCGGTTGAGTCCTGATTTAGGACCGAGGATGTGATCTATTCTGGAGAATGTTCCATGTGCACTAGAGAAGAATGTGTATTCTGTTGCTTTGGGATGAAATGTTCTGAATATATCTGTGATGTCCATCTGGTCCAGTGTGTCGTTTAAGGCCTTTATTTCCTTGCTGATCTTTTGCTTGGATGACCTGTCCATTTCAGTGAGGGGAGTGTTAAAGTCCCCTACTATTATTGTATTGTTGTTGATGTGTTTCTTTGATTTTGTTATTAATTGGTTTATATAGTTGGCTGCTCCCACGTTGGGGGCATAGATATCAAAATTGTTAAATCTTCTTGTTGGACAGACCCTTTGAGTATGATAGAGTGTCCTTCCTCATCTCTTATTATAGTCTTTGGCTTAAAATCTAATTGATCTGATATAAGGATTGCCACTCCTGCTTTCTTCTGATGTCCATTAGCATGGTAAATTCTTTTCCACCCCCTCACTTTAAATCTGGAGGTGTCTTCGGGCTTAAAATGAGTTTCTTGGAGGCAACATATAGATGGGTTTTGTTTTTTTATCCATTCTGATACCCTGTGTCTTTTGACAGGGGCATTTAGCCCATTCACATTCAGGGTAACTATTGAGAGATATGAATTTAGTGCCATTGTATTGCCTGTAAGGTGACTGTTATTGTATATGGTCTCTGTTCCTTTCTGATCTACCACTTGTAGGCTCTCTCTTTGCTTAGAGGACCCCTTTCAATATTTCCTGTAGAGCTGGTTTGGTATTTGCAAATTCTTTCAGTTGTTGTTTGTCCTGGAAGCTTTTAATCTCTCCTTCTATTTTCAATGATAGCCTAGCTGGATATAGTATTCTGGGCTGCATGTTTTTCTCGTTTAGTGCTCTAAAAATATCATGCCAGCTCTTTCTGGCCTGCCAGGTCTCTGTGGATAAGTCAGCTGCCAATCTAATATTTTTACCATTGTATGTTACAGACTTCTTTTCCCGGGCTGCTTTCAGGATTTTCTCTTTGTCACTGAGACTTGTAAATTTTACTATTAGGTGACGGGGTGTGGGCCTATTCTTATTGATTTTGAGGGGCGTTCTCTGAACCTCCTGAATTTTGATGCTCGTTCCCTTTGCCATATTGGGGAAATTCTCCCCAATAATTCTCTCCAGTATACCTTCTGCTCCCCTCTCTCTTTCTTCTTCTTCTGGAATCCCAATTATTCTAATGTTGTTTCGTCTTATGGTGTCACTTAATTCTCGAATTCTCCCCTCGTGGTCCAGTAGCTGTTTGTCCCTCTTTTGCTCAGCTTCTTTATTCTCTGTCATTTGGTCTTCTATATCACTAATTCTTTCTTCTGCCTCATTTATCCTAGCAGTTAGAGCCTCCATTTTTGATTGCACCTCATTAATAGCTTTTTTGATTTCAACTTGGTTAGATTTTAGTTCTTTTATTTCTCCAGAAAGGGCTTTTATATCTCTCGAGAGGGTTTCTCTAATATCTTCCATGCCTTTTTCGAGCCCGGCTAGAACCTTGAGAATTGTCATTCTGAACTCTAGATCTGACATATTACCGATGTCTGTATTGATTAGGTCCCTAGCCTTCGGTACTGCCTCTTGTTCTTTTTTTTGCGTTGAATTTTTACGTCTTGTCATTTTGGCCAGATAAGAGTAAATGAAGGGGCAAGTAAAATACTAAAAGGGTGGCAACAACCCCAGAAAAATATGCTTTAACTAAATTAGAAGAGATCCAAAATCGTGAGTGGGGAGAAAGGGGATAAAAAGAGGTTCAAAAAGAAAGAAAGAAAAAAAAAAGAAAAGAAAAAAAAATTTTTTTAAAAAAAGAAAACACCTGAGAAAAATGTAAAAAAGAAAATATATATATATTAGATAAACTAGTAAAAAAATCGTTAAAAAAGAAAAAGGTAACAGTTAAAAAAAAATTTTTTTTACCCGAAGGCGAGAAGAAAAAGAAAAAAAAAATGAAAAAGAAAAAATTAAATTAACTGCAAGACTAAAAAAAAATCACAGGAAAAAAGCCATGAGTTCCGTGCTTGGCTTTCTCCTCCTCTGGAATTCTGCTGCTCTCCTTGGTATTGAAACCGCACTCCTTGGTAGGTGAACTTGGTCTCGGCTGGATTTCTTGTTGATCATCTGGGGGAGGGGCCTGTTGTAGTGATTCTCAAGTGTCTTTGCCCCAGGCGGAATTACACCTCCCTTACCCGGGGCCGGGATGAGTAATCCGCTGGGGTTTGCTTTCAGGAGCTTTTGTTCCCTGAGCGCTTTCCGTAGAGTTCCGGAGGACGGGAACACAAATGGCGGCCTCCTGGTCTCCGGCCCGGAGGAGCCGAGAGCCCAGGGCCCCACTCCTCAGTGCGCCCTCAGAGAACAGCGCCCAGTTATTCCCGTCTGCCTGACCTCCGGCCGCGCTCCGAGCTCACCGAGCCTGCGACCGGTTCAAGGTCACCCCGAGCTCCGAGCTTACTGTCGGCTCTGTCTCTGCAGCCGGCTTTCCCGTTCCAATACCCGCAAGCTCTGCGACACTCAGACACCCCCGATTCTTCTGTGACCCTGCGGGACCTGAGGCCACGCTGACCCCGCGTGGGCTTCGCCCCGGTTTAGCCTCTGGAGCGATGTCCCTCAGCGGAACAGACTTTTAAAAGTCCTGATTTTGTGCGCGGTTGCTCCGCCGCTTGCCGGGAGCCGGCCCCTCCCCCCGGGGTCTATCTTCCCGTCGCTTTGGATTCACTTCTCCGCCGGTCCTACCTTTCAGAAAGCGGTTGTTTTTCTGTTTCCAGAATTGCTGTTCTTCTTCTCTTCGGTCTGCCGATGCATTTTCAGGTGTTTGCAATCTTTAGATAAGCTATCTAGCTGATCTCCGGCTAGCTGAAGCAGTCTCAGCTTGCTACTTCTCCGCCATCTTGACTCCTCCCTCTTGTTCTTATTTTCTATTGTCTCTTTTTATATGTTGCCAATGTAAATTATCAGAAAAAAAAAGGACTAGTATACAAAGTCTATAAAGAACTTTTTAAATTTAACATCAAAAAACAAAAAATCCAGTCAAGAAATGGGCAGAAGACAGGAACAGATATTTCTACAAAGAAGATATACAAACAATTAACATACGCATGAAAAAATGTTCAAGATCACTCATCATCAGGGAAATATGAATCAAAACCACAACGAGTACCTCCTCATACCAGTCAGAATGGCTAAAATTAACAACTCAGGGAACAACAGATATTGGTGAGGATGCAAAGAGAGGGGAACCCCCTTACACTGTTGGTGGGAATGCAAACTTGTACAGCCACTCTGGAAAACATAGTACTTTAAAAAACGTTTTTTAATGATGTATTGAGGAGCACCTGGGTGGCTCAGTCAGTTAAGCATCTGCCTTTAGCTCAGGTCATGGTCACAGGGTCCTCGGATCAAGCCCCATGCTCAGCAGGATGTCTGCATCACCCTCCCCTTCTGTGATCTCTCACTTTTGCTGCCTCTCAAATAAATAAATAAAAATCTTTTAAAAAAATAATATATTGCCAATGCCATGTGATTTTCCTCTTACTGCATTCATGTAGTAAATTGCACTGGTAGATTTTCTGATAATGAAATAATCTGATGTTGAATCTTTTCTGATGGTGCCCTTGCTTTCTTGGTAGAAACTCTACATAACTATTTTGTTTTGTTAATTTAAAAATACATCAATGAGTTTAATTAGCTAACATTCCATTTCTCATTTCTGTATGTATGTTCACCCGTGAAATCAATCTGTCATTTTCTTTCCTTGTAATTCTCTTGCTGTTTTGATACCAAAGTTATTAACTGACTTCACATAATGAGTTTGGAAGCCTGTCTTCAAATTCTATTTTCTGCAAACAAGGGTTTTGTATTCTTTGAGAGTTTGGTAGAGTTTACTTATGTAAAACTGTCTCAATCTACAAGGGGAGTGTTTGGTTGTCATTTCAATACATTTATTGGTTATTGATTTTTACAACTTTTTCTTTCTCATGGGACAAAATTTAGTATTTTAAGTGTCTCAAAAAATTTTCCATCTCATCTAAGTTTTTATATTTAGTACTCTATAGTTATTTGTATTGTTTTTGTTAGTGAATCTTAAGTTAAATTGCCATATTTTGTTTTGTGGTTTGTTTGGGGTTTTTTTTTGCTTTTTAAATTCATAACAAATAAAAACTTCACTTCCCAGTTTAAAAAAAAAAAAAACATATCTCCCAGTACTTCCAAACTTGTAATAACTTTCCATTTTCTGCAGAGACTCTTCCCATTGAATCTTCAGTCTGGTTGAATCATGTTCTTGTCCAATTGTCATGCTAGAGATTTCTCTTATCATCATTCCTTCTGCTTATTTTATGAATTAGTTACTTATTTTTATATCTCATGATTTCCTCTTTCTTTTGCTACTGTCACATTTTAATAGAGCAAATTCTTCTTTAAAAAGTGCATGGCAATCACTTTGAGACCATATTTTCTGAAAGTATCTTCACTATCTTGTATAAGACTGATAGAATAGCCTGTATAGAGTCTGGATTGGAAATATTTTTCTTTAAGTTTGTTTTTTTCTTTAAGAATATGAAAGCATTGCTTATAGTCTGAGGTCATTTTACTGACTTATCTTTTGCATCTATAATTTTTCTTATCCTCATCGTTGCCTCCTTCCCACAGTGTTCTGAAATGTCATGGTTGGTTTTTATGATTCTCTTTCCAACATTATGTTGCTCAGTGGAAACTTTCAATCTGGAGACTCTTGTCCTTAAATTCTGAGAAACTTTCTAGTATTATTTCATCATTATTTTCTTATCAGTTCTCATTTTTTAAAACTGCAGTTATTCCAATGCTGGCTCTCCCAGAATGATTATTATTTTTTTTCTTAAATCTCATCTGTTACTTTGTTCTACTTTCTTAAAGAGCAATGTCACTTTATCTTCCAGACCTTCTATTGGATATATTGTTTTCCCAATATATTTTTAATTTTCATGAACTTTTGTTCTCTGAATATATTTTAAAGGCATATTTTTATTCTGTGGATGCAGTATCCTCTGTTATATTTATTGGCTCCATTCTCCATACACACTTAGCTGTCTCTGAACTGGCAATTCAAACACCATTTGTCAATCTACTTTGCTTCTGTAAAATTTTTTGATAATTTTCTTCTTTTTTTTTTCTTTTTTTAAATTTAATTTTATTTTTTCAGTGTTTGAAGATTCATTGTTTACACACCATACCCAGTGCTCATGCAGTACGTGCCTTCCTTAAAACCCACCACCAGGCTCACCCAACCCCATAATCTCCTCCCCTCCCAAACCCTCAGTTTTTAATAATTCTTAATTGATGTCATCTTTTGCTTTGTCATTTCACACTGATGTTGTGTTTTTCCTCTTTACTCTGATTTCAGTAGGATTTTGAATGGCTCCATCCGTCGTGTTCAAAAGAAAAAGCCTTTATTTATTTATTTTGTTATTTTTATTTTTTAAGTTTTTATTTTAAATCCAATTAGTAGACATTTAGTGTAATATTACTTTCAGGTGTACAATATGGTGATCCAACAATTCTATACATTACTCAGTGCTCATCACGATAAGGATACTCTTAATCCCCATCACCTATTTCCCCCTTCCACCCACCTCCCCTCTGGTAACCATCAGTTCATTCTCTATAGTTAAGAGTTTGCTTTCTTGTCTGTTTCTTTTTTTCTTTGCTTGTTTGTCTTGTTTCTTAAATTCTACATATGAGTGCAATCATGTGGTATTTGTCTTTCTCTGGCTGGCTTATTTCCTTGAGCATTATACTCTCTAGCTCCAACCATGCCATTGCAAATGGCAAGATTTCATTTTTTTTATGGCTCAGTAATACTGCATTGAATATATATGCCACAACTTCTTTACCCATTCATTTGTCAATGGATACTTGGGCTGTTTCCATAATTTGGCTATTGTTAATAATGTTGCAATAAACAAAGATGTGCATGTATCTTTTTGAATTAGTGTTTTTGCTTTCTTTCAAATTAGTTTCTCTTGTTTTAGATTTCAATTTCTACTGGTAAATATCCAGTAATGCAATTACTGTATCAGAGGGTAAGTCTATTTTCCATATTTTGAAGAACCTTCATACTGTCTTCCACGGTTGCTGTAGCAGTTTGCATTCTTGCCAACAGAGAACAAAAGTTCCTTTTCTTCCACACCCTCACCAACTTATATTGTTTCTTGTGTTTTTATTTTAGCCATTCTGACAGATGTGAGGAGATGTCCCATTGTGGTTTTTATTAGCATTTCTCTGATGATGAATGATGTTGAGCATCATTTCATGTGACTGTTGGCCATCTATATGACTTCTTTGGAGAAATGCTTAATTCCTGTCTTCTGCCCATTTTTAATAGAATTATTTGATTTTTTGGTGTTGAGTTGTATAAGTTCTGTGTATATTTTAGACATTAATCCCTTTTCAGTTATATCATTTGTCAATATATTCTCCCATTTGGGGGGTGGTGGGTTGTTTTTTCATTTTGTTGGTTGCTTTTCTTCGCTGTGACAAAGTTTTTTATCTTGATGTAATCTACAGATTTAAAGCAATTCCTATCAAAGTACTAAAAGCATTTTTAACAGAGTTAGAACAAATAATTCTAAAATTTGCATGGAACCACAAAAGACCCCAATAGCCAAAGTAATCTTGAAAAAGAACAAAACTGGAGGTATCACAAAAAATGGAACAGAATAGCAAGACCAGAAATAAACCCATGATTATATGGTCAATTAATCTTCAACAAAGAAGGAAAATATGCAATCGGAAAAGGTCTCTTCAACAAATGAGGTTGGGAAAACTGGACAGCTACATGCAAAAGAATGAAAATGAACCACTTATTTACACCATACACAAAAATAAACTCAAAATGGATTAGAGACCTGAATATGAGACCTAAAACATACACAATAATCTCTTTGACATCAACCATAGAAACATTTTCCTAGATGTGTCTCCTTTGGCAAGGGAAACAAAAGAAAAATTAAACTATTGGGAACATACAAAAATTAAAAAAAAAACTCCTTTAAGGAAAAAAAAAACTTCTGGTAATTTTATGTTAATTTCCCTTCATTTGATATCTTATTTATTTGCATGTTTACTCTTTGAGAATAACTTTGCTAAATATTAGTGTACACAGTCAGCTTCTTTCTAATAACCAGGCTTTATTTTTTTAATAATTATCTTATTAGGAGAAAACTGAAAAAGTAACTCTAAAAGTTTATAAATTACTATGCATTCTCTGAAAGTAACATACAAGGTGTGGTAAATATCCTACCATAAAATAATACAAAGTACAAAACTTTCCTCTGCCACAAGAGCAATAGAATAACCTATATAGCCCATACAGTGGCAAGAATGTGTTTAGGGATATGGTATATGCTAGTGGTTACAATAGCCATCAGTAAGAATGTGGGTTTTTATAAATTTAATTTAATTTTTTTTTTAGTGTTCCAGGATTCATTGTTTATGCACCACAACCAGTGCTCCATGCAAAATATGTGCTCTCCTTAATACCACCATCCACCTCCCCTCTAAAACTATCAGTTTGTTTCTCAGAGTCCAAGTTCCTCATGGTTCATCTCTTCCTCTGATTTCCCCCAATTCACTTTTCCTTTCCATATCCTAATGTCCTCCATGCTATTCCTTATGCTCCACAAATAAGTGAAACCATATAATAATTGACTCTCTTTGCTTGACTTATTTCACTCAGCATAATCTCCTCCAGTACCGCCCATGCTGATACAAAAGTGGGTATTTATCCTTTCTGATGGCTGTGTAATATCCCATTGTATATATGGACCATATCTTCTTTATCCATTCATATGTTGAAAGACATCTTGGCCCTTTCTACAGTTTGATGACTGTGGCCATTGTTGCTATGAACATTGAGGTGTATATGGCCCTTCTTTTCACTAGATCTGTATCTTTGTGGTAAATACCCAGTAGTGCAATTGCAGGATCATAGGAAAGCTCTATTTTTAATTTTTTGAGGAATATTCACACTGTTTTCCAAAGTGGCTGCACCAACTTGCATTCCCACCAACAGTGTTAGAGGGTTCCCCATTCTCCACATCCTCTCCAACACTTGTTTTTTCCTGTCCTTTTAATTTTGGTCATTCTAACTTGTGTAAGGTGGTATCTCAATGTGGTTTTGACTTGAATTTCCCTGATGGCAAATGATGATGAACATTTTTTCATGTATCTGTTAGCCATTTGTATGTCTTCTTTGGAGAAGTATCTATTTATACCTTCTGCCATTTTTTTTTACATGATTATCTGTTTTTTGTGAGTTGAGTTGGAGGAGTTCTTTATATATCTTGGATATCAGACCTTTTTCTGTAGTGTTATTTGCAAATATCTTCTCCCATTCTGTGGGTTGCCTCTCTGTTTTGTTAACTGTTTGCTTTGCTCTTCAAAAGCTTTTTATCTTGATGAAGTCCCAGAAGTTTATTTTCACTTTTGTTTCCTTTGCCTTTGGAGACAAGTCTTTAAAGAAGTTGCTGTGGCTGATGTCAAAGAGGTTACTGCCTATTTTCTCCTCTAGGATTTTGATCGATTCTTGTCTCAAATTGAAGTCTTTCATCCATTTTGAGTTTATCTTTGTGTATGGTGTAAGAGAATGGTCAAGTTTCATTCTTCTATACATAGCTGTCCAATTTTCCTACCACCATTTATTTAAGAGACTGTCTTTTTTTCATTGTGTATTTTTTTCCTGCTTTGTCGAAGATTATTTGACCATAGAGTTGAGGGTCCATATCTGAGCTCTCTACTCTGTTCATTGGTTGATGTGTCTGTTTTTATGCCAGTACCATGCTGTCTTGGTAATCACAGCTTTGTAGTAAAGCTTCAAATTGGGCAACGTGATGCCCCTGGCTTTGGTTTTCTTTTTAACATTTCCTTAACGATTTAAGGTGTTTTCTGGTTCCATACAAATTTTAGGACTGTTTATTCCAGCACTTTGAAAAATGTCAGTGGAATATTTATCTGGATGGCATTGAAAGTATAGATTGCTCTGGGCTGTATAGACATTTTAACAATTATTTTACGTTTTAACAATTATTCCTCCGATCCGTGAGCATGGAATGCTTTTCCATCTTTTTGTGTCTTCTTCAATTTCTATCATGGGTGTCCTGTAGTTTTTAGAGTACAGATCCTTTACCTCTTTGGTTAGGTTTATTCCCAGCTATCTTATGGTTCTTGGTGCTATAGTAAATGGAATTGGTTCTCTAATTTCGTTTTTTGTATACTCATTGCTAGTGTATAAGAAAGCAACTGATTTCTGTGCATTGATTTTTGTATCCTGCCTCATTACTGAATTGCTGTATGAGTCTAGTAATTTGGAGGTAGAGTCTTTTGGGTTTTCCATATAAAGTATCATGTCATCTGTGAAGGAGAGTGTTTGACTTCTTCTTTGCAAATTTGAATACCTTTTATTTCTTTTTGTTGTCTCATTGCTGTTGCTAGGACTTCTAGTACTATGTTGAACAACAGTGGCTAGAGTGGGCATCCTCATCATGTTCCTGATCTCAAAGGGAAGTCTGTCAGCTTTTCCCCATTGAGAATGATACTCACTGTGGGTTTTTCATAGATAGGTTTTATGAAGTTGAGGAGTGTTCTTTCTATCCCTATACTTTGAAGAGTTTTAATCAGGAATGGATGCTGTATCTTGCCAAATGCTTTTTATGCATCAATTGAGAGGACCATGTGTTCTTCAATCTTCTCTTTTTTATTTGTTCTGTCACCTTGGTTGATTTGTGAATGTTGAACCACCCTTTCATCCCAGGGATAAATCCACCTGGTCATGGTGGGTAATCTTTGAATGTACTGTTGGATTCTATTAGCTTGGATCTTATTGAGAATCTTAGCATCCATATTTATTTAGGATATTGAACTGAAGTTCTTTTTGATAGGGTCTTTGCCTGATTTGGGGATCAAGGTAATGGTGGCTTCAAACAAAGAGTCTGGAAGTTTTCCTTCTGCTTCAATTTTTTGAAACAGCTTTAGGAGAATAGGTATTATTTATTCTTTGAATGTTTGGTATAATTCCCCAGGGAATCTCTCAAGTCTTGGGCTCTTATTTTTTTGGGAAGTTTTTGATCATGCTTCAATCTCATTACTAGATATTGGTCTATTCAGGTTGCAATTAATTCCTGTTTCAGTCTCAGAAGTTTATGGGTTTCCAGGAATGCATCCATTTCTTCTAGGTTGCTTAACTTATTGGCATATAGCTGTTGATAATAGTTTCTGGTGATTGTTTGTATTTCCTTGGTGTTAGTCATGATATCTCCTCTTTCATTCATAACTGTATTAATCTGGGTTCTCTTTATTTTCTTTTGGATTAGTTTGGCCAGTGGTTTATCAGTCTTAGCTTTTCTTTCAAAGAACCAGCTTCTAGTTTCATTGATAAGTTCTTTTGTATCCATAGTTTCTAACTCATTGATCTCTGCTCAAATCTTAATTATTTCCCTTCTTTTGCATATGAATACATTAATTGTATTCAATTTGTTGTTGATTTTCCAGTTTTAAGGTGTAAAGAGAGTTGGTGTATTTGGAATTTTTCAATTTTTTTTGCAGGAGGATTGGATGGCTATGTATTTCCCCCTTAGGACCACCTTTGCCATATCCCATAGATTTGGGGCCAAAGTGTCTTCATTCTCATTGGTTTCCATGAATTGTTTAAGTTATTCTTTGATTTCCTGGTTGGTCCAAACGTTCTTGAGAAGATTGGTCTATAGCTTTCAAGTGTTTGAATTCCTTCTAATTTTTTTTTTTACTTCTTGTTGAGTTCCAGTTTCAAAACATTGTGGTCTGAGAATATGCAGGGAATAATCTCAGTTTTCTGGTATCAGGTGAGCCCTGATTTGTGACCCAGTATGTGGTCTATTCTGGAGAAAGTTCCATGTGCATTTGAGAAGGATGAGTATTCTGTTGTTTTAGGGTGGAATGATCTGTATATATCTGAGGTCCATCTGGTCCAATGTGCCATCCAAAGCTCTTATTTCTGTGTTGATATTCTGCTTAGATGATCTATCTATTGCTGAGAGTGGCGTGTTAAGATTCCCTACAATTAATGTATTCATATCAATATGACTCTTTATTTTGATTAGTAGTTGGCTTATGAAGTTGGCTCTCCCTTGTTGGGGGTATAAATATTTATAATTGTTAGATCCTCTTGGTGGATAGATCCCTAAAGAATGATGTGGTGTCCTTCTGTATCTCTGGCTACAGTCTTTAGTTTAAAATCTAATTTATATGATATGAGAATCACCACCCCAGCTTTCTTTTGAGGTCCATTGGTATGAAAGATGCTTCTCCATCCCTTCACTTTCAGTCTGGATGTATCTTTAGGTTCAAAATTCATCTCTAGTAGACAGCATATGGATGGGTCCTGTCATTTTATCTAGTTTGCAATTCCATGCCATTTTATGGGAGCATTTATGTCATTCATGTGGAGAATGACTATTGAAAGACAAGTTTTTATTGACATCATGTTGCCTGTGAAGTCCTTGTTTCTATAGATTGTTTCTGTAAATTTCTTTCTTTTTCTTTTTTTTACTTTATTTTATTTTTCTCACTGTTGCAAGATTCTTTGTTTATACATCAGGTAGTTTCTGTTCTATGTCACTCTTGGGTTCTTTCTTCTTTTATAGACTCTGCCCACCCTAGTATTTCTTATAATGTCAACTCACATACTCGTAAACCTTAAACCTTGCAGTCTTGGAAGCTCTTTATCTCTCCATTCATTCTGAATGTCATCCTTGCTAGATAAAGTATTCTTGGTTGCATGTTCTTCTCATTTAGTGCCCTGAATATGTCTTGCCAGCCCTTTCCGGCTTACCAGGTTTCTGTGGACAGGTCTGACATCATTCTGATAGTCCTCCCTCTATATAAGGGATCGCTTTTCTCTAGCTTCCCTTAAGATGTCTTTTCTGAATTTATGACTCGTGAACTTCACAATTGTGTGCCTGGAGGTCCTTCTACCCTCATTGATCTTGGGGTGGGGGGGGTGTCCTCTCTGTCTCTAGGACGTGAACACTTGTTCCATTCCCCCAGTTAGGGGGATTTTCATCCAGGATTTGTTCAACTATACTTCTAGTCTTTTCTCTCTCTCGACCCCCTCAGGGATCCCAAAAATTCAGACATTGAAATATTTCATGGCATCACTTATTTCCCTAATTCTGTTTTTATGGCTTCTAAGCTGTTTGTTCCAGGCCTCTTTCTTATCCTTCTTTTCTATCAGTTTTTCTTTTAGATCACTAATTCAATATTCTGCCTTGGTTACCTTAGCTGTCAGAGTATTTAAATTAGATTGGATCTCACTGATAGCATTTTTACGGTCTGCCAGATCAGGACTCACTTCTGCCCTTATAGAGTCTATTTTGCCACTAATGGTCTTCTCCAACCTAGCCATTGCCTGGATAATTGTTACCCTGAATTCCATTTCTGACATATTATGTACATATCCAATAGTTCTGTGGCAGAGGCCACCGTCTCTGATTTTTTTTCCTCTGTTGGTGTTCCTCTCCTACTAATTTTGGTGAGAGGTGGTTGAGGGGATATACACACACACATATATCACATATATAAATAAAACCGTATTCCTATCTTACACCTATATATATAGGTATAATATATTCCTTACATGTGTGTGTATATATATATATGTGTGTGTGTGTGTGTGTAAGATAGGAATACAGCTTTATTTATATATATATTTCATATATATATTTCATATATATATGTATATATGATTGAATAGACTAAATTTCTATAAAGGAAATAAATCCATTAAGTCAATAGGAGAAGACTCAATGTTTTTCTCAACTCAGGTGAATAAGTGTTTCTTACTTAAGATCCAAAAATCACATACACTGAAGGGAAAGATGTATAGATTTGACCTATTCAGAATTTGTAATTTCTGTTTATTAGCAAAGTAAAATCTAACATATGGATGACAAATTGAGTTCTGCTTTTTCCAGTATCTAGAATATACAAAGAACTCCTGAAAATCATCAAGGATAAGAGCAACAATGCAGAGGTGGGGTTGGGTGGGGGTGGAAGCAAGACACATGGGAGAGCTTTTCAGATAGAAATCCAGGCAGAATACCTACTAACAGAGTAAGTATATGCTTAATCTCACTAGTAATTTGAGATTTACAAATTTAACATATTTCCATATTGACATCAGATGAATGAAAATTAGAAAATTTGTTAATGTTGAATGTTATTGAGCATTTAGCCCTTGTTGACTTTGGGCACTGAAAACTGGGGGAGTTGTCTGGAGGCTAATCCTGCAAAATTATGTATGTATGTACCTTATTACCTGGCCATTTTCCCCAGGGGCATATACCCTGAAGAAAGTGTCAGTGATATACACAGATATTGATACAAAGATATTCAGTCTTAGTTATATGAGTGAGGAGCTGGAGACAACATGGGTAGCCATCTTTATAGAAATGGATAACAATGTATTTGTACATGGTACAGAACTAGATAGCAGTAATGAAGTAATGAATTAGATTTACATATGTCAACATATGTATGGCTAATAAAACAAAGCAATATTTGCATTCATCACATGCACACCAAATAACTTAATATCACATATATACATAAGTGAAGTATAAAATGGTTTGAAAGGACTCTCTTTAAATACAATGTGTGCACAATTTGATGGTCAGGGTAAAGAGTAGAATGGGAATGAAGATAATGGATGAAAGAGGAAATTAATAAACACATAAATAGGGAGCAAATAAATGAAGGAATAAATGAAGTAACACAAATGGGGATTTGCAGAGAAGACTGGTGGTGCATGTGCCGAAGACTGAGTAATATGGTTGAGTTTACTTTTTCATTTGTGATCTTACAGAGTAAAAGTAGGTACAAATTAGAGGCCAGTGATTAACAGGTCATTTCTAGAGAAACTCAGAGCCTAGTTGGAGTGTTGGGTAAAATACCTACAGAAATGACTGTTATTCTCGGGAGGACAGTAATCTTGCCACCCAGATGAACATTACTATACAATATGACAGAAAATCTATGAGAGGAAAACAAGACTTTGACCTTTTAGTGATCTTCCAGGGAAAAACATTTTTTTCTATATCCCATTACCACTGAGATTGATGATTCAGGCTTAAGGTCCAAGCTCTCTGATCATGTGCTTGGGTTACATAACAGACTAGAGACTGATGGAGGGCTTCTGGGTACCCAAATCCAACCAGCTTGTACTTCATCTAAAGCAAAACTTTTGCTAGATTGATTGTTGATTGAACAGCCCTTTTTGTGCTGTGTCATGTTACAGTGTGATGGCTGAGGACAAAGAGGCAAGAGAATGAAGTGCCTGAGTCCATGTTGGAAACTAATAGTTATGAAGGTCTCTCTGTGTGCTGGGGGCCTAGGTGAGCTCTATAAATTAATCTTCATGACAAATTCAGTAGCCAAATATTCCTCTCTTACATATTACAGATGAGATAAAGAGAGGTGATGTAAGTTGCACAAGATCATCTGATAAAAAACAGGCTCTGGCTCAAACACAAAAATTTCTGATATATATAGCGCTTTACCTTCATCTCTAAAAGGCTAAAACTGCATTTCATTTTCCACATGGATTCTTCCAGAGCTAAGATTTTATCATTTTACTAAGCATGCACTCACAGCGTTTCTCATTGCTCCCATGATAAACTGCTACATCCATAACCTCCACTGAAAGAACAGCTGAGGTAATTCTCAGTCCTAGCTGATAGACTACTGACCTGTGAAGACCTGAGGTAACCACTCCAAAAGTCAGTGGCCTAAGGTGAAAGTAGTTTCCTAGTCAGGTATTATGGTTATCAATTGAGTAAGGTAGTCTTCTCTGAAATTTGAAGTAGGAGATTTGCCTTGATAAACAAAGGAAAGCTGATCCACAAAGGGAGGAGTGTGCAAATAGCATCTAGCTGAGTGTTCCATGAGTGGAACTCTGCAGTGGAGGCCCCTGGATTCCTACCACTGAGGGTTGGAGCAGTATTGGTGTCAGGATGCCTTTCGATTCAAGTCTTCCTGGTGGGCAACTCAGGGTTCTTTGTCTTTTTATGAGGCATGGCTGTTGGGTGTTATAGCTAAGATTCCTGTTTTCTATTTTCTTAAATTAATTCTTAAGATATACTCTCAATCACATGAGGTATTGTGAACAAGTCTGTTCCATGAAGAAAAATAACCCAACTGAATTATTGTTCTGTTTTCTTAACTTTTAGAGGGTGACATTGAACTTTGACTAAACAGACCCAAGTGTAAGAAGAGAGAACTAGGGGGTGCATTTCACATTTGAGTTCCAAATGGCTACAAGCCACAGATGGGGAGGAGCCATATGCTTTAACATGACTTGTGGAGGCAAAGTTGGGGGGAGTGAGATTCTGGCTTAGAGGTGTCACTAAATCAGGGTCCAGGAAGAGTGTTAGGTAAGAAACAGAAGTGAAAGGGGCAGTTGTGTGATGAGAATGGGAGCTACTGAAGGCTGAGATGACATCTCAGGATATATGTGGGGAAGTACTCAGAGATCTATGTGGTTGACATAAATCATGATGGTGGTTTATTTATAAGCCCTGGTTAGGGAGCTGAAGAGAAGTCATTCCAGGAAATCCAGAAAGAAAATAAATTAGTCAGAATGCTGTGATCACAAGTCGAGTGACTGTCCATATTAGTTTGCCTACAGCTACAAGATTTCTTTGGATGTGGGATTTTCAGTGCTAAAAGCAGAAGAGTCCTGGGCAAATGGGGATGCTTGGTCAGCTCTAGAACTTGCAATTGACAGAAAGTCACCATTTGAGCAAAAATCAGTGATTTGTTGATTCACAGGTGAAACCATGGAGAAGAAAATTCTACAAGCCAGTATAAAAAATTGCAGGAGAGGTTTATGCAGTTCTGGGAGTTCATGACTTGACCTTCCAGGGATGTTATCTCTATCATCATGAGTAGCTCTTGAAAATTATCCAGCCTAGGCTTCCCTCAGCTATTCTCATGAGAATCTCCTAGAGATCTCACTGGTCTGGATTTGGGATTTTGTTTCAATAATTTTTTAAAGGGATTATTTGTTTCTTATTTGAAACCACTGCTTTTCATGAATAACAGAATAAATCTGTGGTTCCCAAAATCACTTCCCAATGCAATCATCTGGAGAGTTAAAAAGAAAAAAAATACCAATGCCAGTATCCTGCCCCTCAAAGATCATGGTTTAGCTGCCCTGGGGACAGCCAAGGCTTTTGAACCTGTTAAAGATCAGCAGGTGATTCTAATCTGCAGACAAATTTGTGATCCATTCCTGTATCTTTTCCCAGAATAGCCCTGGGATTTGAGCAAGGGAAGAGTAAAGATTTGTGGTCAATTTAGTCTTAGATAAATCAACATGGAACCTTAATAAATCCTGTCAGTTGGTTGAATATCTGCTCTTGTTATTCTGTTAGGACAAAAGGTATTTTGCTGAGAACTGGGATGGGACACTGACCAGACTGAGCCAAATAAAAGCTGACTGCTCAAGGAATCTCTAGCTTCCCTCCTGCTGGCCTGCCCAAGACTTCTGTCTGATGTGGCATTAAAGTCCTGGCATGTATCACTTGACCTTTGATGTGAAATCATTCTCGGCTTTGGTCTCCTCAACCCTAAAATGGGGGATAATACCACATAATTTATAGATAGTAACATGTTTAAGCAACTGATAAGTGGTTAATACACAAAGCATTTGTATTTCCCACCTTCCCACAACATTGAATATTTATGTTGCCCTGGGGATTTCCTTTCATAATGGGTAGTGGCAGACAAATATTCTCAATCTGCAAGCACTTTCACAGCTTGTATGAGCACTCCTCCAGCATCTACAGATGCATCTTTGAGACATTATGACTCTCTATGACTCAGTTTCTCAGGATTTGTGAATTTGCCATCACAGAATGTTTGAATAAAAGCTGAGCTTTTCAGAGAGACCAACTGTGGGATTCCACAGTTGTGATTCAAATATTGTGCTAATGCAAATCTAGGCCTGCATTCGAATGTAGTTTTCAAATATCATGACTTAGCAGATTTCAGACTCCATAATTCATAGATATTCAAAACCCATGACCCACTGATTCTCTGATATTATGACACAGATTTTCTATTTCAGTGATCCATAAACAGAAAACATAAATCTTAATCTATAACAACTATGCAAAGAATATTCATCTTAAAGGTAGTCTCAATTTGACTTATCAAAAAGAAAGTAAATAAATAATAAATAAATAAATAAATAAATAAATCACCAATGATTGAGGAGATCACAACCAGCACCTTATAAATACAAACACTTATAAGAGAATATTATGAAAAACTATATAACAACAAATCGGGCAATCTGGAAGGAATGGATAAATTCCTAGAAATATATAAACTACCAAAACTGAAACTGGAAGAAACAGAAAACTTAGACCAATAGCCAGCAATGAAATTGAATCAGTAATCAAAGATCTCCCAACAAACAAAAGTCCAGGACCAGGTGGTTTCCTGTAGGGAATTCTACCAAACATTTAAAAAAGAGTTAATACCTATTCCTCTCAAACTGTTCCAAAACATAGAAGGGAAAGGAAAATCCAAACTCGTTCTATGAGGCCATCATTACCTTGATTCTAAAACCAGACAAAGACCCTACTAAAAAGGAGAATTACAGGCCAATATCCCTGATGAACATGGATGCAAAAAATTATCAATAAGATACCAGCAAATCAAATCCAGCAGTACATCAAAGGAATTATTCACCCCAATCAATTGAGATTTATTTCTGGGCTGTAGGGGTAGTTCAATATTCATAAATCAATCAATGTGATATACCACATCTGTAAAGGAAAGCATAGGAACCATATGATCCTCTCAATTGATACAGAAAAAGCATTTTACAAAATACAACATCCATTCTTTTTTTTTAATTTTTTATTTTTTTATAAACATATATTTTTATCCCCAGGGGTACAGGTCTGTGAATCACCAGGTTTACACACTTCACAGCACTCACCAAAGCACATACCCTCCCCAATGTCCATAACCCCACCCCCCTTCTCCCAACCCCCCTCCCCCCAGTAGCCCTCAGTTTGTTTTGTGAGATTAAGAGTCACTTATGGTTTGTCTCCCTCCCAATCCCATCTTGTTTCATTGATTCTTCTCCTACCCACTTAAGCCCCCATGGTGATACAACATCCATTCTTAATTAAAAAAAAAAAAAAAAAAAAACCTGAACAAAGTAAGGATAGAGGAAACATACCTCAACATCATAAAGACCCTATACAGAAGACCTACAGCTAATACCATCCTTGATGGGGAAAAACTGAGCATTCCTCTAAAGTCAGGAACAAGACAAGGCAGGATGTCCACTCTCAGCACTGTTATTTAACATAATACTGAAATCCTAGCCTCAGCAATCAGAAAACAAAAAGAAATAAGAGACATCTAAATCAACAAGGAAGCTGTCAAACTTCTGCTATTTGAAGAGGACATGATATTCTCTACATAGAAACAAGAAAGTCTTCACAAAAAATTCCTAGAACTAATAAACAAATTCAGTAAAGTCGTAGGATACAGAATCGATGTATCAAATCTGTTCCATTCGCATACATTGAACAATGAAGGAGCAGAAAGAGAAATCAAGGAATCCGTCCCATTTACAACTGCATCCAAAAGCATTAAATACCTAGGAATAAACCTAACAAAAAAAGTAAAATATCTGTATGCTGAAAGCTATTGAATGTGGCACAAAGAAAACATTCCATGCTCATGTATTGGAAGAACATTGTTAAAATGTCTCTACTACCCAAAGCAACTTACACATTTAATGAAATCCCTATCAAAATACCACCAGCATTTTTTCACAGAGATAAAGCAAATGATCCTAAAATTTGTATGGAATAACAAAAGACCCCAAAGAGCCAAAGAAAAAGAAAAAGAAAACCAAAGGTGGAGGCATCACAATTACGGACTTCAAGCTATAGTAAAAGCTGTAGTGATCAAGACAGTATGGTACTGGCAAAAAAATACATAGATCAATGGAACAGAATAGAAAAACCAGAAATAGATCCATAGCAATATGATCAACTAATCTTCAGCAAAGCAAGAAAGACAGTCAATTCAACAGATGGTGTTAGACAGTTGGTGGGAACGCAAGTTGGTGCAGCCACTTTGGAAAACAGTGTGGAAATTCCTTAAGAAATAATAGAGGGACACCTGGGTGGTTCAGTGGGTTAAATCCTCTGCTTCCAGCTCAGGTCCTGGTCCCAGGGTCCTGGGATTGAGTCCCACATCAGGCTCTCTGCTCAGCGGGGAGTCTGCTTCCCTCTCTCTCTCTGCCTGCCTCTCTGCATACTTGTGATCTCTGTCTGTCAAATAAATAAATAAAATCTTAGGGCAAAAAAAGAAATAATAGAGCTACCCTATGACCCTGCAATTGCACTACTGGATATTTACCCCAAAGATACAGATCTGGTGAAAAGAAAGGCCATCTGACCCTAATGTTCATAGCAGCAATGACCACAATCACCTAACTGTGCAAAGAGCCTAGATGCCCTTCAACAGACTAATGGATAAAGAAGATATGGTCCATATATACAATGGAATATTATGTGTTCATCAGAAAGGATGAATACCGAACTTTTGTATCAACATGGACAGGACTGGAAGAGATTATGCTGAGTGAAATAAGTGAAGCAGAGAAAGTCAATTATCATATGGTTTCACTTACCTGTGGAGCATAAAGAATAACATGGAGGATACTAGGAGAAGGAAAGGAAAAGTGAATTAGGGGAAATTGTGGGAGGGAGGATGAACCACAAGAGACTGTGGACTCTGAGGAACAAACTGAAGGTTTTGGAGGGGAGGTGGGTGGGGGGTTAGGTTAGCCTGGTGGTTGGTATTAAAGAGGGGATGTATTGCATGGAGCCCTGGGTGTGGTACATAAACAATGAACCTTGCAACACTGAAAAAATAAAATAAATATTTTAAAAAGCAAATGGTGTTGGAAAAAATGGACAACAACATGCAGAAGAATGAAACTGGACTATTTTTTTACACCTTATGCCCAAATAAATTCAAAACAAGTGAAAGACCTAAATACGAGACAAGAAACCATCAAAATCCTAGAGGAGAACACAGGCAGCAACCTCTTTGACATCTACCATAGCAATAGCTTCCTAGATACCTCTCCTGGAAGCAAGGGAAACAAAAGCAAAAATGATCTACTTGTGTTTCATCAAGATAAAATGTTTCTGTACAATGAAGGAAACAATCATCAAATCCAAAAGGCATCCTTCAGAATGGGAGAAGATATTTTGAAATGACAAATCTGATAAAGAGTTAGTATCCAAGGTCTAAAAAGAACTTACCAAACTCAACACACCCCCAAACCCCAAATAATCCAGCTAAGAAATGGGCAGAAGACCTGAATATGTATTTTTCCAAAGAAGACATACAGATGGCTAACAAACACATGAAATGTTGCTCAACATCACTCATTATCAGGGAAATACAAATAAAAACCACAATATCACTTCACTCCAGTCAGAATGGCTAAAATTGATAACACAGGAAACAACAGATGTTGACAAGGATTCAGAGAAAAGGGAACACTTTTACACTGTTGGTGGGAATGCAAACTGGTTCAGCCACTTTGGAAAACAGTATGGAGTTTCCTCAAAAAGTTAAAAATAGAACTACTCCATGATCCAGCATTTGCACTACTAGGTATTTGCCCAAAAGATACAAAAATACTGATTTGAAGGGGCACATTCACTGCAATGTTTATAGCAGTATTATCAATAATACCCGAATTATGGAAAGAGCCCACATGTCCACTGACTAATTAATGGACAGAGAAGAGGCGGTATATATGTACATTGTGTGTATATTTTCCGTTATATATAACGCAGTATTACTCAGCCATAAAAAAGAATGAAATCTTTAGATTTATCAGGGAAATATCATATGGTTTTGCCTATTTGCAGAACTTAAGGAATAACATGGAGGACCTTAGGAGAAGGAAGGAAAAAATAGAAGGGGGGAATTGGAGTTGGAGATGAACCATGAGAGACTGTGGACTCCAGGAAACAAAGTGAGGGTTTCAGAAGGGAGGGGGATGGGGAGATGGGTGAGCCTGGTGATGGGTATTAAGGAGGGCACAGATTTCATGGAGCACTGGGTGTTAAAACCAACAATGATTCATAGAACACTACATTTAAAAATGAGGAGGTACTATATGGTAACTAACCATAACATAATTTTTTAAATTAAAATTATTTTAATTAATTATTAAATTAAATTTAATTATTATTGTTATATTATTTTAATTTGATCATTTAATTAATTGCTTGATTAATTTAAATATGTTAAATATTTAATATGTTAAATATTTAAATATGTTGATTTAAATACTCCAAATTCTAAATATTCTAGTTATTTTAAGAATTTTTTTAATTTACTAATTTTTTTTTAGAGTAACAGTATTCATTGTTTTTGCACCACACCCAGTGCTCCATGCAATCCGTGCCCTCTATAATACCCACCACCTGGTACCTCGACCTCACACCCTCCCGCCACTTCAAACCCCTCAGATTGTTTTCAGAGTCCATAGTCTCTCATGGTTCACCTCCCCTTCCAATTTCCCCCAACTCCCTTCTCCTCTCTAACTCCCCTTTTCCTCCATGCTATTTGTTATGCTCCACAAATAAGTGAAACCATATGATAATTGACTCTCTCTGCTTGACTTATTTCACTCAGCATAATCTCTTCCAGTCCTGTCCATGTTGCTACAAAAATTGGGTATTCTTAAAGGGACTACCCACCAAGATGATCTAACAATTGTAAATATCTATGCTCCCAATATGGGAGCAGCCAATTACTTAAGAAAACTGTTAATCAAGATAAAGAGTCATATTGATATGAATACACTAATCGTAGGAGTTCTTAACACACCTCTCTCAGAATTAGACAGAGCATCGAAGCAGAAAATCAATAAAGAAACAAGAGCATTGAATGACACATTGGACCAGATGGACCGCATAGATATATACAGGACATTCCACCCTAAAACAACAGAATACTCATTCTTCTGAAGTGCACATGGAACCTTCTCCAGAACAGACCACATACTGGATCACAAATCAGAACTCAACAGATACCAAAAGACTGAGATTATTCCCTGCATATTCTCAGATAACAATGCTTTGAAACTGGAGCTCAATCACAAGGAAAATTTCAGAAGGAACTCAAACACCTGGAAGCTAAAGACCGCCTTGCTTAAGAATGCTTGGATCAACCAGGAGATCAAAGAAGAACTGAAACAATTCATGGAAACCAATGAGAATGAAGACACAACCTATGGGATAATAACCAAAACCTATGGGATACAGCAAAGGCAGTCCTAAGGGGAATATACATAGCCATCCAAGTCTCCCTCAAAAAAACTGAAAAATCCAGAACACACCAGCTGTCTCTACACCTTAAAGAACTGGAGAATCAACAACAAAGCAAACCAACTCCACACATAAGAAGGGAAATCATCAAGATTAGAGCTGAGATCAATGAAGTAGAAAACAGAGATTCAGTAGAACGTATCAATGAAACTAGAAGCTGGTTTTTTGAAAGAATCAATAAGATCGATAAGCCATTGGCCACACTAATCCAAAAGAAAAGAGAGAAAGCCCAAATTCATAAAATTGTGAATGAAAAAGGAGAGATCACAACTAAACCAAGGAAGTAGAAACAATCATCAGAAGTTATTATCAACAGTTATATGCCAATAAGCTTAGCAACCTAGATGAAATGGATGCATTTCTGGAAAAATATAAACTACCAAAATTAAACCAGGAAGAAATCGACAACCTGAGTAGACCGATATCTAATAATGAGATTGAAGCAGTGATCAAAAACCTCCCAAAAAACAAGAGCCCAGAACCTGAAGGATTCCCTGGGGTATTCTACCAAACCTTCAAAGAAGAAATAACTCCTAATCTCCTGAAGCTGTTTCAAAAAATTGAAGCAGAAGGAAAACTTCCAGACTCTTTCTATGAAGACAGCATTACCCTGATCCACAAACCAGGCAAAGACCCTACCAAAAAGGAGAATTTTAGACGAATATCACTGATGAATATGGATGCTAAGATTCTCAACAAGATCTTAGCCAACAGGATCCAACACCACATTAAAAAGATTATCCACCATGATCAGGTGGGATTCATCCCTGGGCTACAAGGATGGTTCAACATTCACAGATCAATCAATGTGATACAACAAATTAATATGAGAAGAGAGAAGAACCACATGATCCTTTCAATTGATGCAGAAAAAGCATTTGACAAAATCCAGCATCCGTTCCTGATTAAAACGCTTCAAAGTATAGGGATAGAGGGAACATTCCTGAACCTCATCAAATCTATCTATGAAAGACCCACAGCAAATATCATCCTCAATGGGAAAAAGCTTGCAGCCTTCCCGTTGAGATCAGGAACACGAAAAGGATGCCCACTTTCACAACTCTTCCTCAACATAATATTAGAAGTCCTAGTAACAGAAATCAGACAACAAAGAGAAATAAAAGGTATCCAAATTGGTAATGAAGAAGTCAAACTCTCTCTCTTCGCAGATGACATGATTCTTTAAATGGAAAACCCAAAAGACTCCACCTACAAACTACTAGAACTCATACAGCAATTCAGCAACGTGGCAGGATACAAAGTCAATGTGCAGAAATCGGTGGCTTTCTTATACACTAACAATGAAAATACAGAAAGGGAAATTAGAGAATCAATTCCATTTACTATAGCACCAAGAACCATAAGATACCTGGGAATAAACCTAACCAAAGAGGTAAAGGATCTGTACTCGAGAAACTACAGAACACTCATGAAAGAAATTGAAGAAGACACAAATAGATGGAAGACCATTCCATGCTTTTGGATCGGAAGAATAAACATTGTTAAAATGTCTATACTGCCTAGAGCAATCTATACTTTTAATGCCATTCCAATCAAAATTCCACCGGTATTCTTCAAAGAGCTGGAGCAAATGATCCTAAAATGTGTATGGAATCAGAAGAGACCCCGAATCGCTAAGGAAATGTTGAAAAACAAAAATAAAGCTGGGGGCATCACGATACCTGATTTCAAGCTTTATTCTGAAGCTGTGATCACCAAGACAGCATGGTACTGGCATAAAAACAGACACATAGACCAGTGGAACAGAGTAGAGAGCCCAGATATGGACCCTCAACTCTACGGTCAATTAATCTTCAAGAAAACAGGAAAACATATGCACTGGAAAAAAGACAGTCTCTTCAATAAATGGTGCTGGGAAAACTGGACAGCTATATGTAGAAGAATGAAACTCGACCATTCTCTTACACCGTACACAAAGATAAACTCAAAATGGATAAAAGACCTCAACGTGAGACAGGAATCCATTAGAATCCTAGAGGAGAACATAGGCAGTAATCTCTTCAATATCAGCCACAGCAGCTTCTTTGAAGATATGTCTCCAAAGGCAAAGGAAACAAAAGCGAAAATAAACTTTTGGAACTTCATCAAAATTAAAAGCTTCTGCACAGCAAAGGAAACAGTCAAAAAAACAAAGAGGCAACCCACGGAATGGGAGAAGATATTTGAAAATGACAGTACAGACAAAAGGTTGATATCCAGGATCTATAATGAACTCCTCAAACTCAACACACATGAAACAGGCAAACATATCAAAAAATGGGCAGAAGATATGAACAGACACTTCTCCAATGAAGACATACAAATGGCTATCAGACACATGAAAAAATGTTCATCATCACTAGCCCTCAGGGAGATTCAAATTAAAACCACATTGAGATATCACCTTACACCAGTTAGAATGGCCAAAATTAACAAAACAGGAAACAACATGTGTTGGAGAGGATGTAGAGAAAGGGGAACCCTCTTACACTGTTGGTGGGAATGCAAGTTGGTGTAGCCTCTTTGAAGAACAGTGTGGAGATTCCTCAAGAAATTAAAAATAGAGCTTCCCTATGACCCTGCAATTGCACTCCTGAGTATTTACCCCAAGGATACAGATGTCATGAAAAGAAGGGCCATCTGTTCCCCAATGTTTATAGCAGCAATGGCCACGGTCGCCAAACTATGGAAAGAACCAAGATGCCCTTCAACAGACGAACGCATAAGGAAGATGTGGTCCATATACACTATGGAGTATTATGCCTCCATCAGAAAGGATGAATACCCAACTTTTGTAGCAACATAGACAGGACTGGAAGAGATTATCCTGAGTGAAATAAGTCAAGCAGAGAGAGTCAATTATCATATGTTTTCACTTATTTGTGGAGCATAACAAATATCATGGAGGACAAGAGGTGTTAGAGAGGAGAAGGGAGTTGGGGTAAATTGGAAGGGGAGGTGAATCACGAGAGACTATGGACTCTGAAAAACAATCTGAGGGGTTTGAAGTGGTGGGGGGGGGTGGGAGGTTGGGGTACCAGGTGGTGGGTATTATAGAGGGCATGGATTGCAGGGAGCACTGGATGTGGTAAAAAAAAAAAAATGAATACTGTTTTTCTGAAAATTAATAAATTGAAAAAAAATTAGGTATTCATCCTTTCTGATGGAGGCATAATACTCCTTATTGTATATGGACCACATCTTCCTTATCCATTCGTCTGTTGAAGGGCATATAGTTCTTTCCACAGTTTTTTATTTTAAGATGAAACAGGTAACCAGACCAAAATCAGGTAGAGGTTAATGAATTAAGATTATAAAGTAAATACCCTTGTAACAACCAATCGAGGTCAAACACTAGACTTTCAATGTACCCCTAAAAGCCCTTTCTCATGCTTCAAACCACAGCCTCTCCTTTCCTCTAAATGTAACTCTGCTAACTTTTTGTAGTAGGAACCTCCTTGTATTTCTTCATGATTTTACTATCCAAGCGTGTATACTTAGTGAATTATCACCATATATATTTTGCTAACTTAGTTATTTAATTTTCATTCAATCTAGATACCATTTTTCTATCCATTTCTTTTCCTTCCTTCCTTCCTTCCTTCCTTCCTTCCTTCCTTCCTTCCTTCCTTATTTCCCCTTTTCTCCTTCCCTTTCCATTTATCTATTGAAGAAGTAGTACTTTTATCTGTAGATTTTCTTATTGCCTGGATTTCAAACTGATTGTGCAGCCCAGCATGTTTCCTTGCCCTATTTTCTACAAACTAACAGCTGGATCTAGAAATCTAGACAGACTTAGGTTCAAAGCTTTCAACAAAACTATAGATTGTGTTGTGACCTTTCAACAAGAAGCACAATGTGGCTGGCTTTCACTCTTTTGATCTCACCAAGGGAATGATACTAAGTGCCTAGATTCCTGAATTGCTGTTTTGTAAAAGGCTAATATACTTATTTTGTAACTTTGTTTCCATTTATTCTTTTAAATTTATTAAGGTTTATTTTATAGCACAAAATATAGTTTACCATGATGGATGTCCTGTGTAAGCTTGCGGAGATTGTGTATTCTGTTATAGTTAGACGAAGTATTCTATAAATGTCAATTAGATCCAATTGATTGATATGCTGCTGTTTGGTTTAACTATGTTCTTACTGATTTTCTGCCTGCTGGATCTCCAATTGCTGGTAGAAGGGTGTTGAGGTCTCCATTGAGAATAGTGGATTCATTGGTTTCTCTATCAGGTTTTGCCTCATATATTTTGACACTGTTGTTAGACACTCACTAAGGATTGTGATGTCTTTTTGGTAAATTAATTAACTTGTCATGATGTAATGCCTCTTTGTATTGCTGGTAATTGTCCTCTCTCTGAAGTCTGATATGTCTGAAATTCATACAGCTACTCCAGCTTCCTTCTGATCAGGGGTATACTATGGTGTATCTTTCTCTATATCTTTATATTTACCCTATGTCTTTATATTTAAGATGGGTTTCTTGTAAACAATATATATCATTGGGTGTTGTTTTCTGATCTATTCTGATACTCTGTATTTTAATTGGTGTACTTAAATCACTGATGTTTAAAGTGATAATTGATAAAGCTGGAATTCTACCTACCATATCTGTTACTGTTTTCTATTTATTGCTCTTGGTTTTGTTTTTCTCTGCCATTACTATACTGGGGCTTCTAATTTTAAGTGAGAATCTTATACAATTCATCTATTTCTCCTTGGAGCTCTTGGCTTTTGAATCATATATTTCAATTTATCTTTGTCTGTTAGCATATTAGTTATACTTTTTAAATGTTTTCTGCATTGCCCTTAAGTTTACAATATACATTTATGACTAATCCAAGTCCACCTTCAAATACACTATACCTCTCGAAGGGTTCACAATCCCTCCAAGGGTTTGCAATGCCTCCCTCCCATCTCTTATAAAATTTCTGTCATTCATTTCCTTATCTCTATGCGATAGTCACAAAATTAATTGTTACTTACTATAAATACTTTGAGAAAAACTGTTAAGAACAACAAAAACCATTGGGGTAGAGATGGCCCTTCTTTTCACAACATCTGTATCTTTGGGGTAAATACCCAGGAGTGCAATTGCAGGGTCATGGGGAAGTTCTATTTTTAATTTCTTGAGGAATCTCCACACTGTTCTTCAAAGAGGCTACACCAACTTGCATTCCCACCAACAGTGTAAGAGGGTTCCCCTTTCTCTACATCCTCTCCAACACATGTTGTTTCCTGTTTTGTTAATTTTGGCCATTCTAACTGGTGTAAGGTGATATCTCAATGTGGTTTTAATTTGAATCTCCCTGAGGGCTAGTGATGATGAACATTTTTTCATGTGTCTGATAGCCATTTGTATGTCTTCATTGGAGAAGTGTCTGTTCATATCTTCTGCCCATTTTTTGATATGTTTGCCTGTTTCATGTGTGTTGAGTTTGAGGAGTTTATTATAGATCCTGGATATCAACCTTTTGTCTGTACTGTCATTTTCAAATATCTTCTCCCATTCCGTGGGTTGCCTCTTTGTTTTTTTGACTGTTTCCTTTGCTGTGCAGAAGCTTTTAATTTTGATGAAGTTCCAAAAGTTTATTTTCGCTTTTGTTTCCTTTGCCTTTGGAGACATATCTTCAAAGAAGCTGCTGTGGCTGATATTGAAGAGATTACTATGTTCTCCTCTAGGATTCTAATGGATTCCTGTCTCACGTTGAGGTCTTTTATCCATTTTGAGTTTATCTTTGTGTACGGTGTAAGAGAATGGTCGAGTTTCATTCTTCTACATATAGCTGTCCAGTTTTCCCAGCACCATTTATTGAAGAGACTGTCTTTTTTCCAGTGCATATGTTTTCCTGTTTTCTTGAAGATTAATTGACCGTAGAGTTGAGGGTCCATATCTGGGCTCTCTACTCTGTTCCACTGGTCTATGTGTCTGTTTTTATGCCAGTACCATGCTGTCTTGGTGATCACAGCTTCAGAATAAAGCTTGAAATCAGGTATCGTGATGCCCCCAGCTTTATTTTTGTTTTTCAACATTTCCTTAGCGATTCGGGGTCTCTTCTGATTCCATACACATTTTAGGATCATTTGCTCCAGCTCTTTGAAGAATACCGGTGGAATTTTGATTGGAATGGCATTAAAAGTATAGATTGCTCTAGGCAGTATAGACATTTTAACAATGTTTATTCTTCCGATCCAAAAGCATGGAATGGTCTTCCATCTATTTGTGTCTTCTTCAATTTCTTTCATGAGTGTTCTGTAGTTTCTCGAGTACAGATCCTTTACCTCTTTGGTTAGGTTTATTCCCAGGTATCTTATGGTTCTTGGTGCTATAGTAAATGGAATTGATTCTCTAATTTCCCTTTCTGTATTTTCATTGTTAGTGTATAAGAAAGCCACAGATTTCTGCACATTGACTTTGTATCCTGCCACGTTGCTGAATTGCTGTATGAGTTCTAGTAGTTTGTAGGTGGAGTCTTTTGGGTTTTCCATATAAAGAATCATGTCATCTGTGAAGAGAGAGAGTTTGTCTTCTTCATTGCCAATTTGGATACCTTTTATTTCTCTTTGTTGTCTGATTGCTGTTGCTAGGACTTCTAATACTATGTTGAACAAGAGTGGTGAAAGTCGCCAAACTATGGAAAGAACCAAGATGCCCTTCAATGGACGAATACATAAAGAAGATGTAGTCCATATACATTATGGAGTATTATGCCTCCATCAGAAAGGACGAATACCCAACTTTTGTGGCAACATGGACGGAATTGGAAGAGATTATGCTGAGTGAAATAAGTTAAGCAGAGAGAGTCAATTATCATATGGTCTCACTTATTTGTGGAGCATAACAAATAGCATGGAGGACAGGGGGTGTTAGAGAGGAGAATGGAGTTGGGAGAAATTGGAAGGGGAGGTGAACCATGAGAGACTATGGACTCTGAAAAACAATCTGAGGGGTTTGATGTGGCGGGGGGGGTGGGAGGTTGGGGTACCGGGTGGTGGGTATTATGGAGGGCACAGATTGCATGGAGCACTGGGTGTGGTGAAAAAATAATGAATACTTTTTTTCTGAAAATAAATAAATTTATTTAAAAAAAACAAAAAAAATAATTTTTATTTTACCCTTGTTTATCCTTTCTGTAATGTTACTTCTTTCTTTATGTGAATCCAAGTTGCTGACCCATATCATTTTCCTTTTCTCTAAAGAACTGATTTTAACATTTCTTGCAAGACTTCCTTAGTTCTTATTTTTCTGTGAAAGCCTTTATTTCTCCTTATTTTTTTAAAAATTTTCTGATCTTTTTAATTTTTTAAAAATTATTAACATATAATGTATTATTTGTTTCAGGGGTATAGATCTGTGATTCATCCTTCTTACACAATATACAGCACTCACCAAAAAGCATATCCTCCCCAATGTCCATCACCCAGCCACTGTACCCCACCTCCCCCCTCCACTCCAGCAACCATGAGTTTGTTTCCTGAGATTAAGAGTCTCTTATAGTTTGTCTCCCTCTCTGGTTTCTTCTTGTTTCATTTTTTTCTCTCTTCCCCTATAATCCTATGCCTTGTTTATCAAATTCCACGTATCAGTGAGCCCATATGTTAATTATCTTTTTCTGATTGATTTATTTTGTTTAGCATAACATCCTCTAGTTTCATCCATATCATTGCAAATTGTAAGATTTCATATTCTGATTGCCTCATAATATTCACTCATATATATATATGTGTGTGTGTGTGTCCATATACATATATGTGTGTACATGTGTATATGTGTATATACACATATACATACATGTATATATATATACACACATGTACACACATATATGAACATAACAAGGACCAAATATGGTCCTTGTTCTGATGTCTGATTTGTCTGAAATTCATATAGCTACTCCAGCTTCCTTCTGATCAGGGATATATTATGGTATGTATATATACATACATATCACATCTTCATATCATATCATCTATATCACATCTTCTTTATCCATTCATCTGTTGATGGACATCAGGGTTTGTCTGATAGTTTTTTCCATAGTTTGGCTATTGTGGACATTGCTGATATAAACATTGGGGTGTGTGTGCCCCTTCAGATTACTACATTTGTATTTTGGGGGTAAATACCCAGTAGTACAATTGCTGGGTTGTAGGGTAACTCTATTTTCAACTTTTTGGGGAGCCTCCATACTGTTTTTCAGAGTGGCTGCACCAGCTTACATTCCCACCAACAGTATAAGATGGTTCCCCTTTCTCTACATCCTCGCCAACATCTGTCATTTCCTGACTTGTTAATTTTAGCTATTTTGACTAGCATGAGATGGTATCTCATTGTGGTTTTGATTTGTATTTCCCTGATAACGAGAGATGTTGAGCATTTTTCATGTGCCTGTTGGCCATTTGTTTGTCTTCCTTGCAGAAATTGTCCATGTCTTCTGCCCATTTCTTGATTGGATTATTTGTTCCTTGGGTGTTGAGTTTGGTAAGTTCTTTATAGATTTTTTATAACAGCCCATTACCTGACATGTCATTTGCAAATACCTTCTTCCATTCTGTTGTCTTTTGGTTTTGTTGACTGTTTCCATTGCTGTGCAAATGCTTTTGATCCTGATGAAATCCCAATAGTTCATTTTTGCCCTTGCTTCCCTTGCCTTTAATGATCTATTCAGGAAGAAGTTGTTGTGACCAAGGTCAAAGAGGTTGCTGCCTATGTTATCCTCAAGGATTTTGATAGATTCCTTTCTCACATTGAGGTCTTTCATCCCTTTTGAATCTGTTTTTGTATATCGTGTAAGGAAATGGTCCAGTTTCATTCTTCAGCATGTGGTGTCCAATTTTCCCAACATCATTTGTTGAAGAGACTGTCTTTTCCATTGGACATTCTTTCCTGCTTTGTTAAGAAGATGAGTTGAAGATTAGTTGACAGTAGAGTTGAGAGTCCATTTCTGAGTTCTCTATTCTGTTCCATTGATCTGTGTGTCCTTAACTTTTGAAAGCTAATTACTCTGGGTACAGAATTCCAGTATGATGTTGTTGTTGTTGTTGTTTAACACCTTTAATATCGTATTCCACTTTCTTCTTGTTTGCATGGTTTCTAAAGAGAAGTTGTTTGTAATTCTTACCCTAGATTTTCCATAGCTAAAGGTATTTTTGTTTGCTTGTTTGCTTTTATCTTGGGCTTCTTTCAAGATTTCTCTTTGTCTTTGAATTTCTGAAGTTTAATTATAATAAATCTAGGTGTAAGTTTTTTAGTATTTATCTGCATAGCATTCTCTGTGGTTTCTGGATCTGTGTTTTAGTATCTCTCATTAATTTTTGAGACCTCTCAGCCATTATTACTTCAATTTTGGTTTCTTTGTTGTTTTTTCCTCCTGATATTGCTGCATATGTTATATTTTGGAATTATCTAACAGTTCTTATATATTCTCTTCTGTCTTTTAAAATTCCTTTTTTCTCCTTACATTTCAGTTTTGGAAGTTTCTATTGACATATTTTTCAAACTTACTGATACTTTTCTCAACTATGTGTCTAGTTTATTGATGAGTCCAAAGCAGTCTTCATTTCTGTTAAAAAGTGTCTTTTTGAGAATCAATGAAACAAGATGGAATTGGGAGGGAGACAAACCATAAGTGACTCTTAATCTCACAAAACTGAGGGTTGCTGGGGGGAGGGGGGTTGGGAGAAGGGGGTGAGATTATGGACATTGGGGAGGGTGTGTGCTTTGGTGAGTGCTGTGAAGTGTGTAAACCTGGTGATTCACAGACCTGTACCCCTGGGGATAAAAATATATGTTTATAAAAAATAAAAAAATTTTTAAAAAGTGTCTTTTTGTTTTTTGTATTTCCTTTCAATTCTCTCTTACAGTTTCCATCTCTCTGATTATATTACCATCTGTTCTTGAATTTTGTCTGCTTCCATTAGGGGCTTTATTATATTAATCATAGTTGTTTACATTCTCAGTCTGATTATTCCAAAGTCGTGCCACATGTGTATCTGGTTCTAATGCTTGCTCTGTCTCTTCAAACAGTGTGTGTTGTCTTTTAGCATGCATTGCAAGTTTTTTGCTGTTGTTCTCATTGAAAGCTAGACATGATGTACTAGGTAAAATGAACTGAGGTAAATAGGCCTTTGCTGTGAGGTTTTATGTTTATCAAGTTAGAATTTAGCTGTGCTTGCTGTTTGCAGTAATATCCAGAGGCTATCATTTCCTCCAGTTCCCTTGTTTTTGTCTTTCCTGTTGTCTTTTGGTATCCCTAGAGACTTCTTTTTATTTTTTAATGTTATATTTATTTATTTATTTATTTGAAAAAGAGAGAGTGAGCAAGAAAGACAGAGAGCATTAGTGGTGGTAGGGGGAGTCAAGGGGAGGAACATAGCAGGGGACCCAATGCAGGGCTTGATCCCAAGACCCTAGAATCATGACCAGAGCTGAAGGCAAACATTTAACTGACTGAGCCACGCAGGTGTCCCTAGAGACTTCTTCTTAGGTAAGGTCTATAATAGGCAGTTCTTACGCTTATAATCCTCTGTTATTATACAGCAACCCTAATGATATAGTGGCAAGGCATGAAGGAAGCATTCTATAGTCCTACAATTACATCTCAGTCTTTTGGTGAGCCTGTGCCCCTGCAGTGTGACCTTTGTAAGTACTTTTCTATGGTTCCCAAATTTTTAGGTGAGACAGAAAAGATAGAGTACAATAGAGTTGGTTATTTCCCTTCCTTCAAGTCAATTAGGTTCTGGAAAAAGTTTCTCCTAAGGCCAGGGCTTGTTAAGAAGAACAGAATGTTCTTGTCATATTTAAAATTTGCCTTCCACTGCTGAAATTATGAGGGGATTTTTCTCCTCTCACTGTGAGAACCTGGTATATCTCCTGAAAGTAAAACTTATAAAGGTATATCCCCTCTATCCTAAACTGGACCTTCTGAAGGTTTTTGTTGTTTTTTTTTTTTTTCTAAATGGGATAAAATTGACATATAATATTATGTTAGTTTAAGGTATACAACATAGCGATTTTACATTGCAAAATGATCACCACAATAGGTTAATTAACATCTGTCACTATACAAAATTAATGCGATATTATTGACTATATTCCTTATGCTATATATTATATACTCTTTTTTAAAATTCTTTAACTGGGAGTTTATACTTCTTGATCCCCTTCACCTGTTTTACACCCTATTTTCCCCTTCAGTCTAGGAACCACCAATCTCTTCTCTGTATCTGTGAGGCTGGGTTTTGTATATTTATTTAGTTTTTCAGATTCCACGTTAATGAGACCATGCAGTATTTGCCTTTCTCTGATTTATTTCTCTTAGCATTATATCCTCAAGGTCCATCCATGTTGTTGGAAATGGCAGTGTTTTTTATAGCTGAGTAATATTCCACTCTACATATATACCACATCTTTTTTCATTCATCCATTGATGAACACATAGGTTGCTTCTATATTTGGGATATTGTAAACGGTGCTGCAGTGCACATAGGGGTGCATATATCTTTTCAAATTAGTGGTTTTGTTTTCTCTGGAGTGCTACCCAGTAGTGGTATTGCTGGATCGTATGGTAACTCTATTTCTACTTTATTGAGGAACCTCCAGTCTATTCTACACAGTGGCTGCACCAGCCAACATTTACACTAGCATAAGGTTCCCTTTTCTTCACATCCTCAACAACACTTGTTACTTCTTGCCTTTTTTAATACTAGCCATCCTGACAGGTATAAGTTAATATGTCATTGTGGTTTTTATTTGCATTTTCCATATAGTGATATTGAGCATCTTTTTATGTGCCTGTTGGCCTTCTGTATGTCTTCTTTGGAAAAATGTCTGTTCCAATACTTTGCCCATTTTAAAATTGGATTGTTTTTCTGTTTTTCTGTGTGTTATTGAGTTGAGTGAGCTCTTCTTATATTTTGGATCTTAACACCTTATTGGATCTAAAATTTGCAAATACCTTCTCCAATTCAGTAGGGTGCCCTTTCATTTTTGTCAATGGATTCCCTCTCTGTGTAGAAGCTTTTTAATTCAATATAGTCTTACTTGTTTACTTTTGCTTTTGTTTCCCCTGTCTTTGGAGTCATATCCAAAAAATAATGCTACCATTATGTCAAGAAGTTAATCATGTATATTTTATTCTAGGAGTTTTATGGCTTTGGGTCTTATATTTAAATCCTTAACTCATTTTGAGTTAATTTTTGTACATGATTTAAGACAGTGATCCAGTTTCATTCTTTAGAAAGTTGTTACCCAGTTTTCCCAACAACATTTATTAAAGACACTGTCCCTTCCCCATTCTATCTTCTTGGTTCTTTTGTCATAAATTGATTGATCATTGATTCATCTTCCAACTAGTGGATCTGTTCTGCTTCATTCAGCTTGCTGTTCAACCCTAGTGAATTATGCAGTTTAGTTATGACATTCCTCAACTCTGTGACTTCTGCTTGGTACTTTCTTATATTTTCTATCTCTTTTTTGAAGTTCTCACTGTGTTCATCCATTATTCTCCTGAGTTTGATGAATATCTCTATGATGATCATTTTGAATTCTTTATCAGGTAGATTACTTATCTCTCTATTAATAAGGTACTTTTTCTGAAATGTTTTCCTGTCCTCTCATTTCGAACATGTTTCTTTGTTTCTTCATTTGCTTGACTTTCTGTGCTTATTTCTATGTATTAGGCAAAACAGCTACCTTTTTTAGTCTTAAAGGAGTCTTGGTCTTGTGTAGGTGATGAAACTTCTTGTTCAAACTTACTCTAGCTCTTTGCTGTCTCTTGGACCTTTATGATTTTGTAAACCCTGAGGTTTTTTTTAAAGACATAGCTATTTATTTATTTATTTATTTATTTGACAGAGAGAGAGACCACAAGTAGGCAAAGAAGCAGGAAGAGGGGGAAGCAGGCCTTCTGCTGAACAGAGAGCCTGATGTGGGGATCGATCCCAGGACCCTGACACCATGACCTGAGCTAAAGGCAGAGGCTTAATACACTGAGCCAACCAGGTACCCCTCATCCCCCAGATTTATTCTTGATATATCTCTATTATTGAGGTTATTCCAAGACTTATCATTGTCCTAAAGGAAAGAATTTTAATAATACCTCATTTTAGAAAGAAACTTTTAAAGTGTGCAAATATATACAGTCTTATAGGACCATAATCCCTAACTGACCTCCAGACCAGGAATTCTGGAGATGTCCCCTGGGTGATAGCTGCAAAACTGGGGTTCCAGATGAGTGTAAATGTCTCTTTCTGGGAGGTTTCATTGAGTTGTGGCAAAACCAAGGTGGTACTCAAGGATGGTGGCTCCCTGCTTACATTCCCTGGAAAGGCTTCGGTGTGTAGGAAACTTGAAGCCTGTCCCCCAGGCTGAAGCTCCAAGCTAAGTAAACAGGCCTTTTTCACAGGTGGACTGGAGCTGTGTTTCAATCTGCTGTTTGTGCAATGCCTTGATGGTAGTGGCATTCCAAAAACTGGCTTTATGATTAGTACATTCATGTGGAACTCAGGAATGCCAGGACCTTGGTGACCAAGACCAGGCAATCAAATGGTGTCCTCTCTGTGAATTGCACATGCATTAGCTAGCCGTCTGGTGAGTGTACAGGGCAGGGCACATTCACTGGCTTCAAAAAGGCCCAGGAAAATGTCTTGGCTGTGCATGTTCACAAGCTTTGGGAATGCAGAACAGGGCAGTACCTTGTCTGTGTGCATACAGCCGGTGAGTAGGGAAGTATCACAATCACATGTGCTTACTAACTTTAGGGAGCAGGAGAATGCCATGAAAGTTTGTGGTCACCTGCCTCAACCAGGGAGTGGGAGGATATAGCAACCACCATGCTCTATAGCCTCACCAAGGCAGTGAGATTGTACCATGACCACTTGTCCCCACTGGTCTTAGCAAGACAGCAGAAGGGTGCTGCACCCTAACTCATCTATGTGTGCTAGCAAAGGTAGGTTAGAGTGCAAAAATGGCACTGGCCAGCTCTTCCATCTCTGGGGGAAATTTCAAATTCTCCTGCCCCTCCATCTTATGCTTTTAGATTGGCAAATGAATCTCCTTCACCTATAGTCTAGGCACTTTTCAAATGTCTGTTTCTTTGGGTGTTCTGGGGAGTGAGACCCTATGTCAGTCTCTTAAAGGGGAAATCTCAATTTTCTATAGCACTTTGGGTTCCTTGGTCATCAGTCCCATTGGTTTTTCTAAGCTAGGTGTTTTGGGGGCTTGTCTCTTGCACAGTTCCCAGAGGCTGGTATCTGATGTGGAGGACCAACCCCTTGCTCCTCTGTAGCAGGGCCAAATTGGTGACATCTCCCCTTATTGTGTGTCCCCATGTCAGGAGTGGAGTTTTGAGGATATTGTGTTTCTGCTTTTCCTAAAGTTCTTGACATGGTCATTTTAGCTTTTGTTGTGAAGAAGCAATGTCATGTAGTTTTTGGATGTTTTTCAGAGGAAAATGACTTCTATGTAGCTGTAGATTTGGTATGTCTGTGGGATTAGATGAGTTCAGGATCTTCCTACACTACCATCATGTAGAAGTCCTCCCTCCTGGAGTTTTTAACTCTCAAGCCTGTCTACACTGAGCTTCCAACAATTCGTCTATTACCACTTAGATTTTCTCTCCTGGTTTTAGCTCCAGTGGCAGTTTCTGCTCCTGGGTTTATGTTGTCACAGTGTGAGCCTACATATTTACCTATTTGTCTCTGCAATTTGGGGGATTAAGTTTTCTCTGTGACCTTATTCTCTAATGAATTTAATAAGAGTCATTGATTTTCAGTTTATTTCATTTTTTTTTCTTATTATGACGATCAAAGAGATGACTTCCAAGTTCCTTTCATGCCAGACTGACCAGAAACTGGGAGTCTTGTTTTCATTTATTAGAATACTTTTATAAAGGGGCACCTGGGTGGCTCAGTGGGCTAAGCCTCTGCCTTCAATTCAGGTCATGATCTTGGGCTCCTGGGATCAAGCCCCACATCAGGCTCTCGGCTTAGCAGGGAACCTGTTTCCCCTCTCTCTCTCTGCCTGCCTCTCTGCCTACTTGTGATCTCTCTCTCTCTGTCAAATAAATAAATGAAATCTTTTTTAAAAAGAATACTTTTACAAGGAGACATTTCCTCCAATTGTTATTTAATTACATCATATAGATGATATAAGAATAGCAAAATAAACACTTATTTTTTATTTTTACTTACTTAGATTTCCAGATAGTTGTTTCCCTATCATTCAAATAAAGTGACCTAATAGTAATTTTAAGATAACTTAAGACTCAGAGTAATGTTGCATAATCAGAAGAACATTACAGTACAGCCATCATCCAGCTTTCCTTTTGTGTTAATGACTTATATAAGCATACACATTAATCAAAACTAAGAAATTAATATAGGTAAAAAGTAATAACTGAGGTAAATTTGATTGGATTTCACCTTGTTTTTCTACTAATGTCTTTTTCTGTTCCAGATGTCCCTAGAATATCACATTGCATTTAGTTTTCATGCCTCTGTAGTCTTCTCTAATTTGAAATAATTTGTCCATTTATCCTTATCCTTCAGAACCTAGAAACTTCACATTCTTTTGAAAAATTCTGGATAGATATTTTTAGAATGTACCTCTCTTCTTACCTCTTACCTTTTCTTCTCATGATTATATTGAGTTTATTAATTAATGGGAAGGATACCACCAAGTGGGGTGCCCTTCTAGTACAGGGGATCAGGGGATGCCTGATGCAATTATCTATTATTGATTATGTTAATCTTTATCACATGGCTAAGATAATACACACCAGAGATATTCAGTGTAAACCTACCATTTTATTTCTTAAAATTAGTAGATATTTGGAGACAGATATGTGAAAAATTAAATAATTTGTGCTCAAAATTTGTCTATTATTATTTATCAATGGATTTTGCCTGTGGCGATATCTCTAGTATTCTAATAGGAATTTTTCTCATTTCTCCTTTTTGTTTCTTCTGCATTTACTAATGGGAATTCTTATGTGGGTAAGAGTTATCTCACCTCCCTCATTTACATATCTACTTATTTATTTATTCAGTTATACATTATATCAATATGGACTCATGAGTGTTTAATTTTTCAGGTTATATTTTGGTACTATATAATGTATCTTTTAACTAAAGATGTTCATTGAGTGCTCTTTGATCATTGTTCTCTGGACATTAAAAGGTCTTTTAGATTAGCTTTTGTTCTCTATGACATGTCCCCATCTTTTGTTGTTTTTGTTTTGTTTCCTTGTTTTGTTTAATTTTAATACCTCCTTACTAATTGGCACTAAAAGATGTTCTAGTATCTTCATGTATTTTCCCTGCCTGAAAGCAACCACATCTATAAAGAGCCATATTCCCTATTGCTGGAGAATGAAATTTATCTAGAAACTAAGACCTGAACACAAAATATGCTTAATGCTACTGGCATGACATAACATCAAATTTCTCTCAATGGATAAAGAAATAAATGTGTGTATACTAGCTCATGCATATATACATCTATATTTATTTTTTTAATATAATGTTTTATTTTTTATAAACATATATTTTTATCCCCAGGGGTACAGGTCTGTGAATCACCAGGTTTACACACTTCACAGCACTCACCCAAGCACATACCCTCCCCAATGTCCATAATCCCACCCCCTTCTCCCAAACCCCCTCCCCCCAGCAACCCTCAGTTTGTTTTGTGAGATTAAGAGTCACTTATGGTTTGTCTCCCTCCCAATCCCATCTTGTTTCATTGATTCTTCTCCTACCCACTTAAGCCCCCATGTTGCATCACCACCTCCTCATATCAGGGAGATCATATGATAGTTGTCTTTCTCTGCTTGACTTATTTCGCTAAGCATGATACGCTCTACTTCCATCCATGTTGTCGCAAATGGCAAGATTTCATTTCTTTTGATGGCTGCATAGTATTCCATTGTGTATATATACCACATCTTCTTGATCCATTCATCTGTTGATGGACATCTAGGTTCTTTCCACAGTTTGGCTATTGTGGACATTGCTGCTATAAACATTTGGGTGCATGTGCCCCTTTGGATCACTACGTTTGTATCTTTAGGGTAAATACCCAATAGTGCAATTGCTGGGTCATAGGGCAGTTCTATTTTCAACATTTTGAGGAACCTTCATGCTGTTTTCCAGAGTGGCTGCACCAGCTTGCATTCCCACCAACAGTGTAGGAGGGTTCCCCTTTCTTCGCATCCTCGCCAGCATCTGTCATTTCCTGACTTGTTGATTTTAGCCATTCTGACTGGTGTGAGGTGATATCGCATTGTGGTTTTGATTTGTATTTCCCTGATGCTGAGTGATATGGAGCACTTTTTCATGTGCCTGTTGGCCATCTGGATGTCTTCTTTGCAGAAATGTCTGCTCATGTCCTCTGCCCATTTCTTGACTAAATTATTTGTTCTTTGGGTGATGAGTTTGCTAAGTTCTTTATAGATTCTGGACACTAGTCCTTTATCTGATATGTCGTTTGCAAATATCTTCTCCCATTCTGTCAGTTGTCATTTGATTTTGTTAACTGTTTCCTTTGCTGTGCAAAAGCTTTTGATCTTGATGAAATCCCAAGAGTTCATTTTTTCCCTTGCTTCCCTTGCATTTGGCGTTGTTCCTAGGAAGATGTTGCTGCGGCTGAGGTCGAAGAGGTTGCTGCCTGTGGTCTCCTCAAGGATTTTGATGGATTCCTTTCGCAAATTGAGGTCCTTCATCCATTTTGAGTCTATTTTTGTGTGTGGTGTAAGGAAATGGTCCAATTTCATTTTTCTGCATGTGGTTGTCCAATTTTCCCAGCACCATTTATTGAAGAGGCTGTCTTTTTTCCATTGGACATTCTTTCCTGCTTTGTCGAAGATTAGTTGACCATAGAGTTGAGGGTCTATTTCTGGGCTCTCTATTCTGTTCCATTGATCTATGGGTCTGTTTTTGTGCCAGTACCATGCTGTTTTGATGATGACAGCTTTGTAATAGAGCTTGAAGTCCGGAATTGTGATGCCACCAACGTTGGCTTTCTTTTTCAATATCCCTTTGGCTATTCGAGGTCTTTTCTGGTTCCATATAAAATTTAGAATTATTTGTTCCATTTCTTTGAAAAAGATGGATGGTACTTTGATAGGAATTGCATTAAATGTGTAGATTGCTTTAGGTAGCATTGACATTTTCACAATATTTATTCTTCCAATCCAGGAGCATGGAACATTTTTCCATTTCTTTGTGTCTTCCTCAATTTCTTTCATGAGTACTTTATAGTTTTCTGAGTATAGATTCTGTGTCTCTTTGGTTAGGTTTATTCCTAGGTATCTTATGGTTTTGGGTGCAATTGTAAATGGGATTGACTCCTTAATTTCCCTTTCTTCTGTCTTGCTGTTGGTGTAGAGAAATGCAACTGATTTCTGTGCATTGATTTTATATCCTGACACTTTACTAAATTCCTGTATAAGTTCTAGCAGTTTTGGAGTGGAGTCTTTTGGGTTTTCCACATATAGTATCATATCATCTGTGAAGAGTGATAATTTGACTCCTTCGTTGCCGATTTGGATGCCTTTAATTTCCTTTTGTTGTCTGATTGCTGAGGCTAGGACCTCTAGTACTATGTTGAATAGCAGTGGTGATAATGGACATCCCTGCCGTGTTCCTGACCTTAGCGGAAAGGCTTTCAGTTTTTCTCCAATGAGAATGATATTTGCAGTGGGTTTTTCATAGATGGCTTTGATGATATTGAGATATGTGCCCTCTATCCCTACACTTTGAAGAGTTTTGATCAGGAAGGGATGCTTTCTTTGTCAAATGCTTTTTCAGCATCTATTGAGAGTATCATATGGTTCTTGTTCTTTCTTTTATTGATGTGTTGTATCACATTGACTGATTTGCAGAAGTTGAACCAACCTTGCAGCCCTGGAATAAATCCCACTTGATCGTGGTGAATAATCTTTTTAATATACTGTTGAATCCTATTGGCTAGTATTTTGTTGAGTATTTTCGCATCTGTGTTCATCAAGGATATTGGTCTATAGCTCTCTTTTTTGGTGGGATCCTTGTCTGGTTTTGGGATCAAGGTGATGCTGGCCTCATAAAATGAGTTTGGAAGTTTTCCTTCCATTTCTATTTTTTGGAACAGTTTTAGGAGAATAGGAATTAGTTCTTCTTTAAATGTTTGGTAGAATTCCCCCGGGAAGCCGTCTGGCCCTGGGCTTTTGTTTGTTTGGAGATTTTTAATGACTGTTTCAATCTCCTTACTGGTTATGGGTCTGTTCAGGCTTTCTATTTCTTCCTGGTTCAGTTGTGGTAGTTTATATGTTTCTAGGAATGCATCCATTTCTTCCAGATGTCAAATTTATTGCCGTAGAGTTGCTCATACTATGTTCTTATAATAGTTTGTATTTCTTTGGTGTTAGTTGTGATCTCTCCTCTTTCATTCATGATTTTATTTATTTGGGTCCTTTCTCTTTTTTTTTTTTTTTGATAACTCGGGCCAGGGGTTTATCAATTTTATTAATTCTTTCAAAGAACCAGCTCCTAGTTTCATTGATTTGCTTTATTGTTTTTTTGGTTTCTATTTCATTGATTTCTGCTCTGATCTTTATGATTTCTCTTCTCCTGCTGGGCTTAGGGTTTCTTTCTTGTTCTTTCTCCAGCTCCTTTAGGTGTAGGGTTAGGTTGTGTACCTGAGACCTTTCTTGTTTCTTGAGAAAGGCTTGTACCGCTATATATTTTCCTCTCATGACTGCCTTTGTTGTGACCCACAGATTTTGAACCGCTGTATTTTCATTATCATTTGTTTCCATGATTTTTTTCAATTCTTCTTTAATTTCCCGGTTGACCCATTCATTCTTTAGAAGGATGCTGTTTAGTCTCCATGTATTTTGGTTCTTTTCAAACTTCCTTTTGTGGTTGAGTTCTAGCTTTAGAGCATTGTGGTCTGAAAAAATGCAGGGAATGATCCCAATCTTTTGATAACGGTTGAGTCCTGATTTAGGACTGAGGATGTGATCTATTCTGGAGAATGTTCCATGTGCACTAGAGTAGAATGTGTATTCTGTTGCTTTGGGATGAAATGTTCTGAATATATCTGTGATGTCCATCTGGTCCAGTGTGTCGTTTAAGGCCTTTATTTCCTTGCTGATCTTTTGCTTGGATGATCTGTCCAATTCAGTGAGGGGAGTGTTAAAGTCCCCTACTATTATTGTATTATTGTTGATGTGTTTCTTTGATTTTGTTATTAATTGGTTTATATAGTTGGCTGCTGCCACGTTGGGGGCATAGATATTTAAAATTGTTAAATCTTCTTGTTGGACAGACCCTTTGAGTATGATATAGTGTCCTTCCTCATCTCTTATTATAGTCTTTGGCTTAAAATCTAATTGATCTGATATAAGGATTCCCACTCCTGCTTTCTTCTGATGACCATTAGCATGGTAAATTCTTTTCCACCCCCTCACTTTAAATCTGGAGGTGTCTTCGGGCTTAAAATGAGTTTCTTGGAGGCAACATATAGATGGGTTTTGTTTTGTTATCCATTCTGATACCCTGTGTCTTTTGACAGGGGCATTAAGCCCATTCACATTCAGGGTAACTATTGAGAGATATGAATTTAGTGCCATTGTATTGCTTGTAAGGTGACTGTTACTGTATATGGTCTCTGTTCTTTTCTGATCTACCACTTGTAGGTTCTCTCTTTGCTTAGAGGACCCCTTTCAAGATTTCCTGTAGAGCTGGTTTGGTGTTTGCAAATTCTTTCAGTTGTTGTATATCCTGGAAGCTTTTAATCTCTCCTTCTATTTTCAATGATAGCCTAGCTGGATATAGTATTCTTGGCTGCATGTTTTTCTCGTTTAGTGCTCTGAAAATATCATGCCAGCTCTTTCTGGCCTGCCAGGTCTCTGTAGATAAGTCAGCTGCCAATCTAATATTTTTACCATTGTATGTTACAAACTTCTTTTCCTGGGCTGCTTTCAGGATTTTCTCTTTGTCACTGAGACTTGTAAATTTTACTATTAGGTGACGGGGTGTGGGCCTATTCTTATTGATTTTGAGGGGCGTTCTCTGAACCTCCTGAATTTTGATGCTCGTTCCCTTTGCCATATTGGGGAAATTCTCCCCAATAATTCTCTCTAGTATACCTTCTGCTCCCCTCTCTCTTTCTTCTTCTTCTGGAATCCCAATTATTCTAATGTTGTTTCGTCTTATGGTGTCACTTATCTCTCGAATTCTCCCCTCGTGGTCCAGTAGCTGTTTGTCCCTCTTTAGCTCAGCTTCTTTATTCTCTGTCATTTGGTCTTCTATATCACTAATTCTTTCTTCTGCCTCATTTATCCTCACAGTGAGAGCCTCCATTTTTGATTGCACCTATTAATAGCTTTTTTGATTTCAACTTGGTTAGATTTTAGTTCTTTTATTTCTCCAGAAAGGGCTTTTATATCTCTCGAGAGGGTTTCTCTAATATCTTCCATGCCTTTTTCGAGCCTGGCTAGAACCTTGAGAATTGTCATTCTGAACTCTAGATCTGACATATTACCAATGTCTGTATTGATTAGGTCCCTAGCCTTCGGTACTGCCTCTTGTTCTTTTTTTTGTGTTGAATTTTTCCGTCTTGTCATTTTGTCCAGATAAGAGTATATGAAGGGGCAAGTAAAATACTAAAAGGGTGGCAACAACCCCAGGAAAATATGCTTTAACCAAATTAGAAGAGATCCCAAATAGTGAGTGGGGAAAAAGGGGATAAAAAAAGGTTCAAAAAGGAAGAAATTAAAAAAAAGAAAAAAAAGAAAAGAAAAGAATTTTAAAAAAGAAAACAAATAAGAAAAATATAAAAAAGAAAATATATATATATATTGGATAAACTAGTTAAAAAACGTTAAAAAAGGAAAAGATAAAAGTTAAAAAAAAATTTACCAGAAGGTGAGAAAAAAAACAAAAAATGAAAAAGAAAAAAATTAAATTAACTGCAAGACTAAAAAAAAATCACAGGGAAAAAGCCATGAGTTCCATGCTTTGCTTTCTCCTCCTCTGGAATTCTGCTGCTCTCCTTGGTATTGAAACCGCACTCCTTGGTAGGTGAACTTGGTCTCGGCTGGATTTCTTGCTGTTCTTCTGGGGGAGGGTCCTGTTGTAGTGATTCTCAAGTGTCTTTGCCCCAGGCGGAATTGCACCGCCCTTATCAGGGGCCGGGATGAGTAATCCGCTGGGGTTTGCTTTCAGGATCTTTTGTTCCCTGAGTGCTTTCCGTAGAGTTCCGGAGGATGGGAATACAAATGGCGGCCTCCTGGTCTCCGGCCCGGAGGAGCCGAGAGCCCAGGGCCCCACTCCTCAGTGTGCCCTCAGAGAACAGCGCCAGTTACTCCCGTCTGCCTGACCACTGGCCGCGCTCCGAGCTCACCGAGCCTGCGACTGGTTCAAGGTAACACCGAGCTGTGAGCTTACTGTCGGCTCTGTCTCTGTAGCCGGCTTTCCCGTTCCAGTACCCGCAAGCTCTGCGACACTCAGACACCCCCGATCCTTCTGTGACCCTGCGGGACCTGAGGCCACGCTGACCCCGCGTGGGCTTCACCCCGGTTTAGCCTCTGGAGCGATGTCCCTCAGCGGAACAGACTTTTAAAAGTCCTGATTTTGTGCACGGTTACTCCACTGCTTGCCGGGAGCCGGCCCCTCCCCCTGGGGTCTATCTTCCCGTCGCTTTGGATTCACTTCTCCTCCGGTCCTACCTTTCAGAAAGTGGTTGTTTTTCTGTTTCCAGAATTGCTGTTCTTCTCTTCGATCTGCCGATGGGTTTTCAGGTGTTTGCAATCTTTAGATAAGCTATCTAGCTGATCTCTGGCTAGCTGAAGTAGTCTCAGCCTGCTACTTCTCCGCCATCTTCTTTTGCACCTCTACATCTGTATTTATTTTTATATTTATTTACCTGTGTGTATTTATTTAGGTAGATATATATGTATATGTATATTAGATATATATTAAATTTATATATAACTATTTATGTATTTACCTATATAAATATATATATATATATATATTTATACATCCATGTTGAGCCTTCAACTTCAATGCATCATCATAGAATTCATTCTAGACTTACTCTTGCCTTATCTGTAATTTCTTTCTCCCACAGTGATAAATTCAGTTCTCATTCTCTATAATATATTTATTTATTTGTTCAATACTAGTGCACAAAGCAGTTTCAGAATTTTTAACCCAATCCTTCTGGGAAACAAATATGCCAACAAAAGTACAGTGGGTTTTTTTGCAGTTCTTTTTCTCTTTAGCCATATAGTACTCAGCCAAACACTGCCTTTTGAACTTACGTATGATACTTTCTTCTAATTTCACTTAGTGTGCTTATGTAATTCATTAATAATGTAGTTTAATTCATTTATCATAGTCTGGAGTCAACCTTTCCCCTATATCTTGGTTAATTTTTGAATATTACATAACTAAAATCCACTTTTTATGGAAATAGTTCTATATATTTTGACAAACGAATAGTCTTGTGCTAACACCAGATTTTCCATATAAACTGTTTAGTATCAGTTTCCTCATCTCAAAATCTCCTTCATATATATGATCTCCCTTCCAATACAAGACAATTTCTGATATGTTTTAATTTTCTATAGTTTTATGTAATTTCTGCAGTTTTCTATAGTTCTTCTTTTTCCAGTGTTACATAAGTTGAATTACACAAGAGGTCATTTTTTTAATCTTTCTTACTTCACTTAGCAAAATGTATTTAAGAATTAGCCATAATTTTGTATGCATGAATGGTTTCTTTTCTTTTTTTTTTTTTTTTTTTTTTTCATTGCTAAAAAGTTTTATGCTAGATGGATTTATCATAGTTTAATTATGCGTTCAGTATTTCAAGGACAGGCACATACAAGCTTTTGTGTGAACATAAATTTTTGTTTCTCTTGAATAGATAGTTAGGAGTAAGACTTGGGGTCGTGGAGTATGTGTAAGTTTAATTTTATGCAAAATTGCCCACAGAGATAGACATGTAGAAAAAGTAAACAGGGCTCAGTCTCAGCAAGCAATCTGTTCTTGGCAGCTTCTTTGTTCCTCTGTCAAAGACTGGTCTCCCTCTCCCAGATATATCAAGGAAGAGAAGGTGCCATATAAACATGGAATTTCCTTCCCTTACCAAAAACACCTGACTTCCTTACCTGGAGAAAAATCTTCTGCCCCTCAGATATCACCAGCCAACCACAGTGGAACCCTCAGAGTTCCAGATAAACTGAACAGATAAAAATGACAGCATATGTTTCCTCTGTAACCCTAATCCTAACCCTAACCCTAAGTGACATTAAACTGTCGTTGGAACTACAACCCGTAAAAGTAGACTGGGATACACATGCTAAACCTATACAGTGTGATAGCATGCCAACTAAGAGAAGAGATTTAAATAGAACTCAGTGCTTCCTAATCTACTAGACACAATAAACAAAATACAGGTGAAAGTCACCTGTCATACCAAGAACGACCTTGAGTGAAAAAAGACAAACAACTGACACCAACAGCAAAATGAATCAGATGTTGGGGTTATTTGACAAGAATTTTTAAAGCAGTTGTCATAAAAACCCTTCAGAAATCAATCACAATTTCTTTTGAAACAAATGGGAAAAAATAGAATTTTTCAACAACAACAACAACAAAAAAACAAAGTTATAAAAAATAACCAAATGGAAATTATAGAACTGAAAAATACAATTAAAGGGGGGGGGGACCCTTGCTGGATAAACTCAATAGTAAAATGGAAATTACAGAGAAGAGAATCCGTGAACTTGAAAACATATCAAAAAAATTCACCAAATCTGAATAAACAGAGGAAAAATATGCTGAAAGAAAATAAGCAGAGTCACAGAGATCTATAAGAAAATAACAAAGAACATAACAATCATACCATTACGGTCCCAGAGTAAAGGAGAAAGATAATGGGGCAGAAAACACATTTGAAGAAAAAAATGGCTGGAAATTTCTGAAGCTTGGCAAAAAATATAAACATACAGTTCCAAAAAGTTGGGAAAACCCACATGAAATAAAACCAAGATACACTTTAATGAAGTTCTAAAAATTAAAGGGAAAGATAAAAATCTTGAAAACAGCCAAAGAAAAAGAATAAATTTATCAACAGGAAAGCACCAATCAACAAAATTCTCCTCAGAACCCAAATCATGGAGATAGAAGGAAGCAAAAAATATTTTTCAAGTGCTGAAAGAAAAGAACTGTCAACCAAGAAGTCTATATCTGATGAAACTATTCTTCAGGAATGAAGAGAAAATGAAAACCCTCAGATGAGGGGACAAATAAGAAACTGGTACTTGAAGACCTACCCATAAAAACTAACTAAAGGAAGTTCTTCAAACAGGAAGGAAATGATAAATGAAGATATTTTGGAGCATTGGTAGGGAAGAAGGAACAGAGAAAAAATAAAAATGTAGGTGTTATCAGATTGTTCATTTCCTTATGGGTTTTGCACATTTTATTTAATGATTGAAGCAAAAATTATAACACCACCTAACTTTCCAGACAATGATGTTTAAAAATGGAGCTGATGAAAGGACCTAAATATAATTGATGTTTCCAAACTTAACACTAAATGGCAAAATGTTAAAAAAACAATAGACTGTATACACCTATTGTACTGCCCAGAGAAAGTACAATGAAAAATACATAAAATAATACACTTAAAAAGACTGTAAATACAAAAAAGAATCTTAAAAAGTGTTCAAACAATACACAGGAAAGCAAGAAAAGACACAAAGTGATGAGAACCAGAGAAAACAAACAGAGAACCAACTTGTAAAATGACAAACATGTGATCTAACATATAAATAATTCCTTTGTATAGAAATGATATAAATATTCCAAAGAAAAGACAGAAATTGTCAGAGTGAATTTTTTAAAAAGCATGGTCCAACTATAAACTTCATATAAGAAACTCACTGCAAATTCAATGACATAGGGAGATTGAAAATGAAAGGAGAGGGAAAATATAATATGTAAATGTTAGTATTCTTTTAAAAGAAAATCAGTATTGGGTTAATAATATCTAATAAAGTGGACTTCAAAGCAAAGAAAATTGCCAGAGACATAGAAGGACACCTTATAATGATCAAAGGATCAATTATGATTATGAAGACATAATGATTTTAAATATGTCCATACCAAACCACAGAACATTACAATACATGAAGCAAAAACTGATAGAGGTGACAGAAGAAATAGACAAATGCAAAATAATGGATGGAGGTTTCAAACCTCACCTCAGCAACTCTTGTAACTACTAGATATAAAACAGTAAGAATATACAAGATCTGAACAACACAGACTAACAGAATGTAATTAACACACATAGAACTCTCCACCAAACAATAGAACAATACATATTTTTCCAATCACCCTCTGAAGTTTCAACAAGAAAAATCATATCCCATGCCAAAAGTTAAACCCCAACAAATACAAAAGAATTGAAATCATACAAAGCACGTGTCCTACAACCATAATAGATTCAAAATAGAAATCAATATAGAAAACAACAAGAAAATCTCTATACTTGTGAAAAGTAAACAACACACTAAATAATCCATGGTCAAGGAGGAGGTCTCAAAAACATTTGAAAATACATAGAACTGAATGAAACTGTTTGGCTTTGAGAATCAGAAGAGCCAAATTTTGTGAGTTCTTACAATCAGCAGGACTTAAAACCTGGAACTTTAAAAATCAGTGGGCTCAGCTCTGGGAGAACCAGGAGGGCAAGAAGAAATTGAGTTCCTATCCTTAAAAAGGCAGCCAAAAAAGAGCCCACAGACAGACAGTATAGAAGCAGCAGTTTGGAAAATACCTGGGGCATATGAGAGGAGGATTCACTTCTTCATCTCAGAGTGTGTGCTGGAGGAACAGAGATCATTGAGAGACTCATCTAGGAAAAAGGGAGCTCGCAGTCACTATTTCCCTACCCTGCCCCACCCGCAGCATAAACACATAGCCACCTACAGGAAACAGTGCAGCACTGACTGCCTAACTTGTTAATATGGTGCATCCTTCCTCCCCCCACCAAAAAAAAAAAAAAAAAATCCCCATGATTTAGCAGACCCACCCTCTCCAGCCAGGTCTTCCTCAGTTCCAGCAGTTGCAGGTCTACTCCCACAGAGGATAGGCACACAAATCTTGCAAACACCATGGTCCTGCTCTTCTTCACATGGCTTATCTGGCCCCTCCAATACACTCATGGCCAGAGATTATTTGAAGGACTGCCATAAGCCTTATAATGTGCAAGCAGCCCCAACAAAGGCCAGCATCACTCCAAAGTAACTCCTTCCCCAGGGAAAGGAAAAGATAACTACACATACCTGTCAGACTGTGGCCCCAACAGTGGCCTCGGAGCAGACTGGTGGTCAAACTACAGGGTCCACAAACTAACAAAAGTTCTCAGGGGACAACAAAAGGAAAGCATCCTGCACTTTGGTGCCATTCATCTCTAGCAAATAAGTTGGTCTGATTAGATTCAAGCCCTGGTGTCCCTAGAGAGGCCCACTAAACCACAGGGACCAAAAATTGCCCACAACAGGCAAAGAGACTTGGACTGAAGGAAAAAGTGCTCAGCCACAATAGTAAGGGACACACATAACACACAGGAGAAATCCCTGGTGAACGTGGGACACTGCACTGCGGAGGACTGCAGGACCTCTTATTCATAAGCAGGAGAGTCAGCTGACTAACACAGAGAAACAGTGTTTCTAACACAGAGAAACAGATGCAGAGCATTAGACAAAATGAAGGGACAGAGGAATATGTTCTAAATGAAAGAACAGGACAAAAGTCACAATAAGAGATTTAAACAAAATGGAGATAAGTAATATGCCTGATAGAGAATTAAAGTAATGGTCATATAGATACTGGACTTGAGAAAAGAATGGAGGGCCTTAACAAAGAGATAGAAATTTTTAAAAAATAACCAATCAGAAATGAAGAGCTCAGTAAATGAAATTTAAAATACACTAGATGGAATAAATAGTAGATTAGAGGAAGCTGAATGGATCAGCAAACTGGAGGACAGAGCAATAAAATCAAGCTGAGCATGTGAGAGAAAAAATAATAGTATGAAATAAAAATAAGGGACTCAATGTCACCATCAGCCATCATAACATTCACATTATAGGGATCTCAGAAGGAAAAGAAAGAGAAAAGGAGGTGGAAAATTCACTTGAAGAAATAATAGCTGAAAACTTCCCAAATATGGGGGAAAGAAACAGAAATCCAGGTCCAGGAGGCACAGAGGGTCTCCAACAAAATCAACCCAAGGAGGTACACACCAAGACACACCATAATTAAAGTGATAAAAAGTGGTGATGAAGAGAATTTTTAAAGTAGCAAGAAAAAAGAAAACAGTTAAATGCAAGGAAAATCCCATAAGGCAATCAGCTAATTTTCAGCAAAAACTTTAGAGTCTAGAAGGCAGTGGCATGATATATTTAATGTGCTGAATAGAAAAAATGTACAGTCAAAAATTTCCTATCCAGCAAGGAATGAAAACACGGTGGCTAATAATCTTTGGAATGCAGCATTAGTGGTTCTAAGAGGGAAGTTTATAGCCATACAGGCCTGCCACAAAAGCAAGAAAATCTCAAATAAGCAAACTGACCTTATACCCAAAAGAAAAGAACAACAACAAATCCCAAAACCAGTAGAAGGGAGGAAATAATAAAGATTAGAGCAGAAATAAATGAAATAAAAACTAAATCACCAATGAAACCAGGAGCTGGTTTTTGGAAAAAATGATCTTTTCTTGATCTTTTCCAAAAAGATCAAGAAACTATTTTATAAGTTGTTTTTTTTTTTTTAATTCTAGTTAGTTAAGATATAGGGCAATATTGGTTTTAGGGGTAAAATTTAGTGATTTATCACTAACATGTAACACCCAGTGCTCATTACAACACATGCCTTCCTTATTGCCCATCACCCATTAATCCCACCCTGCTCACCTCCCCTCCAGCAACCCACAGTTTGCTATCGATGTTTAAGGGTCTCTCGTGGTTTGCCTCCCTCTCTGAAAAGGTCAATAATCTTGATAAACATTTAGCCACACTTACTGAAAAGGGACAGAGAGAGAGGAATCAAATAAACAAAATAAAAAATGAAGGATGAGGAATAAAAACTGACACCAGAGAGGACAAAGGAATATAAGAGAAATTTATGAAAAATTTTATGCCAACAAATTGGACAACATAGAAAAAATGGCTAAATTTCTAGAAAAATAAAACCTTCCAAAACTGAGTCAGAAAGCAATAGAAAATTTGAACAGGCCAATAGAAAGCAATAAAATTGACTCAGTAATAAAAAAAAATTGCAGCAAACAAAAACCCAGGAAATGAAGAATTCACTTGTGAACTCTACCAAACATTTAAAGAAGAATTAATACCGATTCTTCTCAAATTATTCCAAAAAAATAAATAAAAGAGGAAGGAAAGCTTCCAAAGTCATTCTATGAGACCAGTATTACCCAGATACCAAAACTAAGTAAAGATACCACAAAAAGAAAAAAAGAAAGAACTACAGGCTGATATCTCTAATGAATAGATTAAATAATCCTCAACAAAATACTAGGAACCCAAATCTGACAACACAATGAAAATATCATTCATCAAGATTAAGTCAGATTTATTTCAGAGATGCAAATATGAGTCAATATTCTCAAATCAGTGGGATACATCACATTAATAAGAGAAAAGATAAGAATCATATGATAATTTCAATAGATGGAGAAAAAACATTTGATAAAGTACAACATCCATTCATGATAAAAAACAAAACAAAACAAAAACCTCAACAGGGGTGCCTGGGTGGCTCAGTGGGTTAAGCCTCTGCCTTCAGCCCAGGTCATGATCTCAGGGTCCTAGAACCGAGTCCCACATCGGGCTCTCTGTTCAGTGGGGAGCCTGCTCCCCCCTCTCTCTGCCTGTCTCTCTGCCTACTTGTGATCTCTCTGCCTCTGTCAAATAAATAAATAAAATCTTTAAAAAAAAAAAAAACCCTCAACAAAGTACGGTTACAGGGAACATCCTTCAAAATAGTAAAGGTCATATGTGAAAAACTCAAAAAGAATATCAGACTCAATGGGAAAAAAACTGAGAGGCTTTCTTCCAAAGTCAGGAACAAGACAAGGATGTCCACTCTCACCACTTTTATTCAACATAGAACTGGAAGTTCTAGCCACAGCAATCGGAAATGGAAAAAGAATAAAAGGCATCCAAATTAGTAAGGAAGAAGTAAAACTTTCACTATTTACAGATAACATGATCCTATATATAGAAGATCTGTAGGATTCCACCAGAAAAAACTATTAGAACTAACAAATTGGGGCACCTAGGCTGCTCAGTGGGTTAAGCCTCTGCCTTCAGCTCAGGTCATGATCTCAGGGTCCTGGGATCGAGCCCCATATCAGGCTCTCTGCTGGGCAGGGAGATTGTTCTCTCTTTTTCTCTCTCTCTCTCTCTGCCTGCCTCTCTGCCTACTGGTGACCTCTCTGTCAAATAAATAAGAAATAAAATCTTTTAAAAAAATAACTAACAAATGAATTGAGTAAGGTCACAAGATACAAAATTAATATATAGAAACCTGTTGCATTTCTATACACTAATAACGAAGCAGCAGAAAGAGAAGTTAAGAAAATAGCCACATTTATAATTGCACCAAAAGTAATAAAATACGTAGGAGTAAACGCAGGTATAAACTTATCCAAGGAGGTGAAAGACAGAACTCTGAAAAGTATAAAAAACTGATGAAAGAATTGAAGACAGCACAAACAAATGGAATGATACACTATGCCCATAGATTAGAAGACTATTGTTAAAATGCCCATACTACCTAAAGCAATCTATAGATTTAATGCAATACTTATCAAATTAACAACATTTTCACAGAACTATAATCCTAAATTACCCAAATAATCCTAAAATTTGTGTGGAACCACAAAAGATTCTCTCAAGCTTAAGAAATATTGAAAAAGAAAATAAAAACTAGTGGTGTCTTGAAATTCCAGATTTCAAGATATATGACAAAGCTGTAATAATCAAAGTAGTATGGTATGAGCACAAAAATAGACAGATCAAGAGAACAGATTAGAAAGTTCAGAAATAAACCCACAATTATATAGGTTAATATAGTACACAAAAAACCAATGATAATATGGGTTAATATAATATAGGTTAATTAAATTTTACAAAGGAGGCAAGAATATGCAATGGAAAAAAGATCATCTCTTTAACAAATGGTGTTGGGACAGCTGGACAAGAAGTATGCAGAAGGATGAAACCGGACCACTTTATTTCACCATATACCCAATTATGAGACCTGAAACTATAAAAATCCTAGAAGAGAACAGAGGCAATAATTTCTCTTTATTTCACCATATACCCAATTATGAGACCTGAAACTATAAAAATCTAGAAGAGAACAGAGGCAATAATTTCTCTGGCCTTGGCTGGAGAAACACTTTTCTAGATATGTCTTCTGAGGCAAGGAAAACAAAAGCAAAAATAAACTATTAGGACTACATTAAATAAAAAGCTTCTGTATAGCAACAGAAACAATCAGCAAAATAAAAAGACAACCTATCGACTGGGAGAAGACATTTGCAAATGACATAGCTATAAACAGTTGATATCCAAATTATATTTAAAAAAAACTTACACTGCTCAACACTAAAATACAAATAATGGGCAATTAAAAAGATGGACAGAATACATAAACAAACTTTTCTCCAAAGAAGACAAAGATGGCCAATAGCCACATGAAAAGATGCTCAACATCACTCATCATCAGGGGAATGCAGATCTAGATGTCAATGCTCAATGAGTGATGCTCAACATCACTCATCATCAGGGAAATGCAGATCTAGATGTCAATGAGATATCACCTCACACCCGTCAGGATGGGCTAAAATCAAAAGAGCAAGAAACTCCAGCTCTTTGAAGAATACTGGTAGAATTTTGATCGAAATAATGAATACTGTTTTTCTGAAAATAAATACATTGAAAAAATTAAAAATAAATAAATAAATAAATAAATAAAGTAACTCTAAAAAAAAAAAAAAAGAGAGAGAGAGAGCAAGAAACAACAAATATTGGCCAGGATGCAGAGACAAGGTAACTTGTTGTGCATTGTTGGTGGGAATGCAAACTGATGCAGTCACTGTGGAAAACAGTATGGAAGACCCTCAAAAAATTAAAATGGAATTATCATATGATCCAGCAATTAAATTACTGGGGTTTTACCCTAAAAATACAAAACCATTCATTCAAAAGGATATATGCGTGCCTATGTTTACATAGCGGCAATATTTACAATAGCCAAATTGTGGAAGCCACTCAGGTGTTCGTCAATAGATGAATGGATAAAGAAGATGAGTGGATATATATAATGGGATATTATTTAGCCATAAGGAAGTAACTATGTAGCTGTATACCCACATACATTTACACCTAAGAAGGTGTAAATATGCAGGTAACGAAATTTTCAAATTTTACTTTGGCTGAGAAAGTAGTTATTTTTCCTTCATTTTTTAAATTAATTTCATTGTGAAGAGAATTCTGAATCAATAGCATTTTTTCCCTAGGACTTTTAAAATGTTATTCTATAGTCTTCTAGCTTGCACTGTTTCTATTAAGAAGTCTACTGTAATTCTTAATGTTTTTCAATTCTCTACTTTGTTCCTTATATTTAATGGTTGGTGTTTGTTTGTTTGTTTGTTTGTTTTGGTGGCTACCTTTTAAAATTTCTCTTTTTGTTTTGTTTTCAGCAGTTTGAGTATGAAATGCATAAGAGTATGTGAGAGTGTGTGTGTGTGTGTGTGTGTGTGTGTGTACCTTGGGTTTGGTTTTTTTTTGAGGTTCTCTGAGCTTTTTGTATCATTGTTTTGGTGTAATTAATTTCAGGAAAAAAATTGTTAATAATTAAATATATTTTCTTCTCCATTTTCTCTCTCTTTTTCTGAGATTCCAATAGCGCATATTTTATTATGTTTGATTGCCCCATACTTCATGAATGTTTTCTTCTGTCTTTTTCCTACTATTTTATTTTCTCTGTGTCTCTGTGTCTCTGTGTCTCTATCTGTATGTCTCTCTGTCTTGTTCTGGCAATTTCTATTAACCTATCTACAAGCTCATGATTTTTTTCCACAGCTCTATCTATGGGTCAAAGGCATTCTTTATCCTGTTAAATGGCTTTTTATTTCTAGCTTGTACATTAATTCTTTTTAATAGTTTCAATCTTTCTGCTTGAGTAACCCATCTAATCTTGCACATTGTCGACCTTTTTATATATTAATCGTAATTATACTAAATTATCTGTCAGATAGTCCCAACATCTGTGCCATATCTGAGTTTAGGTTTTTTTTTTTTTTAATTTCTTTTCAGCGTAACAGTATTCATTGTTTTTGCACCACACCCAGTGCTCCATGCACTCCGTGCCCTCTCTAATACCCACCACCTGGCTCCCCCAACCTCCCACCTAGTTTAGTTTTGAAAATTTCTTTGTGTCTTGAGTGCCATTTTCTTACCTTTTCATTACCCTATTTTTTAAATTTATTTTTTAATTAATTTATTTTTTAGAGGTGGGGAGTGGGGAAGAGGTATAGAGTGAGAGGGAAAGAGAGAGAATCCTAAGCAGGCTTCATGCCCAGCAGGTTGCGTGGGGCTCGATCTCACAACCCTGAGATCATAACCTGACCTGAAATCAAGAGTTGGATGTTCAACTGACTGAGCCACCCAGGTGCCCCTACTTTTGAATTTTAAGAAGAAAGAAACTAAAAATTCATAAGGAGCCAGGTAGAAAATCAGGCTTGCTATACAGGGATGAAACTCGGGCTAAACTCAGTGCTGACTGATGGAAGCGGGTACCTGGAGAATCTTCAGTGCTTTGGAAGGAAGGTGTAGTATTAGATACTGCAAAATTCAGAAAAGCAGTGCATCACAAGGAAAGGTGACATTACAAGGTCTCAGAAAATATGCCACTTGCATATACTTTCTGAGGGGTAAAAAAAAAATCTTAGAAGGTATACTCCAGCAGAGTGATAGAAACATGAAAATAAAGAATTAAAAGTAATAAAATGGTTGGTGTTTAAACATTAAAACAGTTTCAACATATGAATTTAGGTACAAATAAATGCTATAAATATTGTAACAAGGCTGCATGCAAAATTTAAGATTCTTTTTTAAAGGAACATTTATAAAGGAACATTTATAAAGGAACTGTCAATTACATAATGTTCAAAAGAGGGCTGGAAAAACAAAAGAAGCAAAGGTGAGAAAAAATCCTCATTGAATATGGGAAAAATAAGTTTTTTTTCATGACATTGCTAGAAAATTTTGATGAAATAAATATAGATTTAAGCGTATTTTGTCATTTGTTCAAGAAATATATTGAGTGTCTAAAATTTTGAGTCAGAATAAAGGATGTCTGCTTTCCTGGACTAACTGGTAGGAAGTTGCATGAACAGAAACTAACAATAAATGGAGCAATTACAAAGTATACAGAGTATTTCATGAATGTAGCTCACAGGGTGGTAAAGACAGAGAAAGATAGGGGATAACCTCCTATGTATGACTTGGTCAGCAAGGTTCTTTTCAAGTAGAATGTATATGGCACCTTGAAACTTGAGAAGACCCAGCTGCACAAGGAGAGAGGTGATATACATTCCAGGCAGGGCCTGAATCCTGGAAGGGTCTGAGGTTGGCAAGAAAGTGAACACAGCTCAAGTTGCTGAACAGTTCGTTAATAGATGGTGGCGATCAGGTGGCGATAAGGTCTCAATCTGATTACACAGCTCCCCTAGCCTGTGCTACGGGATGTGGATCTCCACTAGGTATAGGAGAAAGTTACTAAAGTATGTGGCGCACGCACGTGTGTGTGTGTATGTGTGTGTGTGTGTGTGAATAATATATTCAACAAGGTTCAAAAACCAAATCAGAACACTTTAATACATTACAAAATGAGAAGTCTCAATTCTACCCCCGTTCTTGTCTATCTCACAACTCTCATTTTCAAGTAAATATAAATTCTCATTTCTCCCTCTTTCTTACATAAAAGATGGCATGCTATGAAATATCATTTTCAACTTGATTCTTTTATATAACAGTATATCTGGAAATATTCTCATATCAGCATATGGGAAGCTTCAATTTTTTTTTTCTGCTTCAAAGTATTCTGTTGTGCAATGTACCAGCGCTCATTTATCTGATTTCTTCTTGGTGGGCTTTTGAGTTTTTGCGATATTTTTCTATTTCAATGCTGCTGAAAACACACATGTACATATATCATTTTGCAAGTGTAAAAACACATGCAAAGGGCAAATTCCCAGAGGCATTAATGAGTTAAAGAGCAGGTACCTTTAGTATTTTCATAGAAATGCCCATTTGTCTTGCATTATGTTCTTTAACATGTTGCATTCCCATTGACCATGGCTGAAGACACCATTCGTTTTATGTATTTTAAAATGTATTATTAATATTTTAATACAAATATATTTTTAAAAATTTATGTATTTAGTATAAATATGTATTTTAAGTATATAAAAATGTATTTAAGCAACTTAAAATACATATAAATATTATTTCACATAATATATAACATTATATTATTTATTACATATTATCAATTGAATATATTTATTATATTAATAATAAATATAATGCATGCCTTAAAAAATGATGAAAAGAGAAAGCAAAAGTTTCATCATATATTTTATTTCCCTGAGACCCAGACTTTCTCTGGTAGCTCCTTAGCTCAGAAAACTAAAAACCAGGCACATTGGATGGTAAAATTTTAATAAAACCTGTAGTTCAGTTAATGGTGTTGTGTCAAAGTTCTGGTTTTGATAATTGTATAATTATCAGCAATTAGGAGAAGCTTGGTGAAGGATTTATGGGAATTCTCTGTATGATCTTTGTAACTTTTCAGTAAGTCTAATACTTCTAAAACAAAAGGAGGGAAAAGAGAATGTGAATATTCTTCTTCCCAAATTTGTTGCCTCTGCCACATGTCCAGTCTCACTGAGAGATGCCATCCTTCTCCCAGCCCCTGAGCTGGGACCTGAAGTGTGTCTCCGATTCCTCCCTTCCTGACTGCCTCCCAGTCCTGTCTGTTCTTCCACAGACTTCCATCATGGGCTTCCCCCCTCTCTAAACAGCCAGGCTCAGGCTCAGGTTCAGTTCTACACAAAATCCTCAACACCCTTGTAATGATAATAATCCTGTTCCCCAACCCCCTACTGCTGCTAGAAGTCTATTTCTTAAACACTGACTATATTCTTTCCCTTTCTACTCTACACCTGTCTTCAAAGCATTGCACCCCTTAAGGTCCAGATGTCTATCCCCCTTCATTTTCCAGCCACTTGTGCCAGGCAGCCTGCCTTCTAGTGACCTCTGGCCTCTCTGTCCCATGTTCTACCTGGTTTGCCTCAAGCTTCAGTCTGAAGCTACCTCTTCCCTACTGCTTTCCTCAAATCCATCCACCTCCTAGAAGTACCTAGTGTTCTCCACTTTACAAGGCATCTACATACAGATGTATCTTTTTATTGTAGCAACACTGGGAGATTGTTAGTGTCTTGATGCACATGACACTAGCATTCTGTTCAGCATTCTGTTCCAAGAACACAGCTCAGTTCTCGGTATATAATAGATTTGCAAAGAGCTGTTGTTGCATTGAACATGTGCCAAAGCTTCATTTACACCTTGCTTAATCATATTTCAAAAGCCATGGAACTTCCTATGAGCCGGAAACAAGCCATTTTCTACCCAGCGAAGCGACTCTACTATTCACTTCCTCCATCCCTCCATCAGCCAACAGAAAATGGCCAAGAATATCAAATTGTAATCTACTTAAATGTTCTTTCCTTCAGAAAAGGACTGGATTCAATAGAACTTCAGGTTATGTTCGACTTCCTTAACGACACTGGAATCAGTTCAGCATGCATCTGCAGCCTGGAAGGAATGTGCACCTCCCTGCAACCCAGATCTCCCTGCTCAGCAGCCTGTGCAGGATTTTCTAAGAGAGAGTGGCTGAGGGAACGAACTTCAGAAGCAGCTGATGGGAAATTGGCATCCCCAGGACTCAGAGCACAATTCAGGAAGCTGGAAGTCAAGTCCTGTTGCCTTTTCAGCTCATTACAGCTGTTCCTTATTTAGATTTTTAGTTTCCCTGGTCTCTAAGGTTAAGTCACAAGTGTGAGTTTGAGAACACCACTTCCTTTTTTTTTTTCCCTGAGATTTTTATTTATTTAGACAGAGAGAGACACAGTGAGAGAGGGAAGACAAGCAGGGGGACTGGCAGAGGGAGAAGCAGGCAGGGACCCGCAAACAGGGCTAGAAGGCAGTTGCTTAAGAACTGAGCCACCCAGGTGCCACAAGGACACTCCTTCTGATCCTCCATAATCCTTTGTTACTAATATTTGTTCTTTACTATCTTTAATAGGTAATCAGAGAAACAAAACACTTGTCTTCAGCCCTATGCGCACAACACTGGTACCCACATGTTCGCGTGTGCACAGATGGTGGCGTTTTTTCCAGGCAGCTTTACAGAGCTTCTCAGCTGTTGGATCTGACACCCAATGTCTTTGTTTTACACTTTCTGCAGAGAAGGGTTGCTGTCTAGGATGATTGTCTAGGATGGTTGTTCTTGGGTGACTGTTCTGTTGTCTGGGGTGATTGTCTAGGATGATCCCACACAACTTTCTGGGATCTGCTCTGGACATTCTTGACTCTTTGTCAGACCTGGGAGAGTGCTCAACAGGAAAAAACTCTGCACTGCAAGTAGCAGATGTAGCAAACTGAGAGCTTCAGCCCTGTGTCTAAGGTTGCACTGAAGCTCCCATCAGGGGGGCGAGATCAGACACCCTGTATATTCACCTGGAGAGTGTAGTGGGGGTGGCTTTGATACACTGTAGCAGAGAAGGGCTCCCAGTCAAAATGAAGAGGCTGTGAGCACACAGGAAAGTACATAGAGCATATAGGAGAACAAGTTGGAGTCAGGAGCAGTGGGCAGTTAGAGAGGCAACAAGCCTCCACTGCTGGACACATATACATACAAGGTCTCTCCCTGAAGGCCTGGGAAACACAACCTCAAAGCCTTGCTTTTCTATAATCCTGGGCTCACCTGAAACCTTATTTCCAGCTGTTGTGAGGGCAGAGAACATTCCCTCACAGGGATGGTTATGTATGTGCCCTCTGGTAAGAGTCATGTGCCACCAGGTGCAGTGACCAAGCTCCCTCTGGGAGTCTAGCATCAGGTAAGGTGGACCCCACAACAGGTTCGCCTGTCTGGGGATGGAGGATCCTCTAGGGTGGAGACACAGGGCAGTATTGGTGATTTGCTTGATTTGCACACCTGGGTCTGCAGTCACCTAAGTGAACTCTTGCATATCTTTCCTGAATGCTGTAAATTGCCTGGATTGGCACACTTGCATTCCAAAGCAGCCAGAGATATTGCCGCAGAAAGGAGAGGTCTCCAGGAAGAGTGCCTGTTTGGAAAGCTGCCTCCTTTTCATGGGCTGTTTGCAGGTGATGCTCACAGGGTCCAATTTCATCTCTGACATGCTGATGTGCCACCCTTCAAAGACCTTTCTGAGCAGACAGCCAGAAAATGTCTCACTGTGCCCATTGACTTCATTCAATTTCCTGCTTTTCTCAGCTAATCATCAGCTTATAATTTCTTAATGACTTTTCCAGCGCTGTTCTGCTGATCACTAAAAGCATAACCAGCCAAGACCCCCTGCATCTCTGTAACTGGGATTTTGTCAGCATTTCTTCTGTTATTATGAAGACTCATCGTTGTCTCTGGGCATCCAGCATTTCTCTGAGGTAAGCATTCTTTAACCAGGAATAGGATTTGGTAGGGACCTCAAGGAGCAGGCCATTGTGAAAACCTTGGACATCCAACCCGAAGAGACCCAGAGCATTTCTGCTGAAGGAGGCAAGGCCTGACTTGGGACCATCTTTATTCTCCTTGTAATTATAATCCAATAACATAGTTTGGAAGGAATCCATTACCCCAGGGTATACTTGGGTTTTCAAATCTATGTCCCCCACTGGTTTATACTTTTGATACCCCTGGCACATCTCTTTCCTTAACCCTTCCTATGAAATAGGACCTGGCCATGGTAAATGTTTCCCAAATATATTCATTAATGTCAAACTATGAAACTGTATTAAGTGGCTTATCATTGCACTCTGTTCGTATAGTAATATTTCCAAGTTAATGAGCCTTAGGCTGACTTACTACAATCTAAAGGTAACCTTTAGAAAAGCTGTGAAAAAGTTATTCTTAATATCATTTTTATTTAGCTAGAAAAAAGTCCTATTGCCTCTCATTCTTAGCCAAAAGTTGTCTCGGATAAGATGACATGGTACTACTTTATGAATTCAGCATGAATCAGGCAATAGAAGAGCCAGCTAGATGTCTGAGCTCTGTAGGACTCCCTGTCCCTGCAAGCTAGGAGCCCCAGCTACCCTTCCTTCTCTCTCCATTTCCCTGACCATGGAAGAACTAGTTTTTTTTTTTTTTAATTTAATTATTTTTATTAACATATAATGTATTGTTTTCCCCAGGGGTACATTTGTGATCCATCAGGCTTACACATTTCACAGCACTCACCATAGCACATACCCTCCCCAATGTCCATGACCCAATCACCCTCTCCCTACCCCTGCAACCCGCCAGCAGCCCTCAGTTTGTTTTGTGAGATTAAAAGTCTCTTATGATTTGTCTCCCTCCCGATCCCATCTTGTTTCATTTTTTTGAGGAGACTTAACATCCCCATCTGCCTTCCACTTCTGCTTCACAGTGACCTCATCCCTACAGGTCCAGTGCAATGGCCCAGCAGTAGGTCTCCATTTCCATGGTGATTACCTATAATCTTTGTCCATTTGCATATAGGTTGGTGAGCATATGACCTAAAATCAATCAAGCTACCTAAATACTTAAACCTTTTCATGATACAAACTCCTACCAAGTGCTCTAGGAACTGGGTCCTATCCACCTTTTCTAATCTTGCCTGCACTCATTCCCCAAATCACTACCTTATAAAACCAGTCCTACACTACCATATAAAATCTGCACCTTATCTCACCTCCATACTTTGACAAAAGCTTCTCCTGTTGCCTGGAAAGAAAAACCTTCCTTGTTTATCTGTAATTCCTTAACCCCAATCAAAATTCAGATCAAGATTATTACCTCTATGAACTACCTGGAAGGTGAAAAATACTTCTTTGCATCCATGATGCACTGAATATTCTGCACCAATTCTGCTACTTGCTCAGCATAGACTCTGGAGGCATGGGAGATTTGCATGTTGGTCTCCCCAAACACCATTCAGACACCAATATTAGACATATTTAAAAGTAACTAGTTAAATTCCAAAGTCACAGCACTGTCTGGCACATAGCAGGAACTAAAAAAAAATTTTTTAAATGGTGTTATTCATCTCACTCTTACTTATAAGAGTGTGCTGAATTAGAAATTAGATCATTGTTACTCAGTGCAAGTAAAGATTAAGGAATACCCCAGACTAGTATAGCAAAGAGTGTAAAAAAACAATCAAACCATTCAGACTAAAAGGGAACTCTCCAAAGATCCAACCTGTCCTCTTAGCCTCTGGTACAGATCACAGCCTGAAGATACCTAACCTCACCTGTATCACCATCAGGACAAATCACAGGACTGAAAGTTCCTGTCCCTCACGTGTGTCACCATGAGTACAGGCGTACCTCACTTTACTGGGTTTCAAGTATTGCACTTCACAGATATTGTGTTTTTTACAAATTGAAACTTCAAGACTTCAGTAGAGGAAGTAGCTACAAATGTGACAGAAACAGCAAAAGATCTAGAATTAGAAATTGTAATATAATGACTTATAAGATATATATTTGGTTTTCATCCACAGTTTCTAAAAATGCTTCAGAGCTATAAAAGTTAATGAATATCCTGTTGTAAATGAAAGTGACTTTTGGACCCCAACCAAGAGCCAGGACTTGTTGTCAGGAGGAACAATCATATGGTCATAGGATTGGAAATTGGGACTGGCATCTGAAGTGGGAGGTTGTAGGTGGAACTGTCTTGTAGCATTGAACCCCTAACCTGTGGAATCTGATGCTGTCTCTGGGTAGACACCGTCAGAACTGAGTTCAGTTCTCAGATACACTGTTGGTGTCCTAGAATTTCTTGGTTTTGTTGGGGAGTACCCCCCATATTAGAATTGGTTCTGGGGACCCAACAAAGTTGGTGTCAGTAGAAAAGTGGAACCTGAAGATGTGACTGGATGGCTGTAGTCTCATGATAAAACCTTAACAGGTGAGGAGTTGCTTCTTATGGGTGAGCAAAGAAAGTGGTTTCTTGAGCTGGATTCTACTCCTGGTGAAGCGGCTAGGAAAATTCTTGAAATGGCAACAAAGGATTTAGAATATCACTTAAAGGTAAATGATAAAGCATTGGCAGGCTTTGAGCAGATTGGGTCCAATTTTGAAAGAAGTTGTACTGTGGGTAAGATGCTATCAAATGGCATCACGTGCTACAGAGAGAATGCTCATGAAAGGAAGAGTCAATCAATGCAAACTTCATTGTTGCTTTATTTGAAGAAGTTGCCACAGCCACCCCCACCTTTAGCAACCACCACTCAGATCGGTCCACAGCCATCAACATCAAGGAAAGACCTTCCACCAGCAAAAAAACACAACAAATAATATCCTCAATGGGAAAAAGCTTGCAGCCTTCCTGTTGAGATCAGGAACAAGACAAGGATGCCCACTATCACCACTCTAGTTCAAGTCCTAGCAATAGCAATCAGACAACAAAGAGAAATAAAAGGTATCCAAATTGGCAATGAAGAAGTCAAACTCTCTCTCTTTGCAGATGACATGATTCTTTATATGTAAAACCCAAAAGACTCCACCCCCAAACTACTTGAACTCATACAGCAATTCAGCAACGTGGCAGGCTTCAAAGTCAATGTACAGAAATCAGTGGTTTTCTTATACACTAACAATGAAAATACAGAAAGGGAAATTAGAGAATCTGTTCCATTTACTATAGCACCAAGAACCATAAGATACCTGGGAATAAACCTAACCAAAGAGGTAAAGGATCTGTACTCGAGAAACTACAGAACACTCATGAAAGAAATTGAAGAAGACACAAATAGATGGAAGACCATTCCATGCTCTTGGATCGGAAGAATAAACATTGTTAAAATGTCTATACTGCCTAGAGCAATCTATACTTTTAATGCCATTCCGATCAAAATTCCACCGGTATTCTTCAAATAGCTGGAGCAAATAATCCAGAAATTTGTATGGAACCAGAAGAGACCCCAAATCACTAAGGAAATGTTGAAAAACAAAAATAAAACTGGGGGCATCATGCTACCTGATTTCAAGCTTTACTACAAAGCTGTGATCACCAAGACAGCATGGTACTGGCATAAAAACAGACACATAGACCAGTGGAACAGAGTAGAGAGCCCAGATATGGACCCTCAACCCTATGGGCAAATAATCTTCGACAAAACAGGAAAACATATACAGTGGAAAGAAGACAGTCTCTTCAATAAATGGTGCTGGGAAAACTGGGCAGCTATATGTAGAAAAATAAAACTCGACCATTCTCTTACACTGTATACAAAGATAAACTCAAAATGGATAAAAGACCTCAACGTGAGACAGGAATCCATCAGAATCCTACAGGAGAACATAGGCAGTAATCTCTTCAATATCAGCTACAGCAACTTCTTTCAAGATATGTCTCCAAAGGCAAAGGAAACAAAGCGAAAATAAATTTTTGGGACTTCATCAAGATCAAAAGCTTCTGCACAGCAAAGGAAGTAGTCAAGAAAACAAAGAGGCAACCCACGGAATGGGAGAAGATATTTGCAAATGACAGTACAGACAAAAGGTTGATATCCAGGATCTATAAAGAAGGCCTCAAACTCAACACACACAAAACAGACAATCATATCAAAAAATGGGCAGAAGATATGAACAGACACTTCTTCCATGAAGACATACAAATGGCTATCAGACACATGAAAAAATGTTCATCATCACTAGCCATCAGGGAGATTCAAATTAAAACCACATTGAGATATCACCTTACACCAGTTAGAATGGCCAAAATTAGCAAGACAGGAAACAACATGTGCTGGAGAGGATGTGGAGAAAGGGGAACCCTCTTCCACTGTTGGTGGGAATGCAAGTTAGTGCAGCCTCTTTGTAGAACAGTGTGGAGATTCCTCAAGAAATTAAAAATAGAGCTTCCCTATGACCCTGAGTATTTACCCCAAAGATACAGATGTCGTGAAAAGAAGGGCCATTTGTACCCCAATGTTTATAGCAGCAATGGCCATGGTCGCCACACTGTGGAAAGAACCAAGATGCCCTTCAAAAGATGAATGGATAAGGAAGATGTGGTCCATATACACTATGGAGTATTATGCCTCCATCAGAAAGGATGAATACCCAACTTTTGTAGCAACATGGACGGGACTGGAAGAGATTATGCTGAGCGAAGTAAGTCAAGCAGAGAGAGTCAATTATCATATGGTTTCACTTATTTGTGGAGCATAACAAATAGCATGGAGGACATGGGGAGTTAGAGAGGAGAAGGGAGTTGGGAGAAATTGGAAGGGGAGGTGAACCATGAGAGACTATGGACTCTGAAAACAATCTGAGGGGTTTGAAGTGGCGGGAGGGTGGGAGGTCGAGGTACCAGGTGGTGGGTATTATAGAGGGCATGGATTGCATGGAGCACTGGGTGTGGTGCAAAAATAATGAATACTGTTATAAATAATATATATAATAATATAAATAATAAATTATATATATATATATATATTAAAAAAAAAGAAGGAAAGGAAAATTGAGTTGGGGGAAATAAGAGGAGGAGACAAAACATGAGAAACTGTGGACCCTGAGAAACAAAGTGAGGGTTTTAGAGGTAATAGGAGTGGGAAGATGGGTGAGCCTGGTGGTGGGTATTAAGGAGTGCACATATTGCATGGAACACTGGGTGTGGTGCATAAACAATGAATCTTGGAACAATGAAAAATAAAATTAAAAAAACTAATGATGTATTGTATGGTGACTAACATAATACAATAAAAATATTATAACTTGCTGGGAAGAAGACAAAAAATATTGCAATTCTCTGGAAGCTCAAATGATGGCTAACACTTTTTAAGAATTAAGTATTTTTAAAATCTAGATACATACATCGTTTTTTAGACATAATACTACTGCTCACATAATAGACTACAACATAGTGTAAACATAACTTTTGTATGCACTGGGAAACTAAAAAATTCATTTCACTCACTTTATTGTGATATTTGCTTTATTGCATTGGTCTGGATCCAAACCCACAATCTCTGTGACGTATGCCTGCAGAGATCACAAGACTGAAGTTCCCATTCCTCAGATGTGTCACCATAAATACAGGTCACAGTACTGAATGTCCCTGTCCTCACACATGCTGAGTCTCAATACAGATAGTTGTGGGCACTGGAAGGCTGGCTGCAGCAGTCTTATCATAGACTGGTTGTCACTCTTCGCCTCTCCATCCAACCATCTTTTATTCATCTTGTTTTAGAATACACAATTTCAATTGATGGCTGCATAGTATTCCATTGTGTATATATACCACATCTTCTTGATCCATTCATCTGTTGATGGACATCTAGGTTCTTTCCATAGTTTGGCTATTGTGGACATTGCTGCTATAAACATTCGGGTGCACGTGCCCCTTTGGATCACTACGTTTGTATCTTTAGGGTAAATACCCAATAGTGCAATTGCTAGGTCATAGGGCAGTTCTATTTTCAACACTTTGAGGAACCTCCATGCTGTTTTCCAGAGTGGCTGCACCAGCTTGCATTCCCACCAACAGTGTAGGAGGGTTCCCCTTTCTCCGCATCCTCGCCAGCATCTGTGGGTATGTGCTTTGGTGAGTGCTGTGAAGTGTGTAAACCTGGTGATTCACAGACCTGTACCCCTGGGGATAAAAATATATGTTTATAAAAAATAAAAAATTAAAAAAAAAAAAGAATACACAATTTCAGAGCCTGACCTACAAGTTCAAAAATCAAACAACTTCTATTTTTTTTTAAGATTTTTTTATTTATTTATCAGAGAGAGAGAGGGGGAGAGAGCGAGCACAGGCAGACAGAATGGCAGGCAGAGGCAGAGAGAGAAGCAGGCTCCCTGCTGAGCAAGGACCCCGATGTGGGACTCGATCCCAGGATGGGAGCATGACCTGAGCCGAAGGCAGCTGCTTAACCAGCTGAGCCACCCAGGCATCCCAAACAACTTCTATTTTTTAAAGACTTATTTATTTATTTGACACAGAGAGAGAGAGACTTGGGGAAGGGGAAGATGGAGGGAATCTTCAAACAGACTCTTCTCTAAGCATGGAGCCCAACCTGAGGCTCAATCCCATGACCCTGAGAGCACAACATGAGCTGAAACTAAAGAGTCAGACATTTAACCAACTGAGCCACCCAGGGACCCCAAACATCAAATGACTTTTAAATGCAAACATAAAAACTTTTTTTTTGTCTTTTTTTAGTTGAAATTCAATTAGTCAACATATAGAGCATCATTAGTCTCAGATGTAGAGTTCAGCGATTCATCAGTTGCATGTAACACCCAGTGCTCATCACATCACATGCCCTCTTTAAGGTCCATCATGCAGTTACACCATTCCCCTTCCATCTACCTTCCAGCAACCCTCAGTTTCTTTCCCATAATTAAGAGTCTTTCATGGTAGTCTGAGACATGGAACTCTGATGACTTCCCATTCCATTTTTACCTCCCTTCCCCTATGATCCTCTGGAATGTTTCCTATATTCCTCATATGAGTGAAACCATATGATGATTGTCTTTCTCTAATTGGCCTACTTCACTCAGTATAATACCTTCCAGTTCCATGCACATCAGTGTAGGTGGTAAGATTTCATCTTTTCTGATGACTAAGTAAAAAAAAAAAAAAAAAATATATATATATATATATATACACACACACATATATTTTTATATATGTATAGTATATAGTATATACATATATGTAAAATATATACATATTATACACACACACACACACACACACCATACCTTCTTTATCAGCTCTTCTGTTGATGGACATATCAGCTCTTTCCATAGTTGGGCTATTACGGGCATCACTGCTATAAATACTGGGGTGCAGGTGCTCCTTTGAATCATTTGTATCTATAGGGTATATATCTAGTAGTGCAATTGCTGGGTTGTAAAAACTGTTTCCTGAAATTGTCATCCCCTATGTTTATGGCAACAGGGGATGGTAATAAGAGCACAGTAAGTCTACCCAGAGGCTGTGGGGACCTGGCATACTTTGGACCTTTAGGCTAAACCAGGTAAGACAAAGAATGGATGTAGCAGCAAAATGCAATATGAGTTTCATTAGATATGCGTGCTCAACCTGTCCTTTTCTGCTCCATCAGGAATAACCTTGGTCAGAATAACAAACCCAGACCTCTCAAAAGCATAGTCTCCAGCTATGCTTTCTTTGACCCTCTGCAATAGCTATTGCTTTCTGAGAAATACCTCTCCAGCTCAGATTCTTAGGCTGTTTCACTCTCCAAAAAATTCTATAGAACATGGGAATCAACATGCATTTTGTACTTAGTCATCTTTGTATCTGTCTTTGCTGTGTCAGTATCAATTCAGACTTTCAGCTTCAAAGCTCACCGAAGCCACGGGAATCAAGCCCCAGGGTGAGATGCCCAGTTTATTTCTCCTGACAATTTCCCCAGGAAGTGCCAAGTCTGCTCTGGTTTTGCATCTTCTTCCTGCCCCTATGAGGTTGCGGGACTCACCCTGGAAGTTATCTTGGTTCTTCTCTCTGGAGAGAAGATTCTGAAATCCTTCATCAGGCATTCAGACCTTATCACTTGGCCAGAGACAGCAAAGCCTTCTCTGTCCGCCTTTCTCAATACACACTTCTGCTATCCCAGAAAAACAAAAAACATGCAAACCTCCATCCTTGCCCTCTGGGAGACACTTTCACAGCCAAATCAAAGTGCAGTGCCTTGGAGAAAAATTTGTATTTCTTGGCCTCCGAGGTCCAGAGGGTGGCCAGAGGGGATGTCCCTGGGGCCCGGGGTGGGGGTATAGGGTTTCCAAGAAAAGAGGGCACTGAACCAGCCCTTACAGGGTGAGTGTAGGTAGGCAATGATGGTGACACATGTCCTTCTCCTTCTCAGTTCTGTATCCTTAGAAATGAGAAGAAAATGTGTATATAACACCACTAAAAAGAAAAATAACATCAGCATATCAGGAATTCGAAGGAATCTTTGAAAAGCAAAAACGAGACAGGGCAATACCACAGCCTCTAGGAAAGACAGGAAGGGCAGCGGAGTCGGGATGGTGGAGGGTCCTGTAGGTCTGAGTTCCCAGAAAACAGCACCTGTAACAGGCTTTCATCCTGGAAAATTCAGGAGGGCTGGTCCCCGGTTTACTTTCTCAGTTGAAGAGTGGCAGAGGATGGAGCTCACTGAGCCCCTCCATGCCCAGAGGTGGGAAGACTGCACATCTCTAACCCCAGCAGGGTAACAGAGTTCTAATTTTAACACTTTAATTGAAAAACAATCTGAGGGGTTTGAAGTGGCGGGGGTGTGGGAGGTTGGGGTACCAGGTGGTGGGTATTACAGAGGGCACGATTGCATGGAGCACTGGGTGTGGTGAAAAAATAATGAATACTGTTTTTCTGAAAATAAATAAATTGAAAAAATTTAAAAAAATTAAAGCATCCAATAAACCAAGTTAATTGTTTTTGCTCTCTGATCGTCTAAAAGCACAAGAAAACAATGGTTTTTTTTTTTTTTAAATGCTTGTTTTACAATTGGGTTTGTGCTAATCAATACATTTTAAAATTCTTTCTGCTTTTCATGAAATCTACCCCTTCTCTTTGCATGGAGGTCAGAGTTATGTGTTTTGTATTTACATGTCCATCTCCACGCAGAAGGTGTCTGTGAGAGCCATGCTGTGCCACAGGCAAAGGTGCCCTGTCCAGTTTGTGAGGAAGGTGACGCAAGACCCTTTCCCTGGACAGAGAGAACTCTGCCACCTAGTGACTGCACCAGGAGCTGGTCACACTCAGATCAGACTTCAGCACTGGGCTTATTTAAGGCAGGAGGGGACTCCCTAGCCCCTGTGCCTGATGGCTGTCCGGCATTTCCCTCCTCTTGGCGCTAGGTTTTGCTGCCGTTCCAGCTGGGCTGCAGCCCCCCACAGGGTCTACGAACTTAACCCTTTCCTGGGGGCTTTTACCAGGACACATGTTGCCCTAGGGAACCACAGGGCGACAAGCTGATGTCTGTGTCAGCAGACGTGCCCCTGAGGGGGCTTGGGATGAGATGAGGAGGGGTCTGAGAGGGAACCAGGGTTCCCCCACCAAGGAACCACCAGAATTCCATCTGTGGCCCATGGGAAAGGGAAGGCAGAGAGGAAAGGTGAGCTGGAAGAAAGTGATGCACAGAGCTGTCAGGAGCCCTGCCCTGGGTGCGCCTCCCCCACACTGGTGCCCGCAGCCAGCGAGCAGCTCCCATCCGTCAGGGGCTTCTGAAGCAAACCGCACGATGGGGTTTCTGGGCGCTGGGCACACACAGCCTAGTACGTAATGCCAGGCTGAGCACACGACACCAGGCACATGCGCCACCACAGTGGCTAAGATCACACCTTGGAAAACACCGCAGGTGGACATCCCTGCGCCCACAGCACCAGACCCAAAAACCTGGGGACATGTGTCAGGCACACACACTGGGCACAAAACACAGACCACACACTTGTGGCCTCCCGCCAGACACACAGGGTTAGACCTACATACCAACCACGTACTGTCAAACAGTGCTAAGAGCACAACCCAGGCACACAACTCTGGGCACACAAAGCGAGGCACACAATGACAGCCAACAAACCAGGAATACACACGGACACTGGGGACACATGTCACACTCATGCCAGGAATAGAGGCTGACGCATACCCCAGAGAAGTGACGCCAGCCCACGACACCAGACACACGGTGCCAGGTACACACAGCAAGAACACGTGACAATAACACACACCACAGCACAATGCTAAGTGTACTCTGTGGAACACAAAACACGAAGTATGGAGAAATGCCACACCATAGGAGGCATCCACATGGGGGCAGGCCGGCCTGCCACGTGCTCTGAGAGAATGATACCAGGCACACGTGCTGGGAACAAAGACAGGGCATGCAATGCCATGCCCACACACTAGACACAACCCCAGGCACATGCCAGGCCTTTACACCGGGAACACACACTGGGTGCACAGCACTGAGCACTGGTGCAGGGAAGATAATGCGAGGACACGTCTTCACGCACAGATGCCAGTACCCAACAGCAGGTGAAAATGCCAGGTGCACGACACTAGACACACGGTCTGGGAACAGAGTTGGGCACACAACAGTGGCAGACCAAATGGACTTAGTCTGTCGGGCACATGACCATGCACAGAACCCCAGGCAGACAATTCGGGCAAACACACCTTGGGCACGTACTGGGAGACACACCAGAGCAGGCCCAGTCTCTGGGAACACAATACTGAACTCACAGGCTGAGTCGTGCGCCCATCACACAACGCCAGGAACATCCAGCAAAAGCAGAATTCTGGGAACACAGGCAAATGACACGAGGCACCCTCTTCCGGAACACAATGTCGGGTCCAAATCCTAGGAGCACCATGCCAGACATGCGATGTGATTCTAGGCACACACTGTGGGATGTAGCATTCCGGGCACACCCGCCAAGCCCATAAAACTGGGCCTGCAAAACCAGACAGACAATACCAGGCATAGACACAACACAGAGCCTATAATGCTGGTACTCATGCCAGGAACAAAACACTGAGCGGGTACGCCAGGCACACACACTGGACACATTGTGGCATATGCATGAGGCTAAGCACACAACGCCGGACACCCAAAGCCAGGCACAGAGTGCTAGGCACACATTCCAGACACACAAAACCAAACAAATATTGCTGGGCATACAGACCTGAGCAAATACCACGAGGCACTAAGTGTTGGGTACACAAAGTCAGACAGCGCGCCAGGCACATGGTGGGAACATGTCAGACACAGATGCTGGGAACACAAGGCGGTGGGGGTTGGGGGGGGGATACACCAAGTCAGCCCACCAAGCTGGCTTTGAGGAATGTAAGTTGGAAAACTCCTCAACCACAGCCCCGGGCTGGCCGTGCCCAGGGACCAGTCATGCCCTGGACTGGAAGTCAGTGTGGTTTGTTACTGCTGCAAAGCCTAAACCACTCTGGCCAGTATCTTTTGTGTGGATGTACGAGAGTTTAAGTCATCAGTGTCCTGTGATGGACTTTGGAGCCATTCTGCATCCTTGGCTATAACACATAATTCTGAAATATGCGGCACGCCTTATTTGGGGGTTTTGTTGTTGTTTGTTTGTTTTTGTTTCGCTTTGGTTTGTTCTGTTTTATTTTGCCAGAGTGTTTTGGGAATGGGGGATGGTTTCCTAGAATACTAAGTCAAAGGGCAAAAAGCACATGCAATTTGGCTAGATATTCCAATTATCACCTTAGGGTACGCCACTTTGCATTCCCCCCTCCCCCAGTACCCGTACCTAATAAAATGGCTGTAGTGAGGTAGGTCAGAGGAAGAATCAGAGATGGGTCCTTGGACTGTAATGACATTTGGTGCATGCGCTTTTCCTTGGTCTCAAAGCCCAGGAAGCAAGAAACCAACTACCTTCTGACCTTGAGCTCTCTGCCTCCACCCTTCCCAATCCCCAACCTTCCCACCCCTGACTGAGAGGAGCTCTAACAGGAGTAGTTTGAACCGTTAGCCGCTAGGTGGTGCCACAACTCAATGATTTAAGCGAACTGCGTGCTTATGACCTTCCTCTCCAGATGAGATTTCTTTTCTTGCTGAAGGTCCAGAGATTTAGCCCAAAGGAAAATCGCAGCTCCAGAATCTGCCAAGTGGGGAAACGTCTTCAAGCAGATCTGAATGATTTTCATGCAGTTCTCTGCTTTTCTGATAGAAAAAAAATGGTAACATACAGACTCTAAAGCAGAGACTGAGTTGTCCTTCAGGAGTTTGCCCCCTGCCAGGCAGCCTTCTAATTTGTCAAGCACTGTCACCAGTGCTTGACAAATAGTTGCTAGTCCCTGGACAGACGAGTGAAAACTGTTACAGGCATCCCTTCTTCAGCAATGCCCCCAGCAGCTGCCTCTTTGCAAAGCAGCAGTGTGAGCCCTCCTCAGCCCTGCGGGGTTGGAGGGCAGGAAGCCCAGGCTTGTTGTGCTCTGGGGCAGGCCCTGCACCTCTCCATCCCCAGCATCAAGGCCATACTTAGGGGATCTCTATGCTCTGTGCTCAGTTCTAGCAGTGCCAGCAAGGGCCTTCTGCAGGTGATTTCAGTGAGTCCTTGGAGAGCAGGAAAGCCAGACACCTGGCAAGCAAAAGCTAGAAGGCAGGACCCAGGTTTCAGAAAACTCTTCATGGAGCTCTGGCAATGAGTTCGCCTGCCGGGACTTCTCCTCCTAAAGATCTGGGTCACACACTGCTTGTAGGACGGATTTCAGTCTGCATGTGCTGCTCAAGTCTCCCAAACTGAAGGGCCAGAAGAAGTAGTGCCAGGCTTTGTCCCAGGCCTAAACCCTCCTCCCAGACTAGAGGACCGGGATCTCTAGAATTAATTGCTCAGGTATTAAGGATATTGGCCCAAAAAGCCTTACTGGAGGTGTTGCAGACTTCAGACTCCAGGAATTGTTTTAGTGGCTTTGGGTCTAGCTTTTGCCATCTGTCCTTCCAAACTGCACACTTCTGGAGCAAAAGGCAGCTGCCAAAAGCAGATGCTTACTGTGTAGGTAGAAGGAGCCCTGAGCCAGAAAACTAGGCAGCCAGACTTTAGCTTATGGGCCTCAGCTTCTTCATATGGGAAATGATAAAACCAATTTCCTGAACACCGAGAAAGTTCCTGGCTTGGCACAGATACTGAGCAAGGGTGTTTTTTACTCCTTCATGCCCTAGCATACAGACCCAAGGCAGGCAGCACACCAGAACTGAGCCTTTCTGGGAGCATTTGGTTTCCTCTTTCATTCTTTCTTTGAGAGCTCAAGCGACCTGCTCATCCTGTCTTTCAGGTGGACTTAGCAGAAGGGAGAGGCCAGGCCAGGATCCATCTTTTCTCACTGTGTGGGAATAGCTGAAAGCCAGGCTCTGACCAAGTAACAATACTGTGCTTTCCCTTCAACCAGAAAGTAAATAAATATTCTAAACTGGTGTTTTCAGACTTGCAGCCACAGACAGTGCAAGACTGACCCCTAAAAACAAATGAACCAAGGAGGTGAGCAGGGAGTAGATCCCCAGCAGGGCACAGGGGTGGCCAGGCTAAGGAGACGCAGGGACATGGGGCAGGAAAGGAGAGAGATACAGATAGGGACCATGCCTGGTTCATGCACTAAGTTGAATTAATCCCTGCTTAGCAGAGAGTGAGTGCATGGGGATGTTTCCATCATGAAGGTGACCTCAGCCACCCAGCCTAGGGGATTCTTCAACACAGGAAGGGTCTCTTAATCCACTATAACCCTGACTGCCTTCATTACAGTCTCTAGACCAAGCCAGATCTTTGATGATTCAAAGAAGGGCACAGGGCTCTGAGAGCCCATCACACCTCACTTGATCTACTTCCATAAACATTTTAAGTTTACAAAATAATGTTCTTTCTGAGCATCTACTATGCCCCAGACACTGGTAGATATTATACAATTTAATGTGGGTCCTTAATAACAGTTCCATTATATAGATAGTCCCTTCTTTACCTTTCTAAAAAAAAATTACACAACACACATATGACATTGGGATTTATAATAAAAAGTATAAATTTTCTCTCCATCCCTGATTTAGGAACAGAGCTCCTAAAAACCTTGGAATTTCCCTAAGTGATAAAAATGATAAATGTGTCTATTCATAACAAACCCATTGCAACCACACTCGAGTTTATGTGAATGAGGTCACTCTTGGAAAGCACCTCAAGACTGGGCTGGTTCCAGGGGAACCAACTTCATGAATAGAGGATTGGAACTTTCAGCCCCACCCCAACCCCAGTCTCTGGGGAGGAAGCGCTGGGGTTGAACAGATGGCCAATGGGTGATAATTTAGTCAATGGTGTCTATGTAATGAAGCCTCCATAAAAACCCAGAAGGACAGAGTCCAGAACTTCTAGGTTGAAAATTCTGGGACAGTTATTGACACTGAGAAGGCATGGAAGCTCCTCACCCTTTCCCATATACCTTGCCTTGTGCATCTGTTCCAACTGGCTATTCCCGAATTGTATCCTTTTGTAATAAACTCATTATCTAGTAAGTGAAATGTTTCTCAGAGTACTGTGAGCCACCCTAGCAAATTAGTCAAACCCAGAGATGGGATCAGTGGAACTTTCAGTCCATAGCCCAGGTGAGAGCCTGGACTTATAACTGGTGTCTGAGGTGGAACTGAATCCTTAACCTTGTGGGATCCGTCTCCAGGTAGACAGTGTCAGAATTGGGTTGAATTATAGGGCACCCAGCTGGTGTCGGAGACTGGCTTGGTGGTGTGAGGAGAAAAAACACACATCAAAACTGGTGTCACATAGTTAACATTAATTCATTTCTTATAGAAAAAAAAGAAAGAAAACAGAAGTATATAGAACACAAAATTAAAGTAACCTTACTCAGACTCAGTGTCCCATCGTGCATCTGTTTCTGAGCGTGCATACGATAGAAGAAGAATGATTTTACATATTTAATTTGTCTTCTTAAGAAAGTTCTGCTTGGCTTTGTGGGCTGGAAAATCATTTCCAACGGAGTATCACTTTGCTGCTGGCACTAGTTTTCCTAAAACATGCAAAGACTGGAGGTAGCATGATGGCAATTCAAAGAGTTCTAAAAAGAGAGATTAAATTTTAAAGAATGTCATGACTCATCCTGTTGATTTTGTTAAAAACCAAACTAAATGTTTTTCTTAATGTGTAGGAAAGAGAGTCAGCATCTGTCACTAGTCAAAATTTCAACTTGGATGCTTACCTAGGTCGTGCCTGGGAACATCAGATCTTCACATAGGTCTCTCTATAGAGTTGTGTGGCTTTCCTTATAGCACGGTGCCGGAGTTCTAAGAGATTAAAGTGGAAGCCTCATTTTATTATTAAAGTTTTTTATTATTGTTGTTGTTTGTTTGTTTGTTTTTAATAACAGAGAGAGATAGTGAGAGGGAACACAAACACAGAGGAGCTAGAGACAGAGAAGCAATCTCCTCACCAAGCAGGGAGCCTGACTTGGGACTCAATCCCAGAACCCTGGGATCATGACCTGAGCTGAAGGCAGACATTTAAAGACTGAACCACCCAGTTGCCTCTAAAGTGGGAGCTTTGAACAGCATGACTTTTCCCTCAATCTATTGATTAGGCAAGTCAGCAACTCTAGCCCAATGCTGTGGAAAGAGACATTGCATTTCATCACTCACTGAAAGGATTAGCAAAGAATTTATAACAATCTTTAATCTGCCACATTATAGAATAGTATTCTATTGAAATAAATTAATTCTATATGTACTCACCATACCCTAATTGAGCAGAAAAGCAAGTTGAAATTTTGATTTAATCCCATTTGTGTAAAAAATTGGGGGAGAGGGCTAAAAATATTTTGGGTTTTTTTTTTTTTTTTGGCTGGTTTGGGAATAGTGAAAGTATGGATAACCACAAACAGGATTGGGACGGGAAAGGAAGAGAGAATTATTAGCTTCTCCTTTTTAAACACCTGTACTTGATTTGTTGCCATTAGCTTATGTCACCTCAGGATATTTATTTTAAATGGTATCCTTTTGTTGTTGCTTTGTTTTACTTTATTTTGTTTCATTTCTGGAATGCAGAATGCTTATAGGTTTGTGCCTATTGACTTTGTATCCTGTATTTTGGGTATTTGCTGTTGACACTGGATCTTGTTGAAGTCAGTCAGTTGGCTGCCACCGAGGAAGAGACCAAGGCTACAGCTGGCCTGGCAGTGGATGTGACTACTTCAAGTTTTTTTGGTTTTGTTTTTGTTTTTTTTTCCCACTCTTACCCAGCATTTCTTTATTAGGACCACTGGCCCAGCTCTGCTGCAGAGGGAGAAGGGGAGGCCAGGGCAGTCTACAGCGGGCTTCCTTCTCAGGAGCAACTGGTCTTCTGAACCTTCTTGATTTCTTCCGCCAGCGCCTCCTCCAGGGTCTGGTAGGCCATGTCCAGGTTGTCGTTGATGATGACCAGGTCGAACAGGCCCTGTTTCTTGCTGCTCTCCATGTCCACCCAAGCGGAGGCCAGACGCTTGGCCAGGCTCTCCTCTGTCTCCGTGTTGCGCCGCCGCAGACGCTGCTCCAGGACGTCCAGCGAGGGCGGCCGCACGAAGATGTAGATGGGCCACAGGTCCGTCTTCCTGATGTCACGCACGCCCTGCAGGTCAACGTCCAGTGCGCAGATGCCGTTCCTGGCCTGAACGGCCTGCACAGCTGCTTTGCTAGTCCCATCCACGTCCCCCGAGAACTCAGCGTGCTCGATGAAGTCTCCTGTGGCCATGTCCTGCTGCCTCACCGCCCTGGTCACGAAGTAGTAATCTCTGCCATTCTCTTCTCAAGGCCGCAGGCCTCGCGTGGTATGGGACACGCTGAACCCGAAGACACTGCGGTGCTCCTGCAGGAGTCTCTTGAACAGGGTGCTCTTCCCGGCCCCTGAGAGTCCACTCAGCTGGACAGGCCAAGGTCCTGACATCCCTGGATGAAGGAAGGGGGCCCCCTCTCACTGTTCTCTAAACAGCTCCAGTTACATCAAGGGAGGGAGGGCACATTTGAGATGACCCATTTCCTACTCTCAGTCCACCAGAGAAAGCAGAATGTGAGCCACATGTGAGAATGTAGGGCATGCTGCGTGTTGACACATGTCACGTTGGGCATTCTAGAGCCATGAGGCACTGGAGGGGACAGATACTAAATGGCCATCTGGGTCAATATTGGCTGAACAAGAACATCTGCATGTACTCACAATTGCAGATTTGTTTCCCCTCTCCATTTTGGTGACCAATAATCCTACTATAAATGTTTTTTTTTTTTTTTCCAGTTCACAGTATATTAATATGTTGGAGTACTACGTAAATTTTCCTAAGTCAAAACAGCATCTATTACCTTGGTTTAAAAATAATGTTCTAAATTTATTCATTCTAGGAGTACTTTTGTATAGTCCTTGAAATTTTCTACATAGGCAATGGTGTCATCTGCAAATGCAGAAAGCTGTATGTCTTCCTTTTCAATATATTTGCCTTGTAGTTCTTTTTCTTGCCTTCTTGCACTGGCTAAGACTTCTAGTACAAGGCTGAATAGAAGTTGTGAGAGTGGACATCCTAGCCTTGTACCCAATCTCAGGGATAAAGCACTCAGTCTTTCACCATTAAGGATGATTTTTGGGGCACCTGGGTGGCTCAGTCAATTAAGTGTCCAGCTTTTGATTTTGGCTGAGGTCATAATCTCAGGGTCATGAGATCGCTTCCCATATCTAGCTTCATGCTCTGTGTGGAGCCTACTTAAGATTCTCTCTCCCTCTCTCTCTCTCCCCCCTCCCTCCCTCCCTTTACCCCCCCCCCCCGCCACTCTCCTTCTCTCTTAAAAAAAATGATTTTCATGATAATTTTATTTCATTGTTCAGATGTTCCATTTTTTGGTTTCTGTTATCCAGCCCTGTCCTACACCAAGAGTTGAACATATCCTCGCTTGTAGTCTTGTGAGCCCCTCTACTAGAGATGATCTTATATTGTGATTTTTCACAATTTCTGCCTCAGAAGACAGGTAGTTCTTGGGATGCAAAGCCCATGTGGTTTCCAGGTCTCTCCAGGTCCTTTTAACATTCAAAAACATATTTGCCGAATAAGTCTTGCAACTAACTAAGAAAAAAGGACAGGAGGAAAAGATGTATGAAGAAGGATTGAGAAAGTATAGATGGCACCACCATCAAAAGTTTCCCAAGCCAGGAAACTGTCTTTATTTTTAATATCACCCATCCAAACTTGCTGTTGGAAGTTCTATTTTGTCTGCTGTCCATTTACAAATCTGCCTTCCTACTTATGTTGCAAAATTCTGGCTACCATCATCTCTAACCGGGTAAACCATGGTAGCCTTCTTACCGGGCATCCAACTTCTACTTTGAGGCGCTCAACAGCCTTAGAAGGATCTTTATAATCATAAATCTTGTTGTTTTACTCTTTTATTGAAATTCACTTATCTGTTTCCTTTGGGTCTCAGAATAAAGACTAAACATCCTTCTGTGGCTCCCGAGGCCATTTGTGGTCTTTCTATCCTAATATCCATCTCCATCTCCCTGACTCCCTGTGCACTTTATGCTCAAGTCATTCAGAAATACTTTTTGTGTTAGTTTCCCACAGCTTCTGTAATGAATTGCCACAAACAATGTGGCTTAAAACAACAGAAATTCATTATCTCGTTTCAGGAGGCCAGAAGTCTGAAATCAAAGTGTCAGCAGCATTGGCTCTGAGAGAGAACCTATTCCAGGATTCTCTCCTAAGCATGGTGGTTGCTGGTCATGCTTGACTTTCCTTGGTTTGTAGCTGTACCTCTCCAATCTCTGCTCACATATTCCCATGCCTCCTTCACTCTGTGTCTGTGGGTCCCCATAGCCCTCTCTCCATAGAAGGACACCAGTCATTGAATTTAGGGTCCACCCTAACATAGCATGACCTTGTCATAACTAATTACATCTGTAGAGGCCATATTTCCAAATATGGTAACATTCTGAGTTGCTGAGTAGACATGAATTTTGGAAGTACTACTTTAGCCACTGTATGTTCTTCTCAACAAATAGATTGAGTTCACTTTGCCTTCAGGTTATTTCCATTAGTTCTTCCTTCTCACTCCTCTTGGCCTTCAGCTTTTCTTCACTTTTAATTGTCTGTTTTAGAGAGACTTTACCTGCTTTGATGTTTAATTTTATGTGTCATTCTCACTGTGCTATGAAGTATCAAAATATTTGGTCAAACAATATTTTGGGTCAGTCTTTGAGGGTCTTTCTGGTTGAGGTTAACATATGGATTGGTAGGCTGAGTAAAGCAGATTGTCCTCCCTAGTGTGGGCCTCATCTAATTAGTTGAAGGTCTGAATAGAGGAAAAATACTAACCCTCCCTCTAGTAGGAGGGAGCTCCTCTTGCCTAACTGCCTTCACCTGGGACATAAATCATTTTCCTGTCTTCACACTTAAATTGAAACATTAGTTCTTGGAACTATCCCATAAACACATCTATGTCTCCAGCTTGCCAACTGCAGCTCTTGTTGACTTATCAGCCTTCATAATTATGTGAGCCAATTCTTTATGATATAGTTGATATAAATGATATAGATAGATAGATAGATAGATAGATGCATGATATCATAGTCATTGCTAGATATTCAATTCCTAGTATATTCAATATGCGTTGTATAAAGGTTTCTCTTTCAAGATGACTGGTTGAATATCTTCTTCCCTTCCACCTCTCTAAAAGTGAATAAAAGATAAAAAGTGATTTATAAAATTATATGAAAACAGTAATGGTTGTAAGTTCTGTTGGTCATAATGGACTAGGTAATTTTCTGATCAATACTCTAGAAAAGTTTTCTAAAACTGGATAAATATTTTTTAAACATCTTCCTGAGACCCTGTCTCTGGAAAGATGGTACAGATGTAATCTTCCAGATTTTTCCCACTAAGTTCAACCAAACACCCTGGATATTTTATGTTAACAAACATAAGAAGATTCTGAAAGGTGGAGAGAAGGCAGATGTGTTAGGAATATCAGGACTAAGAAAACAATATGATTGTGAATTTGCTGGAATTTCTTTATGTTGTATATCAAAGGTTTGGAGATCATGAAGCTGGCAACCCAGAAACACCAAAGGGTTTTGGTGAAAAAATACAAAGAGTGAAAAAAAGAAAAAAAATTCAATAAAAGTCTTCTCTCTAGCCAAAGGTTCAGGAAAGAATGAGCCAGCAAGATAGAAAACTTTAAGGCAAAATCACTCAGTTCTAGACACATATAACAGAAGAGACTGTGGCCTCACCACATCTACACCAGTAAAGGCTGAGGGGGACGTCTAGACTTCCATTCTTGCCAGGCTATAATGAGGTGCTAAATTTTCCTTCCCAACACCAGCCTGGTGTTCAAAGGACAGAGTAGGGAGTTGGAACTTCCATCTCCAGGGAATAATGAGTGCTTTACCCCTTGTGGGGTCAATGGGGAGCATGTGGGGAACTTGGATTTCCACTCGCATCTGGTGGTGATGAGGTCTTCACCCACTTTGAGGTGCCTGAGAGGAGGCTTGGTGGAGAGTCAGAATTTTCATCAACACCCAGGCATAAGGTCACTCCGCATGGGTGTCAGTGGGGGCCACATCAGGAACAGTGAAGAGGTACTCATCCCTACCAACCAGGATGATTTCAGTGGAAGTTACTGACCCAATGAACCTGCAGTGATGACAAGTCTCTTCCCTACTTGACTGTTACCAGAGACCAAGTAAGGGACCTGGACTTAGAGCCACTAATTACAGCAAGGCAAATCCTTGTCATTCCCCTACCAAAGGCATGTCAATCGAATCTATCTAAAAGAGAGGGTTTATTTTTTATATATTTTATTTATTTATCTGAAAGAAACAGAGATAATGACAACACGAGCATGGAGGAGAGGGAGAAGCAGGTTCTCCACTGAGCAGAGGGCATGATACAGGACTCCATCTCAGGACCCAGGGTTTAGATAAGACCTAGACTCTCATAATACACTACTCCAAATGACCAGTTTTCATTTAAATAAGATTAGTTGTACCAATATTGAAGAAAATAAAAATCTGAGTGAAAGAAAGGACAATCAACACGTGCTAACACGTAGGTAATGCAGAAGTTAAGATTACCTGACAAATACTTTAAAGCAGGCATTATAGAAATGTTTCCAGCTACAAATGTTCTTGAAACCCAAGAAAGGAGCAGGAAATAGAATGGCTCAGTTTGAAGGAATAGAAAATATAAAGGAGAACCAAATGAAAATTTTAGAAAACAAAATACAATAATCAAAACTAGAAAAATAAAACTCAGTGGGCAGTCTCAACACCATGTAGAAGCGAACAGAAAAAAAAGAATCAATGAACTTGAATATGAATAATGGATATTACCTATTCTGAATAACAGAGAGAAAATACACTATTAAAAAGGCAACCTTTTTAGAAACCTCACAGAGTTGTGGGACCATAACAAAAATCTAATATTTATGTCATCACAGTACTGAGAAAAAAGGAGAAAAATAGTGGAACTGAAAAATAATTCAAAGAATTATGGATAAAAATTTTCAAAAGTTGGTAGAAGGGCATTTAGGTAGCTCAGTTGGTTGAGCCTCTGCCTTTGGCTCAGGTCATGATCCCAAGGGTCTTGAAATCAAGCCCCTGTCAGGGGTCTTTGCTCAGTGGGGAACCTGCTTCTCCCTCTCCCTGTGCAGCTCCCCCTGCTTGTGCACTCTCTCTCTCTCTCTTTCAAATGAATGAATAAAATTTTTGAAAAAAAAAAAAGTTGGTAGAAGGTATAAATTCACAGATTCAAGAAGCTGAAAGAACCACTAACTAAAAACTCAAAAAAAAAATGCACATCAAGATACATCATAGTCAGTCTTCTGAAAACTTAAGACAAAGAATAAAATCTTAAAAGTAACCAGAGAGAAACAACACATTACCTAGAAGGGGGGAAAGAATTTGAATGACTACAGGTTTTTCATCAGAAACATTAGAAACCAGAAGGAAGTGGTACAATATTTTTCAAGTGAAAAAAGGTAGTTAATCTATATTTCTATACTCAGTGAAAATTTTTAGAAGTGAGAGATAAATCAAAACATTCTCAGATAAAGAAAATTTGAGGGAATTTTTCAAAAGCACACTTTCCCTAAGAGGATGACTAAAATATGTTCTCTAAACAGAAAGAAAATGTTAAAGAATCTTAGGACATCAAAAAGAAGGAACAATGGAAAGAGTTTAAAAAGGGGGGAGGGGTAAATACATATACTTTCTTTTTCCTATTGAGTTTCTAAACTACGTTTGAAAGAAGAAGCAAAAATTATGCCATTCTGCCTGGGTGGCTCAGTGGGTTAAGCCGCTGCCTTCAGCTCAGGTCATGATCTCAGGATCCTGGGATCTAGTCCCGCATCGGGCTCTCTGCTCAGCAGGGAGCCTGCTTCCCTCTCTCTCTCTACCTGCCTCTCCATCTACTTGTGATTTCTCTCTGTCAAATAAATAAAAAATTTAAAAAAAATTATGCCATTCTCTGTAACACTGTCTTAAATGGTTTCACTGTCTTAAATGGTATATAGAGAAAACATTTAAAATAATTGTATATAAATGATAGAGGGTAAGGGGATGTAAAAAAAGAAAGAAAGAAAGAAAGAAAGAAAGAAAGAAAGAAAGAAAAAGAAAAAAGAAAAGAAAATGTTAAGTGACTATATTCACTCCAACTGGCACCCCGGTATGGGATATTGACAGTTGAGAAGGCTGGCTGGGAGGGTATATAGGAGAAATCTCTGTACTTTCCCCTCAATTTTGCTATGACCCTAAAACTGTTCTGAAAATAGTCTATATTTTATAGGGCTACCCTACAACCCAGTAATTGCACTACTGGGTATTTACCCCAAAGATACAAGTGTAGTAATCTGAAGGGCACCTGCACCCCAATGTTTATAGCAACAATGTCCATACTTACAATTTACATCAATATGGAAAGAACTAGAGGGTATTAAGCAGAACGAAATGAGTCAAACAGAGAAAGATAATTATCATATGATTTTACTCACATGTGGAATATAAGAAACAGTGCAGAGAAACATAGGGGAAGGGAAGAAAAACTGAACGGGAAAACATCAGAGAAGAAGAAAAACCACAAGAGACTCTTAACTGTAAGAAACAAACCCAGGGTTGCAGAAAAGGAGGTGGTTGGGGGGATGGGGTAATTGGGTGATGGGCAATAAGGAGCGCATGTGATGTGATGAGTATTGGGCGTTACATACAACTGATAAACTATTGAACATTAGGACATCTGAAACTAATGATGTACTTAGTGTATGTCACCTAATTGAATTTAAATTAAAAAAATTTTTAAATAGTCTATTTTTTAAAAGTTGCATTTTCCAGATCGATAGCAGCATACCACACACCGAAGATTCATTGACCTATCCTAGTGAGAGTACCACATCCGTCCCAGTTGCGACGGGAGCTACCTTAAGTGCCTTAAGTCAGTAGTCAGCTGACTGACTGATACATCCAAAGCATCAGCATCTAACCAGCCAATTTTGTGGTTCCCTGTAGTCACCATTCCCCTACGTTTCCCAAACACCAGAGCTATAGCACACACCAACACATCCTTTTCCAACTGTACCTTGTTTCAGTTCGCCCCAGGTGAATCACAGCCCTCAACACACCATCCACTCCCAGTGATGGGATCCACCCTCAGAATCCTATTCTTAGAATTCTGCATCCCTGGACCACTGCCATGCCGACTACCTCTGGTGGCATTCTCCAGGAGCAGACTCCAAGGGGACAGTTTCTGTGCAAGAGGTTTGTGAAGAAAAAAAAAAAAAATACTACCAGAAGCCCAGGTGGAGAAGCAGGGCAGGGAACAGGATGGGCTGCGCAAGGGTAAGATTTCAGACCAACTACCACCCCTCAAAGGCAGAATTTATCCTCTCCTTGTATTCTTCCCCAATGCCTACTTGGGTAAATGTCCATAGCAGGCTGAGGGGATAAGAAAATATTTGCACTCATCTCTCCGCAAAGAATAGGTCTCTTACCTAGGATCTCTTACTGTGGAAAAAAAAAAAAAAAATTCCTTTGATGTTAGTCCTGAGGAAGGTCTCCAAGTGCGTCACGTTCAGGTTATCTCAGGGCAGAAATAGTATATGGTGGGGCAGAGGGAGCTGAGAAATGAGGCTTTATTAGAGAATTTGAGAAATGTCCCAAAGCAGAGAAGTCATTCAAACACCCCCATTCACATACTCTCTTCAGCTTTATCTCTAAATATTACAGCACAGGATTATTTCTTACTGTCAACTTCTACAGTTTTTACTTCTTATTGCTTTTCTTATAACCTGCTAAATACATGCTGTGTGCCAGGAACTGGGTTAAATTCTTGACTTGAATTATTCCGTAGAACCCTTACATGAGGTAATATTGCCCTCAACAAGGGAGAAAAGCTGAGACCTTCAGGTCAGGGGCTTACTGGTAATGGGTCAGAGCGAGTGCAGGCAGAAGGGGTCAGCCCATGGCCAAAACTCTGCCCTCCACTGTCCTCAACTTGTCAAGCTTTCCTGCTCTTGTGATCTTGAGCTTTGATTTGCCCTCCTCCAGGGGTCTAAACGCAGACTCAGTTCTACCTCCACTGAAACCCCTCTGCCTCCAGGAAGCCTTCCTGGGGTCCAGTCAGAGATACTTCCGTCTTCTTCTGGACAAGGCAGGCACTCCCTGCAATGGTTGAAGGTGCTCTAGCCCCCCTGCTGGTTACTAGGCATTACTGTGTATTTCCTACTGCTCAGAGAGTGCAGCACAGAGCTGGGTATATAGTAAGTCTGCAGTACAGATGCCCAGCTGGAATAAAGAGCTAATGCTCAATGTTTGCATGTTAAGAGGCATGTGGTCTGATCCTCCACTTCCAAATGCTTATGCATGATTTGGAGCAGTGTGCTGTCGAAAGGACTTTTTTTGGGGGGGGGATGGGTGCAGGGAGTCTTAACATATCTAAAAGCTAGAAGACACCTATGATATCCAGAATTGTGTCATTATTAAAAGTCAAAAAAATTAGCATCTCCATAGCTAGAACACTTTTATATCCACATTTTTGTCTCTTCAGCAAGCCATCTGCTTGCATAATTTCATTTCTATTCTACAGACACCCACAGGCAGCCCTCCCCTGGAATCAAACTCCTGGCTTGTCCTGTCCTAATTCTCAGGAAAGATCAAATGAAAAGCCTGCAGTTCTCCCTCAGTTAATCCTGAGGACCACTTTGAGGCTTGTTTGATTATCTAAAGCCCGATGCTTAAGGAAAACTGGTGACCTGCTTGCTGTGAAGGAGCTGTGATCTCTGATTCCTGACCATTCAGCTCTACTGCTTTCTGCGGACACCACCTCGCTCTGCTCTCCGGGGCTCTACCTGTGTATATGGATCCTTTGCCACCTCCTCATACACCCCACACTTTCTTCTCTCACTGGGTTACTGTGACAGAATCTCTGAGCCCTGGAAATTCCTCTCGAAAGTTGCTATAGAAACTCCCGATGGGGGTGTTCAGTAGGATGCAGTGTGAATCCTCCCAGCTGATGCAAGGAGCCTTAGAGCTGTGTGCGTGGCAGCTCCAAATCAACCCCCAGCATTTCTCACCCGACATGTGTTGTCCCAGAGGGTGGAGGAGGAAGCCACCCCGCTTCTTTTCTGCTTAACTCCAGCATTGAAAAGAGAACCTTCCCTCCTCGGAGCTTGGGCAAAGTAGAAAGTTCCTTGTGCCCCAACACCTCAGCTCCAAGTTAGGGAAACTGAGGCTGAGTGGTCCCCAGATGTTCTGGGTGCCAGGGATTGCCAATAGTCAAAGATGAGTAACAGGCCAACTCTGATGGAGTGCCAACATGTCACATTCTCTCCATTGGCAAGGTGGTGCATAGGGGAGGAGCCTGCCCCTAGCTGGGTCTGGATGATAACCTCCTACTCCTGCATGTCCTCAGAGAGTCCTGGTTCTTGCCCTAAAGCTATTAGGTTCCACCAACTCCAAACTCATTGAAGGCTTGTTGCAGCCGCTTCTTCATGACTATTTCCAGAGAAAGTCAGTGGATCTGCTGGTCAGAGTAGTTCAGTCTAAAAGAAAGAACCTTGACTGTGGAAACAAATGGCCTGAGCTCAAAGTCTAGATTGCCCATATTATAGTTGTTCCCTCAGTTTTCCCATCTGTGAAAGAGTCATAATGATTTATAAGGTGGCCTTATAACTCGGTGATGTGGTATGTATGTTCCTCAACCATGTTGTTCCAGAGAAGTTACACCTGACTGTGGTCAGGGGCCCCTGAGAGCAAAGGAAGCAAAGGTATTCTGGTGGACACATAGCTGCACGGCAGACTCAGAACCAGCAGGTAAACCAAGGACAACTGCACCTGAGAGGTGACTTAGGGTGGGCAGGGCCAGAGGCTGCCAGACAGGCATTCAGGGCCCTTGATCCCACATGTTGACAAATGACTGGATTTTCACAGGGTTGCCTGTGAGATTTTCTCTTTTCACATAGTTCTTAAAATAAATCTCACTGGAGGGAGGGTTTCACAGAAGAGAAGTGACAGATATATCTTGTTCTACATAAGATGACTAATAGCCCACAAATGTTCCCAAGAAACATAAGCTGGAGAATGTCAGAGACACAAAAGGCTTCAGAGACATGGAGCCTTTTGGCCCGTATGAGGAATAGGAGGCCAAGAGCAAGTGTGGCTTTTCCAACAAGCTAAAAGTCCATTTATCTTAACAGATATCAAGTATATACTATGTGTGAGACTTTATGCTGGAAATAAGGCAATCTCAGACATACATATAAAAGATGGTCCTCTGTTCCACGGGCATTATAGTATAGTTAGGGAGGGTAAGACACAAACAAATATACTACTGGGCAGAGTAGTAAGAAATACCAAAAAAGTCGTATAAGCTATGGCTCCTGGAACCAGGATTGAGTTAATTACTTAACTTTGAGGGTGAGGAAGATTTGAGGGTAAGCAGAGTAAGATACATCTGAAGGAGCTTCATCAGAATTATGGCTTCCTGAGACAGACCACAACAAATCAGTAGAACATTTATAAGAATCCTGTCTTGAAACCATAAGTGACTCTTAATCTCACAAAACAAACTGAGGGTTGCTGGGGGGAGGGGGTTTGGGAGAAGGGGGTGGGATTATGGACATTGGGGAGGGTATGTGCTTTGGTGAGTGCTGTGAAGTGTGTAAACCTGGTGATTCACAGACCTGTACCCCTGGGGATAAAAATATATGTTTATAAAAAAAAAAAAAGAAAGGACAAATACCCAACTTTTGTAGCAACATGGACGGGACTGGAAGAGATTATTATGCTGAGTGAAATAAGTCAAGCAGAGAGAGTCAATTATCATATGGTTTCACTTATTTGTGGAGCATAACAAATAGCATGGAGGACATGGGGAGTTAGAGAGGAGAAGGGAGTTGGGGGAAATTGGAAGGGGAGGTGAACCATGAGAGACTATGGACTCTGAAAAACAATCTGAGGGTTTTGAAGGGGTGGGGGGTGGGAGGTTGGGGTACTAGGTGGTGGGTATTATAAAGGGCACGAATTGCATGGAGCACTGGGTGTGGTGAAAAATAATGAATACTGTTATGCTGAAAATAAAAAATAAATTAAAAAAAAAAAAAAAAAAAAAAAAGAATCCTGTCTTGAAAAAAAAAAAAAAAAAGACAAATACAAGTCAAATTTTAAGGGAAAAAAATCCTATCTGAATATTAGTTAAAATAATGAAAACTGAGGTTAAGAGAGAAATTTTAAAAACAATATGTTATGGAAAATTAGGCGGTCATGTTTTCAAAAAATATTTACTGATATCAAGAAATGTATCAGACAAAATTGTAAAGGGCCTTGACTAGCCCCCTATCTCTAACTAGTGTGGTACTCAAAGGAGAAAAAGGAATGCCTGGCTGAGCTCCAGCAGACTTGCAGAGATCCTGAACATTCTGTGTAGTCCCCTAACGTAAACTCAGAACCATCAGCCCAACTGGACCAAGATGTTTAAGCACAAACTCTGGCTAATCAGTAGATAATCACTAAATGATGCTGATTCAGGGGCATTAGCTGGGAAGCCTGGCTTAAACAAACGAACAAACACACACACACACTTTTTTTTGAGCAGGACTTCTTCAGCTTCATACCATCGTGGGGGAGACCAACCTAGAGAGTTAGTCTGGACTAATCAGTAAACAAGTTTAAAAAAAAAAATGTAAAGGACAGGAAAACCAGCAATTCTGGGAAGAGAAGATGGAAACAGGATCCAGTGTTATTACATCTAAAATGTTCAGTTTCCAGTGACCATAACAACAAACCAGGAGACAAGCAAAGAAACAAGGAAGTGTTCAAGATACAGGAGGGAAAGTGGTCAGCACAAACTCCTGCTTTCAGGGTCCAGATATTGGACTCCGCAGACAAAGACACCAAAGCAATCATTTACAAACATGTTCAAAGAATAAAGGAAGCTATGTTTAAGAATACAGGAAAAGTATGGTGGCTTATCAAGTAGAGAATAGAAATAAAGATACAGAAATTGCATTAAAAAAGAATCTAATAGAAATTTCGGAGTTGGAAAGTATAGTCATTGAAACAAAAAATTTACTAGAGGGATTCTACAGCACATTTGAGCTGACAGAAGCAATAATATGCAAACCAGAAGATATGGCACTAGAGAACATCCAAATTAAAGAACAGAGAACATTAAAACAAAAAAATTGAACAAAGCCTCAAAGAAGAGGCTCAAAAAGGACTTAAAAATTATTTAAAAGAACAATAACCAAAAAAGTCCCAAATTTGATTCAAAGAAAACAATCTATACATCTAAGTTCAATAAACTTGAAGTAAGATAAACTGAAAAAATACACACCTAGACAAATGATCATCAAATTGTTGAAAGTTCAAATCTTCACAGCAGCAAGAAAAAAAAATGTTCAAGTACAGGGAAACCACAATTAGTTAATATCTTATTCTAATGAGAATTCTCATAAGAAAAAAATGGAGTCTAGAAAGCAATGGGATGACACACTCAAGAGACTGAAAGAAAAAAATAGTCAACCAAATAGTCTGTATTCAATAAATCTACCTGTCAGAAACAAGTATGAATTAAATACATTCCCAGATAAACAAAGAATGACAGAAGTCATTGCTAGAAGATCTTCCTTAGAAATACTAAAACAGTCCTTTGGGCTGAAAATAAATGATACCAGACTGTGACTTGAATCTGTATGAAGAAATAAAGTGGACTAGTATAGGTAATTATATAAGGAAATATAGATGACAGTATATTTCATCCTTTTTTCTTCTCAACTCATTTAAAACATATTTGCATAAAAATAATTGTAATTCTATATTGATCGTCGAATTTTAACATATGTGTGTGTAACATAAATGGTGATAATAGCACAAAGAAGAGGGGAGAAAACAGCCTTATTGGATATCTATATTTTACTTAAATGACATTAGCATTGATCTAAAGTTGGTTGTGATAAATAAAGACACATAATGGAATCACCAGAAAAAAAAACACTGATAAAATAACACTGAAAATATACTGAAGATAACAGTTATATAACAAAGTAATTAAAACAGTGAACTAGAAAGTTTCTACTTGCTGCCAAAAATATACAGTAAAGAAACACAGGAAATAAAAGATATGAAAAATAAAAATTAAATAGCAAAATGACAGATATAAATCCAATCATATCAATAACTACATTAAATATAAGTGTATTGAACACTCCAATCAAGTCAGAGATTTTTAGATTGGGTAAAAAGAAATGAAGATCTAAAATACAGCTTTGAAGGGCACCTGGGTGACTCAGTGGGTTAAGCCTCTGCCTTCAGCTCAGGTCATGATCTCAGGGTCCTGGGATCGAGCCCTCCATCAGGCTCTCTGCTCAGCAGGGAGCCTGCTTCCCTCTCTCTCTGCCTGCCTCTCTGCCTACTTGTGATCTCTGTCTGTCAAAAAATAAATAAAATAAAAATTTTTAAAAAAACTTTATAAATAAATAAATAAATAAATGAAATACAGCTTTGAGGGCACATGGGTGGCTCAGTGGGTTAAGCCTCTGCCTTTGGCTTGGGTCATGATCTTGTGGTCCTGGGATCGAGTCCTGCATCCGGCTCTCTGCTCAGCAGGGAGCCTGATTCCTCCTCTCTCTCTGCCTGCCTCTCTGCCTACTTGTGAACTCTCTGTCAAATAAATAAATAAAATCTTTAAAATAAAATAAAATACAGTTTTGATCCAAAGATGCACATAAGTTAAAAACAAAAGAATAGAAAAAGCTGCTATGCAGATAGTAACCATAGGTGAGCTGGAGTGGCTATATTAATATCAGAAAAAATAAAACTGTGGCATATCAAAATTTATGAACTGAGCTAAAACAGTGCTTACAGGGAAATATATAGCTTTATACTACTGTATTAGAAAAGAAGAAAGATCTAAGTTGATTTTCTAAACTTCCACATTTAAAAAACAAAAAAAAAAAAAAAAGAAAACTGAACCTAAAAGAAGAGGAATAAAAGAAATAATAAAAATTAGACAGGAAATCAATTAAATAGACAAAAGAAAAACAATAGAGAATATCAGTGAACTGAAAGTCAGTTCTTCAAAAAGATTAACAATATTGCTAACCCTTTTATTGACCAAGAAACAAGGAAAATTATGAAAACCATGGTAAGAGACGGGAGACTTCAGTGGTGAATTTATGGAAATGAAAAGGAAACTATTATTACTATTACTATTATGATAAATCATTATAAGGGAATATTATCAACAATGTTATGGCAACAAATTAGACAACTTAGACGACCTGAATAAATTTGAGACCAACTCAAAAAGAATTTGAAAATGTAAATAGATCCATAACAAGTAAAAAACAAAAACAAAACAAAAAAACCTGAATTCTCACAATTTAAAAATATTCCCAGAAAAAAAAAAAATGATGAATCTTTCCAGAGTCCTGGTTTATTATTAGTCCACTGGGGCTCTTGGCTTGACACCTTTCCTTCCTCTTTCTCTGTGTTTTCCTCTTGTGCTTTTCTTTTGTACTTTTCTTTCTTTCCTTGTGATTATTCTCTTCTTATAGCTTTGTTTTGAAAACTTAGCTCAATAATGGCCAATATTTCTTCTTTTCTAATGGATGCACTTAGAGTTACATTTTCCTCTAATTACCATTTTAGCAGCATTATTCATATCTTGATACATACTCATTCTTTATCATTTACTCATAAATATTTCATCATTTCCATTGTGATTTCCTTATCCCTTGAATTATTCAGCAATGCATTTTTTTCATTTCCAAAGAAATATGGCTTTTTTTTTGCTACATTTTATCACTGATTCTCATTTTGAATACTTATTAGATACAATTATCTATATTAAAGAGACTACTTACTTAGTATTCACTGAGATTGGCTGTGTGGTCTAGTATCTTCCAGTGTTGCTAAAATTTCAGACTTCTCTTGGGTTCAGGGTTCTAAATATGCTCATTAAGTCAAACTTGCTAATTTTGTTGTTCAAGTATTCTTTACCCTCACTAATTTTTGGTCTGGTTGTCTTATTGAAATTTCCCTTTATACATGTGATTATATCATTTTTTGTTATAATTCTGTAATACATATTTACTTCATTAATTTTCAGTTTGACTAATGTAAGTACATCTGAATATTGTTCTTACATTTGTGACCCATTTATTGTTTCTCCTCTGTGTCCTTTGTTAGTTTTAATATTGGTTTGTTGGGTTTTTTTCATTGACTCAGAGAATGATTAAGGAAACTAATTATTTGTCTATATAATTGTTTGGTTATTATTAGTATATCAGATGCAAATATATTTCCCAGTCTGACATTTCTCTTTGGGTTTGGTCATGCATATTACAGAGTATAGAAATCAGCTTGCCAAGTTTCACTAAGTAAGGAAACTTGCTGGAATTTTTATTGGGATTGGATTGCAATATTAAGTCCTCTCATCTGTGCACATGGTATGTCCTTTCATATTTTAAATTAAATGGACAGAAGGAGATTATAAATAAAAGAGCAGAAATTAGTAAAATAAAAATGCAAACATATAATACAGAAAATTAGCTTGTTCTTTGAAAAGACTTACAACACTGGTAAGTTCTGATAAGACTAATTATAATAAAAAGAATGGACAAAAATAATCAGAAACTAATAAAGGGAGTAAGCAACTTCCTGTCCCCTTCCCCACCAGAGGCAAATTTAAACCACAATTGACATAGGATAAAAATATGAATAATAGTGCAAAAAAACCTTGTGTCTACATTCATTAGCCTTCCAATGAAAACTGTACAGGTCTGAAGGGCTTCACCCACAAGTATTACCAAACCCTTGTGGAAAGAAATAACACCAATCTGACATGATCTCAGAGCATAAAGATTATGCTTCCAAATAATTTTATGAGGCCAGCAAAATCTAGATATCAAAACATTTCCAGTCCAAATTGGGGAAGATAACTAAAGGCCAATTTTATTTCAGCACCTAGCTAAATATTCTATAAAATACTACAAATTTCAATCTGCCAATGTACAAGAAAGGAGAACAAATCATGACCAAATTGGTTTATCCCAGGATTGCAAGGTTGCTCTTACACTGGAAAGACAATCAATGTATTTTACGACCACTGATTATATCAATAGTTACGAAGAAAACATCACAAAACATACCTAATGAAGAAATTTTGAAAGTTCTCCTTTTAGTGAAAGGAGCAAGAGGTACATTTTAGTTCATACTGGAGATTCCAACCTGTGCAATATGTTCAGAAAGAGAAATAAAGAAGGGTTAGAAAGGAACAGTTAAACTGCCATCACCTGTAGATGATAAAGCTATCATACAGAAAATCCTAGAAAATATGAAAATTCAAAGGAATAGATTGATAAATTGCACAAAAAATATAAAATTTGATTATACTTCTATTTGCCAACCATAAAAACTTAGACAATGAAATTTATACTAGCCTTCACATGCAAAAACAATAATCTGTTAGAAGGCATAATAGAAGAGAATATACTTTTTATAATATAAAAAATAAAATATTAGGCATTAACCTAACAAAAAACAGTGTAAAACTTAAAGGAGGAAAGCTATTTAAAAAAAAACTCTAAAAGAACACAAAGGTTGACTTGAACAACTATAAATACATATAACATTGTTAAATAGGAAGAAATAAAACCAGAACACTGTCAAAACAAAATAAATGTTTCCTTTTACTTTGATATATAACATAATAAAATGTAAATACATGATAAACTTTTAATTTGATATATAATATAATAAAATATAAAACACATGATAATTATATATACATGTATATATAATACAGCATAACAATATACATAATTATATATACATATATATTCATACATTATATACAAATGAATACACAAGCAAGTGCAGCTCAGTTTTTCGTGAAAAAAAATAGTAACAGTGGGATGGGCGTATTCCTACCTGATATAAAAACGTATTATAATGCATCTCTGACTAAAATAATATGGCATTGGTACATCAACAAACAGTGGAACACATAGAAAAATCCTGAAATGCACATACCTGTAAATAGAAATTGAATATTTCATAAAGGTCATATCTAAGATCAGTGAGAAAGATGGTCTTTTCACTAAGTGACTTTGGGAAAATTATACAGCCAGATTAAAAAAAGGAGACAGATCCATCACTCAAATTAGGATAAATTGTAAATGGATCAGAAACAAGCATGTAAAAATTAAAACCGGGGGCGCCTGGGTGGCTCAGTGGGTTAAGCCGCTGCCTTCGGCTCAGGTCATGATCTCAGGGTCCTGGGATCGAGTCCCGCATCGGGCAGGGAGCCTGCTTCCCTGTCTCTCTCTCTGCCTGCCTCTCCGTCTACTTGTGATTTCTCTCTGTCAAATAAATAAATAAAATCTTTAAAAAAAAAAATTAAAACCGTATAAGTTATAAAGTAAAAAAAAAAAAAAAAAAAAAGTGAAAGCTTTCATAACCTGAAAGTAGTGTGTTTTAAAGTATGACTCAAATTACTTAAAACTATTCTCAAATTAGAAGCAAAAAAAAAAAAAAAAGGGCTGATAAACTTGACCACATTAAAATTTCAAAATTCTTGAAAGGAAAACACCATAAGCAAAATAATAAAACTCTGGGCAAACTTGAGGAAACATTTGCAACTTAATCACAGGCAAGGGGTTAAGAGCTTAATATTAAAACATTCCAAAAAAAATGCTCTCATAATTGGAAGAAAAAGACAAACAACCCCATCGAAATATAGCCAAACGTTATGAAGAAACAATTCACAGTAAAAGAAATGCAAATGTTTTCTAAAACATTAAAAAAAAAATTGCTCATGATTAAGAAATGCAAATTAAAACGATACCGGGATGCTATCAGATCTTACCTATCAGATTGGCAAATCCCAAGAGTCTAAGAATATACCCTATTGGTAAGAGTTTGGGAAAAGACACTCACAATCAGATAATGAGGGAATACAAAATGTTCCAGTGCCTAGGAGGAGAATCGGAAAAAATCAAGAAAAAAATCTGTATCTCTTAGCCAGGAATCCAATGTCTAGGAATCTATTCTAAAATATATTGACAAAATATGTACTGACATATGCACAAGGTTATTTGTTGCACAACTATTTATGACAGCAAAAGATTGCAAGCTACCAGAATGTCCATTAGTACGGACCAACAGACTGACCCTGATTGAATAAACTAACCCTGAGGTTAGAATTATTTCCTGTGATTCCAAACCATAATATTTTCATTGTATGTCCTTAGTGATACATAGTGATAGTGATTTTACAAAAGTAAAAGAACTATGAAAGAATATTATTCATTGGCATAAATTTTAATATTAATATTAGTATTATTTCAAAATGATTATATGTGTATATATATGTAGCATAACGAAGTAGAAACTTATTCTTATCATAGGATACCAAGATTTCTAATGTAAGTAAATGGTTAAGTAAAAATCCAATAGGCTTCAATTTGAATTGTAAATATTAGTAAAAACCCATGTCTGTGTCTGTCATTTACCAAAAAAATTTCTTAATTCTGTCCACCAAAGGTTTAAAAGCCTGGACTACATAGTTGAAATGAGCACCTCTGGCATGTGAACTGTGGTCTCTGTCATTTACCATAAACAGTGAGCCAGGAGTCTTCAGAGAAATTGCTGACAACAGGTCTGAAACAGAAAATATATAAGAATAAGCTGGACATTCTTTTTGTGCTGGAAAGCAAGTCAGTTATCGAAGACTGATAAATCCATGCCAAAGGAACACAGAAGCCAATCTGAGAGCCTAAAAGAGACAGTTTGAACATCAAGGAGTAAAATAGTTATTTATGTTTGTATAAATACTAAATAATTATTTGGTAACAGACAAGGGAGCAGAAGGTTAGGTGAGGACAAATACAAGCTGAAACCCTCACATCCCCTCCAACCCCCTCACCCACCCCCACCCTTCCCAGTCTGCATACCGTGCTTCCTGGGTGGGTATGTGTGACATTCCTCCGCACTCCTGTCTGTCCTGAAACTAAGGGAAGGAAAAAAACAAATGGTTCACTAGTAAAGATCCCAGTCCAGCAAGACAGGAGTCTCCCTCAGTTTACAAATGTCTTAGTGATTTACAAGGGAAAAAAAACATTCTTATCAACGGTGTAACTTCCAGAGACCCATAGACTCAATTCCCTGAATCCGTAACATCACCAACCCATCCAGAATGAAGTGGAAAACAAAGGTAGAAGGGCATATAAATTAAAAAAAAAAAAAAAAGAAAAAGAAAGAAAAAAGAAAAAAAATGTCCTAATAACCTACAGCCCTCTGGCAAGGACTTGTGATAGGCAAAATACAAATAACATTCCTCTAGGAAATTCCCAACTATCTTAATGTTAATGCTTTACTAGAGAGAAAAACAACTTCACCTTGACAATGGCAAGGCCTCCAGTATCTCCTAGATCCTTTTTTGCAGACAAAAGTCCTTTTGAAAACCTCCCTTTTTCCATACTCCCAGCTCCCAAGTCTATAATCAGTCACTTCTCACAACCCCAGTGTAGTCTCTCTTTCTGCCCACAGACCTAGTCTTCATGCTGTAAAAAAATCACCTTTTTGCTCCAAAGATGTCTTGAGAATTTCTTCTTGGCCATCAGCTCTGGACTTCACCTACATTCCAAACCTACATCAGTAATGACACTCAAAGTTTTAAAAATAACCAAACACCTCATCAGTCCCTCTTGGAAGTTGCTGGGACACCAACTCACAACCATGAAAAGGGATAAAGGGCAAGAATCAAACATTTAACCCGCCTTTCCTGCGTGAATTGTATTTCAGCATAACCAAAAAGATGATGAAGGAAAGTTCTTACAGGAAAAAACCAGCTAATATATGCAGGGGGGAAAAAAAATAAGAGAGAGTTGCATAATTTTGCAACCTCTAATGAAATGACGGATCCTGTCTAAAAAAACACAGACTGGGTGGATTAGACAACATAAATTGTTTCACAGTTCTAGGGCCTTGGAGTTTCAGAACAAGGTGTCAGCAGAGCTGAATTCCTTTGAGGCATCTCTCTTTGGTTTGTAGAGAGCCATCTTCTTGCTGGTGTTCTCACATGGGAGTAGGAAAGAGAAAGCATGTTCTGGTGTCTCTTTTTATAAGATCACTAATTCTAGTATAAAACCTTACCCTCATGACCTCAGCTAAACCTATTTATCTCCCAAAGGCCCCATTCACAGGACTTATCTTTAAAAGATTCTGAAATTAATTGAGAGCCGTTAAAAAGAACAGAAATAGGGGGGCACCTTTTAGCTCATTTGGTTAGGTGTCTGCCTTCAGCTCAGGCTGTGATCTCAGGGTCCTGGGACAGAGCCCTGTGTCAAGCTCCCTGCTTAGTAGGGTGTCAGCTTCTCCCTCCCTCCCTCCCTACCCTTTGCCCTGTCCATGCTCTCTCTGTCTAGCTCTGTCTCTATCTCTCTCTCTCTCAAATAAATAAAAATCTTTTTAAAAGAAAAAGAGAACAAAAATAAAGAGTCTGGAACATACTTTGTCCAGAGTTTGGAATAGTGAATACTGTTGAAATGCAAATTCTCCTCAACTTAACCTGTGAATTCCATGCAGTCTCAGGCAAATCTCTATAGTTTTCCCCTCCATGGCACTCAAAAACTAATTCTCCAATTTTTATGGAAATGCAAAATGCCAAGAATAGCCAAAATACTTTTCAAGAAGAACAAGATATGAAGAATTGTTTTATTGGATATCAAGACATAATATAAAGCTTTGATAATTAAAACAGGTTGGTGCTGGCATAAAGATTTTTTTTTTAAACCCCTGGAACATAAGAGAAAGCCTAGATATGGGACAAAGGTGTGACTGCAGAATGGTGGAGATAGTGTGGTCTTTCAGTAATGACATTAACATAATGAAGTATTTTTACCAAGAAGTGAGAAGGCATATCTGATTCACAGTACACATAAAATCAATTCCAAGTGGCTTATAAACTTAATGCAAAAGGCAAAGCAATGAAGATTAAAGAGAGAATATGGGAGATTAACTATAACTGCAAGGTAATAAAAATTTCTTAGTGACATAATGGGGTCAGAAATGATAGGAAAACAGAAATCTACATGGAGCTAGAGTTGGTCCTAGGGGTATATTCTGACCCCTCTTGGCTTACAGATGTGTTTTTCTAAATTTCTTTTAAACCACAACATACATTAAGATAGATATGTTATTTCTTGATATATACATCCCAATACACACACACACACACACACAAGTGCATGTACATACACACACACCACCTGAAACCAAATTTCACAAAACAATATACACCCTTAAATGTGAGGAATCAAATATTTTCTTTTTTTACTCTATTATTATGATTTATCTTTTTAATCCTGTTTGCTATCCATTAAAACGAATATGAACTACTAGGGGGTTGTAACAGTTTAAAAATTGTTAGTCTGGGGCGCCTGGGTGGCTCAGTTGGTTAAAGCCTCTGCCTTTGGCTCAGGTCATGATCTCAGGGTCCTGGGATTGAGCCCCACATTGCGCTCTCTGCTCAGCAGGGAGCCTGCTTCTCCCCAATCTCTCTGCCTGCCTCTCTGCCTACTTGTGATCTCTGTGTTTCAAGTAAATAATTAAAATCTTTTTTTTAATTTTTTATTATTTTTTTAAAAGATTTTATTTATTTATCAGAGAGAGAGGGGGAGAGAGTGAGCACAGGCAGACAGAATGGCAGGCAGAGGCAGAGGGAGAAGCAGGCTCCCTGCAGAGCAAGGAGCCCGATGTGGGACTCGATCCCAGGACGCTGGGATCATGACCCGAGCCGAAGGCAGCTGCTTAACCAACTGAGCCACCCAGGCGTCCCTAAATAAGTAAAATCTTAAAAAAAAAAAAAAAAATTGTTAGCCTAAAACAGCATTTTAGCAGGCAACTTAGGTGCAAAAGGGAATGAAGAACCTGATCATGCAGCAAACTAGTGGGAGTATGGAAAGGGACTATGACAGCCCCATGTCTGAAAGAGCTGGGGTAGTGTGTGGCAATACATTTAGAGATAAAGCGTGGTCTTTGGATCAAGACTTCCTGGCTTTAGTTTCAGGCATGTGACTTTAGGCAAGCCCCTTAAGGTATCTGTGCTTTTAAATGAGAATCATAATGGGGCTTGCTTCATAAGGTTGTTGAAATGTAAGGTGTTATTATCTAAAGGGTCAATATATCTAAAGTATTCAGAGTAGTGCTTATCTTGGCAAAAGCACTACACCATCCAAGTTGTGAAGCAAGACTAGTGGGTTAATCTTATAATCTTATTTATGGATGGAGAGATGGTAACCTAGTAACACATGACTTCTCAGATTTGAGGTGTGAGATTTGAGCCTTGAATGAATAAGGTAGAACTACTCAATCTATTGGAATAACTGATCTCACTGGATTTGTGAGGTTGCCTGTGAGATAGAGATAAGTACCTTTTTCTGGGAGTAGCACTTTGGAAAAGATGGATAGGATTAGTGACAAAATCATGGGGGAGACATTGTAACATTTGTTTTCCCCAAACCTCTAGGAAACCAAATCACAAGCTCCCAATCTCAATGGGAGCTGTATGTTACCACAGGTGACATATAGGCTGCTGAGGGTTTCTGTTGGTTAAACAGAGTAATGGGGATTTTACTTCTTAGGATGTAAAAGTTTGCAAGAAGCTATTGCTCACAATATAGCAACAATAAAAATCCAACTTATTTCAAAATTATCCTATATGATACCCATTAGAGACGTAGAATGCAAAGAAGTCTAAATATGTGTATTTCAGGAGGGAATGGGCCCTTTCAAGGTAAGGGTTTTCTATAACTGTTTTTATCTCTGGAGCATGGCAGAAAGAAAAATAAACCTGCTATTAAAAAAAAAAAAATGTGGCCAAGGTAAGAAGAACCAACAGAACCTGTAGGTCATCACAATGGATTAGACTCAAGAAAAGCACGAAAACCAGGCTAATCTACGCACCCCATCAATTCTTTCCTTCCAACATTTATTCTCAGATACAGAACGGTACGTGGAAGGCGGGGATGGGGTAAGAGGGCGAAGGGGAAGAGAGAGGTAGGGGGATCCTGGGGTGTAAAAAGCTAGGGGTAAGATTGTAAAATAGTTCTCTGAAGTCATAGGAAGCTGGAGAAATGAGTAAGAAAGCAAAGAGAGAGGTGTTCAGAGTCTTGGATCCCAATTCCTAATTAAAGGAGGGACCTGAGGGATGCCTGGGTGGCTCAGTTGGTTGGACAACTGCCTTTGGCTCGGGTCATGATCCTGGAGTCCCGGGGTCGAGTCCCGCATCTGGCTCCCAGCTCCATGGGGAGTCTGCTTCTCCCTCTGACCTTCTCCTCGCTCATGCTCTCTCTCACTGTCTCTCTCTCAAATTAAAAAAAAAAAAAGAAAGAGGGACCTGATTCTTACCATCAAAGTATATGAAACCCATAGCAAACTAAAATTAACTGCAACTACAGCCCATCCCTGGATGAGCTCAACTCCAGATTGAGGAGTAAAAAGAATTACATGTTTGGAAATTTCTTACATTTTTTAATGAAGCATCATAATATTAAAGATAAAATGTGACAACTGAAAAATGCATGATGTAGAGCAACACTAGAAAAATCTCTAAACACTCTGAAAATAAATAACACAATTTTAAATAATCCATGGATCAAAGAGAAAGTCTAAAGGATAGTTTTAAAAAAATAGACCTGAACAAAAATGAAAAGAAAATATAAAAATGTGTGGTATGCAACTAAAGCAGACCTAAGATGGATTTTATAATGTGAAATGCCCATGTTAGAAAAGAGGAAAGAGGAAGTTCTCAAAATAATAATTTAAGTTACTACATCAAAAAATTGGAAAAAGAAGAGCAAAATAGACCCAAAGTAAGCAAAAAGAAAGAAAGAAATGAAGATTGGATCTGAAATTAATGAAACTGAAAACAGGAAATAATAGAAAAAGCTAATGAAACAAAAAGCTGCTTCCTTAAACATATTAATATAATAGATAGAATCCTCTAGCAAGACTGACAAAAATAAAATCAGAAAAGACACAGATCAACAGTACCAGGAATCAAAGGATATCATTATGGATCCTGCAGTCATACAAATGATGCAAAGGGGGAGGGGCACCAGGGTGACTCAGGTGGTTAAGCCTCTTGATTTTGGCTCAGGTCATGATCTCAGGGTGATGAGACTGACCCCCACATTGGGCTTTGACCTCAGCGGGGAGTCTGCTTGAGATTCTCTCTCTCCCTTTCCCACTGCCCGCTCCCCCCACAGCTTGTGTGTGCTTTCTCTCTCTCTCAAATAAATAAATAAATCGTTAAAAAAAAAAAGATACAAAGGGAATGTTGTAAACAATTTTACACTTCTAAATTTGACAACTTAGAAGAAATGAACTGACTACTCAAAAGCCACAAATTGCCAAAATGTAATCACCATAAAACAGATATCTCAATAGTCTGGTAACCATTACAGAGGTCAAATTCATGATTTTAAAACTTCCAAAAAAGAAACCTACAGTCCCCTTTGGTTTCACTGTCAAATTTTACCAGATGTTTATAGTATTGACAATTTTATATAATCTTCACCAAAAATAGGAGAGAGAGGAAGACCTCACATTTCACTTTAGAGGGTTGTTACTAAAACAAAGACAATATGAAAATACACACACACACACACACACTCTCACACACAAATGCACACATACACAAACACAAATATCTATGAACTTTGATGCAATAGTCCTCAACAAAAATATCAGCAAATTGAATACAAAAATGTATAAAAAGAATTTTATATATTCACCAAGTGGGATTTATCCCTGAAATATAAGGATGATGTAATATTTGAAATCAACCAACAAAACCTACCATACTAATAGGTTAAAAAATAGATTGACCAAAAAAACAAAAAACAAAAAACAAAAAAAAAAAACCCTGACAAAATTCAACACCCATACATGAAAAAACTCTCAGTAAGGTAGGAATATAAGGGAAGTGTCTGAACTTGATATGGAGGATTTACAGAAACCTACAGCTGATGTGGTATTTAATTATGTAAAACAGAATGTTAGCCCCCTAATATCAGGAGCAAGGCAAGGGTATCTTCTTGTAATACTTTTATTCAGCATAGCACTGAAAGTTGTAGCTACTGCAGTAAGAAGAGGAAAGAAAAGACCAACAGGACGAAAAAGAAGAAATAAAGCTGCCTCTAGTTGCAGATGATGATTGTCTTCATAGAAAATCTCAAGGAATATACAAAAATAAAGACCTATAAATAAGAACTGAGTTTAGTAAGAGTGCAAGATACAATATCAGTACAAAAATATCCATCACAGTTCTCCACACTAAGAAGTGGTATGCAGAAACTGCAATTAAAAATGTAAAACCAGGGGTTCTTGGGTGGCTCAGTCAGTTGAGCATCTGATTCTTGGCTTCAGCTCAGCTTATAAGCTCATGGGTCATGTGATAGAGGGCTGCATCAGGCTCCCAGATGAGTGGAGGGTCATTCTCCAATCAGAAAGATTCTGTCTTTCTGCCCCTCCCCCAACTTGTGCATGATCTCTCTCTCTAAAATAAATAAATATTTGAAAATAAATAAATAAAATGTGAAATTATTTATAATCACACCAAAGAAAATCAAGTGTTTGGGTATAAGCTCAACAAAAAATGTATAAGATATGAATGCTAAAAATTAAAAATATTGATAAAAGAAACAGAGAAGACCTAAATAAGTGAAGAGGTGTACCATATTAACATATTAGAAGACTCAGTGTAATGTAGATCATTTCTCTCCAAACTAATCTAGATGTTTAGTATAATTCACCTTAGCATCCCAGGAAGGTTTTTGTAGATGTAAACAGTATCATTCATTTATATGAACAAGCAAAAAACCCAGAACAGCTAAAAACAATCTTGAAAAATAAGAATAAAGTGGGAGAAAAACTGTATCCAATATTAAAGTTTGCTATATAGCTACAGTAGTGTAGACAGTATTGTATTGGTGGAACGGCAGACATGTAGAGTAGTAGATCAAAATTAAAAACTCAGAAATACACTCTTATAAAGATGGTAAACTAATTTTTGACAAAAATTTTGTGTTTTCTTGGCAAAAGCAACTCAACTGAAGAAATATAGCCTTTCTAAAAAATGGTGCAGGAGCAATTGGACATCCATAGGCAAAAAAGTGATCTTGGAACTTGACCTCACATTTTATGCAAAAATAAACTTGAAATGGATCACAGGCATAAAATTAATACTATATGATTTTTAGAAAAAAAAAACAAAAGAAAATATTAGAATCAAGGTTTAGAAAAGACATCTTAGGCATTAAAAGCATAATGCATAAAAGACAAAAATTAAAAATTAGTCCTCATCAAAACTAAAATATTTTGCTCTGCAAAGGATCCTATGAAAAGGATAGAGAAACAGGCTATAGACCGGTAGAAATTTACTGCAAAACATTCAACAAAGGATTAGTATCTATAATATGTAAAAAAAAAAAAAAAAAAAACAAAAAAAAACCCACTCTTAAAAACACAGCAGTAAAATAAAAAACCCAATTTGAAAAACAGACATTTCCCTGAAGATAACATATAGATAGAAAATAAACATGCCTACAAAAAATGTTTAACATCATTGTCTATTGGGGAAATGAAACTACAATAAGATATCACTGTACAATGATCATAATGGCAAAAACAAAAAAGTGACGCTGCCGAAAGCTGGTAAGAATGCAGAGAAATTAGATCACTCATTCATTGTTGGAAGGAATGAAAACTGGAACAGCTACTCTGGTAAACAGTTTGTATTTCATATATAGCAAATACGCAATTACCACACAACTTAGCAGTTGCATTCTTGGGCCTTTGTTTCAGGGAAGTGAAAATTTATGTTCATTCAGAACCTTTACACAACTGGGATAGCAAATTTACTCATAACTGCCAAAAAAATAAATTACGCCTGGAAACAATGCAGCTGTCCTTAAACAGGTTAGTGGTTAAACAAAACAAAATGGTGATACAGCATACCATGCAATACTACTCAACAATGAAAAAGGGAATGAACTACTGATGCATACACAATGTAGATAAATCTCCAGAGAATTACACGGAATAAAAAAATCAATTTCCAAAAGATTATATACTATAGGACTACATGTATATAACATTATTTAGATGAAAAAAAAAATAGAGAGGTGGAGAACAGATGAGTGGTTGTCAGGATAATAGGGAATAGAGAGAAATGAGAGCTCTAACAAAAGGGCAAGATGAAGGACACTTGTGAAGGAACTACTCTGTATCTTAACTGAAGTGGTAAACACAGGAACTACACACGTGAGACAATTGCATGGAACTAAATAGACACACTGAAAGGCACACAGATAAATACATGGAGAACTGGGGAAATCTGGATAAGATCAGTGGACTATGTCCATGTGAATTTCCTGGGTTGTGATGTTGTATCATAGTTTGTTTTTTTTTTTTTTTTTAAGATTTTATTTATTTATTTGACAGAGAGAGAGATCACAGGCAGAGAGACAGGCAGAGAGAGAGGAGGAAGCAGGCTCCCTGCTGAGCAGAGAGCCCGATGCAGGGCTTGATCCCAGGACCGTGAGATCATGACCTGAGCTGAAGGCAGAGGCTTAACCCACGGAGCCAGCCAGGCGCCACTATAGTTTTACGAGATGCTATATGTGGGAGGAGAAGGGTAAAGGGAATACAGGATCTCTGTGTAATTTCCTACAAATGAATGTGGATCTCAGTACTAAACGGTATGTGAACTGTCTCAAGATTAAAAGCTTCATAAAAATGTAAGTTGTATTAGAGCACTGAGGACTTTTAGGGCACTGAAACTATTCAGTATGTTACTATAGTGGTAGACACATGTCAAAATGCATTTGCCAAAACCCATAGAACGTACAACACCAGGACTGAGGCCTAAGGTAAACTATGGACTTTGGGTGATCATGATTTGTCAGTGTGGGTTCATCTATGGTAACAAATGTATTGCGACAGTGTGGAAGATTGGTAGCAGGGGAGATTGTGCATATGTGGGGATATGGGTTATGTGGGAACTCTCTGTAATTTCTGTTCAATTTTGCTGTGAACTTATAACTGCTCTAAAAATTGGAAGTATACGGTTATAAGGTTCCTTATATTAAATGTAAAGCAGTGTAATATTATTTGAAGGTGGGCTCAGAATATTTTTAAATGTATATGGTAAATCTAACTAACGGTTAAGAAGAAGTTTAAGTATTAAGTTGATAGGAAAATGAAATAAAATCATAAAAATGCTCATTTAAGCCAATAGAGGGCAGAAAAATGGAAGTAAACAAAAATGAAACAGCAAGATGTTAGATTTTAATCCAACTGTATTAGTAATCACTTTCAATGTGAATGGTCTTAAAGGAGTCAATACAATAACAAATTTTCAGATTGATAAAAATGTAAGACCCAAGTATTGGTATAATCTGGTAATATCTGCATTAATATCCAGGAAAGTAAATTTCAGAACAAGTAATCTTATCAGGGATAAAGAGGTCTATTGTATGATGGTAAAGGGATCAATTTTATAAGGAAGTATAGAAATTCTAAATGTTCCTGTACTATCAGCAGAGCTTGAAAATGATGGATCTAAAAGGAGATTATAGGAACACCTGGGTGGCTCAGTTGGTTATTTGGTGATTTCAACACAAATCATGATCTCATAGATCGTGGGATCGAGCCCCACATCAGGAGGAGTCTGAACATGAAGTTCAGCGAGGAGTCTGCTCAAAATTCTCTCTCTCCCTCTCCCTTTGCCCCTCCCCCATCTCTTAAATACATAAATAAATCTTTTTAAAAAAATAAAAGGAGAATACAGACAACTCTACAGTTACATTTGGAGGTTTCCTCACTCCTCTGTCAATAATTTGTAGAAAAGGCAGGCAAAACAAAACAATCAGTGAGGATGTAGATGATCTGAACAATACTGTCAATATTGACCTAACTGACATTTCTAGAACATCCCATCCAACAACAGCATACTAGGCGTTACTCTCACAGTACATTGAAACAGTCACCAAGAAAGACCACAATCATCGACCAAATAAAATAATCTTGAATTTAAAGAACAAAGATCATACATAGTTATTGTAAAAACACAATGGGATTAAGGTAAAAGTCAATAGAAATAGAGCTGGAAAATCTCAACATATTTGGAAATTAAACAACACACTTCTTAAAAAAAAGAAATGGATCAAAGTAGAAGTCTCAAGAGAAATTTAAAACATTTTAAGCTAAATGAAAATGAAAACCATTAAGATTTGTGGGAGATAGCAAAGCAGTGCTTAGAGGGAAATTTACATAAATAAGTACTTATATCCTAGAAAAAGAAAAATCTGAAATCAATAACATAAGCTTTCATCTAAGAGACTAGAGAAAGAAGAGCAAATTAAACTCAAATCAAGGAGAGTAATGGAAATAATAGAGATTAGAGCAGATATAAATGATAATGAAAAAATAGATAAAAATTAATGAAACCAAAAGTTGGCTCTTTGAAAGAACAATGAGGTTGATAATATTCCGGACAAATAGACCAATGTGAAAAAGGAAGACATAAGTTACCAATATGAGAAATGAGGGAAAGGTTTTAATGTTGACCTCACAGACATAAAAGAAAAAAAAAAAAAACCTAATGTAAGAAGGCTGTGAATAACTCTATACCCAGAAATCTGGCAACTTAGATGAAATGGACAAATTATTGAAAAGCACAAAGGATCAAAACTCAGGCAAGATGTAAATAACTCAAATACTTTCATATCCATTAAAGGAAGTGAATTTTTAAATATTTGTAACAGAATGGTTTTTTCCTCCAAAGGGGGAAAAATCTAAGCCTTAAATGAACATTTAAGGAGAAATAATATTAATTCTATTAAACAGCTTCCAGAAAAATAAAAGTGGGAAACACCTTCTACCCCTTAACAAGAGGCCAGATATTACCCTAATATCTCTTTGGGCATAGATAGAAAAATCCTCACAAAATATTTGCAAATCAAAGCCAGCACAGTATAGCAAAGTATAATACAGTACAACCAAGTAAGATTCATCCCAGGAATGTATTTTGGCTCAATATTCAAAAATCAATCAATATAATTTGCCACATTAGCAGAATACAAAGAAGAAACCATACAATCCTCTCAGGAGGTGCAGAAACATATTACAAACCCCAACTATTGGGACAGCATCAATATCAAGATGATTCACATGGGGCACCAGTAGAATGAGCCTTTGTTTCTTGCAAGACCCCAGTCCTTCCTGGCAGCACCCACTGCTAAAAAGTAGAAGCAAAAAGATGTGGATGTGTATTTCTTACATTCATCAGGCTCAAATCTGAAGAAAGGCAAGAAATTACCAGGACCCATGGGTTCCCTGAGTCTGCAGGCAAATGTTATCCTTTGACACATATCTCAAATCATCTTTTTCTTCTTCTTCTTCTTCTTCTGCTTCTTTTTTTTTTTTTTTTTCAACAAGCTCCCTCAAATTCCTTCCCTTATGATAGAGTTTTTTAGCTCTGGCTGGCTCTGCTTTGATTTCAGTTTTTCTTATTTGCACATAGTCTTTCATGTTACAACGTTATGAACACAAAAAAAGAACCAAAGTACCAAAACCAGGACAACTGAGAAAAAGAGACAAGTCTTGGTCTTGAATAGACCCTCAGTTCTGCTTGGTAAAAAGTTTATTGTGGGCTTCACTCATTTCACTGTTATGGACACAATAATGTTAATTTTTTACACTTTCTTCTCCTGAATTTATTGAAATTACTGACTTCGCACATTCTCAATCTCTTCCAAAAGTCTATTGTGTTGTGGGATGAATAATCACCTTTTCATAAAGTCAAGCCTTTTGATCCTTCCGAAGCACTAGCAAAAAAGCAGAACAGTCACACTATGCTTGTCTCCAGAGGATACATTCCTGACAGTGAGTTTCTCCTTTGTAGTGTCTTTTGCTATCTGGATAGACTGCCAATTTTCTAAACCATCCGGTCCTTTTCACTTCTTGCTTGGCAGGTCTTCCCTCAATTTATCTCTCCCTTCTCACATTTTCCTATAAACAGCACGATGAAAACAGGCAGCACCTTTAACACTGAGATTGAGACTCTCCTCAGCTAAATGACCAAGGTTGTCATTTACAATTTCTACTTTCTGCATAACCGCTAAGCACAATTTCACTAAGCTCTCTGCTAATACATAATAAGGATTCTTGACCTCCAGTTTCCAATCACATTTCTCACTCTCTTCTGAGCCTTCAGATGCAGCATTACCCGAGCCTACTCTGTGCATTCCCACCAGCAGCCGGCTTCAAGTGCATGTTTCTAACGTCTGTCTGTGATGCTTAGGCATCCTGTGAGGGAACTTGGGGTTTCTGTACAAAGCTTTTCACCTCCTCTGAGTCCTCACCACCAGAACCCTTAACATTCCTATCTCTGCTAACAGTCTGTTCAAGGCAGTCAAGACTTGCACTAATATCAGGCTCTTCCAGGATCCTTCCCGCCTCTGGCCACTGCCTGATTTCAAAGCTGCAATCATATTTTTAAGTATTTCTTACAGAAGCGCCTTACTTCCAAGAACCGAAATCTGTATTTGGGTTTTTGTTGTCGTTATTGTTGCTGTGGTAACATATTCACAGGTATAACATCAGATGGTGAGGACTGGGGGTCATGGAAACCAACATCCTGCCTCCTGCACGATCACTCCTACTAAGATCCAAGTGAGAGCCCTGAATAGACAATTATAATTCATCAAAGCCTAATCTGAGATGCGGAAAGGAGGAAGGCAGTGGTGCAGCACTTCCTGGGTGGCTCACAAGAGAAGCCCACTGATGTCCGCAGGCTGTCATGGAGCTTCACAGAACCAGAGACTACTCAGTAGGATCTCAAACTCAACCAGTAGAGGAAGGAATGGCGAAAACGACTCAATGATTATACCAACAGAGGCGAATTACATTGAATATGCATCTTCCTTCCAAAGAAGAACTTAACGTGATGGAAGAATGAATTATTAGTTTTCTTCCTTCCCGTTGCTCCCTCGAAAACACATATGCATGCTTGTTCACACATGTGCACCCTACACACACACACACACCTCTGCAAATCACTGCGTTTACAGGAATTTTTCACTCTTCAGGTGGGTCTATTAGTTTTCAATAAACATACTTGGCATCTATTTTTGGATCTCATCACCCTAATGAAAGAGTTGCTGGATGTTTTGCAGCCAATTACAGTGTGCAAGATAAATGCATGTATTTATTCATTCTCGATAGTGATGATTAAGAGGGAGTCATTTCACCATAGTCTAGCAGATGTTTAAAATATAAATGAACTGACTGCAACAGAGAATACTTTCTCCAACAACCCGACCTGAGGAAAGTGCCACGCTGGATAGGACTCTTTTGTCCAGTCCTATTAGCATGGACTTGCTCTTTTTTTCCCTTAAATATCAGTGGGAGGATGAGATTAAACCGATGCGTACAGATACCTCTCAATAAAGGGGGTCCTGGCTCTCTCTCTTTTTTCATCTGAGGATCCCAACCTCCTGAGTCTATTCTCCATTCTGGATTTTCCTTTTCCCTAATTGTTTGTTTCTCTAACACAGTGCCAATAGGCTGCATTTGATATTATTTCTCTACAGCAGAAGAAATACATTGATACAGAAAAATTATCTTTAAATAAATCTACTTTTGAAGTTCTTTACTGAGAGATAAATTCTAAGCAGTGATGTGCGATTATGGAAATATGCTATCTGAAACCTTATCTTTTTGAGGCCCGTTGACAATTCCCAGTCCACTTAGGACAAAAAAGTCCCCTGTCTGTGACATCATCATTGCTTATTTGATCTAGATGGATGTATTGATAATGGATAGCCTTGCCTACAATGTGCTAAGTGTTGTTTCCATGTGACTGGTCTACCGGAGCAGCTCGACTGACATAGATGAGAAGCATGTTCTCCAGACCTGAATATTCCACATGATAGACTTAATGTATTTGGGTGTCAAAATGTACATCTTATATGGTAATATAAACCATATTCACACTCAGCCTAGGTTGTTAGTGTTTTGTGGATACTGGATTTAAACCTTTCTCAATGGCTGAATGACAATTGCTATCATTAGGTCTTTGGAGGTCCTCATGGCTCCAACAGAGCTGCCATCACATTTCGCTCTTAGTTTCTCCCACTCTGGAAGCCTTCACTGCATCCACCCTATACACTTGCTCCGACTCTGGCTTCCCTGAGCTGATGTTCTGGAATGCTCAAGAAAACTCTGATAGAAAGGTGATAGAAAAGTTATAAAGTTAGTACTTAATGTATGATACTATATAGCCAAAATATTTCCCACACAGTAATGACCATGTTTTGGGGGCATAGGAGGTGGTGCTAGAAGATCTTGTCTTTCTTCCTTCTCTCCTCTCTGTAAAGCAGAGTGAATAACAGATATTAACAATCAACTTTGCCAATAAAAAAAGAACACAACAGGGTCATGGGGTCAAAGAGCATATGTAACTGGTAAATACTGTTTTTTGTCTCTTTTGCTTTATGAATATATTATAAAATATATTATGATCAAATACAAAGTGTGTTAAATGCTCACAAATATGTATACATTTATATGTTAAAATAAAATATGCATATAATAAATAGTATTTATTTAAATTAAGTAAGTTACTATTTTTTAAATTCAACACAAAATAGTTAGCAAACCAAATAATTCTAACACCAATGAAAAGTTCCAGTTTCTCCCATTTAGACAGGGTATTCTTCTTCAAACTAGCACTTAACTTGGCTGCTGGGGAGGCAGAGGCATCCAGGAAGTTGTGTCATCTATGTGAGCTCAAATGTCTTGCTCCAACATGGGAGCTACAATCTCAGGACTAGAAGCAACACATGAAATGGACCCATCAGTGCCTGTGCACAGACCACAACCAGAGCCAGTTGCTATTGTTTATATTGGCATTATGTTCGGGAATGTAATAGTGGGACCCTCTTACACAATTCTTCTTCAGAGATTTTCATCTTAACAGACTTTGAGTTTAAATTCCATCTTCCTCATTTATTTTTTTCCCCATCTTCCTCATTTCTATTCTGTGTTAGAAATTCATATAATTGATCTCAGTGATGGCAAATGAATATGTTTTATCTTCCGCTGAACTTGCTCAGGGAAGAAGAAGGTGTGGAGGCATGTAAGCACTTGCCTTGGGAGCAGCCAAGGAAATTACCAATTCTCTCCGAGATTTTCTGCTAACACATTTCCTCCCACTCTTATCTTTTTTTTTTATTACAAACCTCAAGCTTCTAATTTCCCAAACAAAACTACCTGATGTCACTCACCTCATTGTGGTGTAAGTTTCAAGGGCGGCCTTCCCCATGAGCAGCCAAACAAAATGTAAGATAATTGAGTTTTTTTTAGGAGTTACACAGCATGTAATCAAACTATAATTCTTCATCACAGAGTTTCTACACTATCTGCAAGTGGCGCCTATCATGGTTCCTTTGCAATAAATGGAGCCATGATTCTGCAGGGACATAGCCCTGGCATTGCCACAGTACCCGACCACAGCAACCTCTGAGTAGGCAATCATCCTTGTGAATGATATTTTATAGACTTCATCTTTGTGTCATATCCACCATTGCCATAACTGTTCTTCCTAACAGGCACACAAATATTGTCTTCATTTTGAAAATAGGGAAGTTGAGGCTCAGAAAAGTTCAGTACCCAGGGTCAAATTATGTTCATAGTTAATATAGTAACATTCAAGGATACAAAGATAAGAGCTTAAAGACCTGGCTACATAATTGATATATAGTAATTATATAGTATAATATATAACTTATAGTATATATTAATATACAATAAGTATGCATTATACATTAATATATGCTAATATCTTAGTATAGTAAATAAGGTATATTAGTATATACCTATAAATATATAGTAATATAATTATATATTTAATGTATATTAAGTATCTTAAATATTCAATATCGTTATATTAAACATAAAATAATAATCCTAATAATATATTGATATTTGTTACACATATTAAATATAATATATTAATATATAATTAGATATATAAAATCATTATATGTTGCCATATATAATACAATATAAAATGTAACTGAATATGGTATAATAAAAATAATATAATAAAAATATCATACAGTATATATTAACATATAACTTTACTTATATAAAAAAATATATATTGCATATTAATGTGTACTATATGTAATACATAATTACTATATATTAAATAAAATTATTAATTATATTTTAACATAGCATGATACATTAATGTAGTATGAAAACAATCATACTTATATTAATAATTATATAATTGTTGAAAGTTTATAAGTAATGTTAATTATAGTTATTAATTAGATTACAAATTGTTAATTACATCAGCACATGATCAATTAATATACAACCTATTTATTTCATATGTACATTAATTAATGTGTACATTACTATTCCCTGAAAACAACAAAACCATACAAGAGGAAGTAAGGGGTCTCATAGGCTCTGTGGCCTATCATGGTTTCAGCTATGTGATGCCTTGTGACTTTCTTGTGCTTCTGAGCCTCTGTGAATGGGTGATACAGAGTTCTTATTGACTGGAAGCTGACAGAGGGAAGAAGTGTCAGGCTAAAGCTTGAAGATTTTAAGTCGGATGGGGGAGGGCGATTTATCTGTGCAGAGGTGGAAGCCTCAGCATATGAAGTACTGTAATACATGGGCCCAAGATGAAGTCTCCTTTCCTTTTCCCCTTACGTTTATGTTCTATGATGCTTAATATTCTTTTATTTCTTTTTATGTTGTCTTGAAAAATGTAAGTGACTGTTATAGGCTAAATTATGCAACCCCCCAAATTCTTTTGTTGAAGTCCTAAGTCCCAATACCTGAGAAAGTGACTGATTTGGAAATAGAAGTTTCCTTTTTTTTTTTTTTAAGATTTTATTTATTTATTTGACAGAAAGAGACACAGCAAGAGAGGGAACATAAGCAGGAGGAGTGGGAGAAGAAGAAGCATGCTTCCTGCCAAGTAGGAAGCCTGATGTAGGACGTGGTCCCAGGACCCAGGGATCATGACCCAAGTGAAGATACTCAAGATACTCAAGGACTCAAGGACTCAAGGTACTCAAGGACTGAACCATCGAGGTCCCCCTTAAGATAGAATATTTCAATGAGATAGTTAAGTTAAAATGAGGTCATTCAGTTGAGTGAGCCCTAACCTACTATGTCTGAGATAATTATAGGAAGATATCAGAACACAGATGCATACAGAGAAAAGACCACATGGAAATACACAGGGTGACCATCTTCAAGCCAAGAAGAGAGGATTTTGAAGAAACCAACAAACTAATCCCTTGATCTCAGATTTTCAGCATCCAGAATTGTGAGTATATATATTTCTGTTGTTTAAGTCACCTCGCCTGTGGTACTTTGTTATGGCAACCTTAGCAAATTAATACAATGATCATAAGTGATTTAATATTCCTGCAAGTTTGTAATGTAGAGATTGGGCTCAATTTGCATAATTCAGTATTTAGTAATTATTTGATGATGATGACGATGAGAATTGCAAACACAAATGTTCAGCAATGTTTTTGTCATTCATATACCTGGATACCTACATCAGCATACTTGGATTATATCTGAACAGCTAAAATCCAAGCAGATCCAAAAATCCAAAATAAAGCAAAGCAGAGTCGTGCCACACTTTAATGTAATAAGAAAGCCAGGGTTGGGTCCCAGATCTACTAACAATTTACAGTCGATCTTGCCTGGATCTTTTTTACTTGGGACTTCATTTCTTCAGCAGAAAAATGAGGATGTTTGAGTCTCTTCTATCTCTGGGTAAATATTTTAAGTGAAAAATGATCTTCAAGTCTCACTCTCTGGAACCAGCCATTGTTATCCTAAAACCTAAAGAGAAAAGACCATTGTTTAAAGATTCATAGTCTGGGGATGCCTGGGTGGCTCAGTTGGTTAAGCAGCTGCCTTCGGCTCAGGTCATGATCCCAGCGTCCTGGGATCGAGTCCCACATCGGGCTCCTTGCTCAGCGGGGAGCCTGCTTCTCCCTCTGCCTCTGCCTGCCATTCTGTCTGCCTGTGCTCGCTCTCCCCCCCCCCTCTCTCTGATAAATAAAATATTTTAAAAAAATAAAAAAATAAAGATTCATATTCTGGCACTGATCTCTTCTAAATTGATCTGTTAACTTGAATCTTGTATAATATAATCTGAGATATGTCTTGCCTCACCAACAAGAATATAACTTCTTTGAGAGAAATGGATGGATCTTATATCAATTCACATCTCTTCCTGCATCTAGTTCTGTTCTATAATCGTACTAGAAGTTTGACTAATGTCTATGCAATAAATTACAAGGATAATTTGTGTGTGTGTGTGTGTGTAGTAATAGTCTGGATTCTTTTGTTGAATAAACTGAAATTAAACTAACTTGAGTCAAGAAGGGAATTATTGGCTAATAGAGCTGAGAGGTCAAGGAGCCCGAACAACAATGTCATCAGGACTCCGACCTGCTTCATCATCATACCTACTATCTGTTGTCTTTAGTCATTGGAAGGTCTGCCACAAGTCTATAAACCATATACCTAGCCAAAAGATAATTTTGATAGAAGAAAATAGACATCATAAAATGGAGGAAATAAGGAAAACACGTGGAATGAGGGACAGTAGGTGAGCTCCATCCCATCAATCCCTACCCACTTCAGGAGTTTAAGCACTGGGGAGCTGCCCAGGCTTCTTACCCTCCCCCACTGGTTCCACAGCCTAGTCTATCCTAGTCTAGCCAAGTCTCATGAGAACATGCGTGAGGGTGTGGCACAGAGCTCGCAGAGTTGGGTCTCACCACCAACTGGGGAGAAGCTCCTTATTAACATATCCAGAGATAAAATCAACAAGTCCCCATTTTTCAGAGAACACTAGGTTAAGAAGAAAAATCATCTTTGACTTGATAGAAAGTAGCTTATACTACAATTGGTGGGGTTTAGCATTCACAACAAGAAAATCTACTTTAGCCTCCTGAATTGAAAGCCTGGGGACAGGGGACAGATCTACCTCCCTGGCCCTCTATTTGCCCACAGAATGATTTGAATTGAGAATAATGGGAGTGGTGGAACCATTGGAACACATCTACAAACCTCCACACCATCAAAAGTTAAAACCAACTCCAGTGTTTTATCAGATTCAGCCAAAGAAATGGGTTTACAGAGCCATGGCCTCCTGATAGCACAAAGCTGGGAGGAAGTGGGCTCAGGGTGGACGCCAACATCCATTTAGAGGATTCATGGGGGCAGCCAAGAGTGCTGCCGACAGTTCCCCATCTTCCCAAGCCAAGAGCTGCATTGGGGGCTGAGCCAGTATCTTCCCAGAAGAAGGAGTGAGTGGGAAAGAGGAAAGACAGAGCATAGCAGTGGTTACCAAGCACTGGGATGAGCATCAGCCACTGGGAACAGATTGGAGTAGGGACTTCATGCTGAAGAGAAGAACGTTTGACTCAAAAAGAGTGTCCTGTGCACTGTTCTTCCCTGCATGGAGACATTGGAGCAACACCACTAAAGTCCCCTCTGAGCCCACCAACACCATCCCAATTCCTAAAACTCCGATGTCACTGTGGTCTCAAGCCTCACCCCCTCACCTCTTCCAATCTGCCTCTCAGGCCATACCTACCACTCTACTCTGTCCTTACTGGTTCTTCTTTGCCTGTCACCTCACATACCAGAAAGCCTGGATGAGGCTGCCCCTCAGAGTATACCAAATTGACCCTCTGGCTTCTGCTCTGGAAGAGCTGGGTTCCTGCTCTCCTTTTGTTGGCTGTCCAGCCTACTCCCAGTCTTTTAGATAACTGACTTCTTCAGCAATGTCATCTGCTCATCTCAGTTCAGCCTTGGTTTTCATTTGCTTCCAGACCTGGCTCAGGGCAGGCTGGACATCTAATTCAAGAACACTTCTTCCCCCCCCCCCCCCCCGTATCTCCTTAACTTCAGGGAAGATAACCATGAGTGCCAAAACCATGGTGAGCATTGGAGGAACCTCTTCAGGGGTGGTTATCACAGCTTCTCTTCCTGAGAAGGGGGGGTCCAGACATCCCTGGCTAACTCCCTTCCCTCTATACCTCTACCCATGCTGTTCCTGTGCCCAAAACACAGTTGGCAGATCTCTGTGTCCCTTTACCCCTGCTGAAATGTTAAGTAAGTGCCCCATCCAGGGACCCAGCTTCTGATACTAAGGAATTCTATTCTTCCTCATTTGACCACTTCTATTGCACATAACAGTCTGCCACACTGCTGCAGGTGTGTCGTGTGTGTGTGTGTGTGTGTGTGTGTGTGATGATTTTATAAACAAAGTAATTGATATTATGGGTTTTTCAGGTAGAGGAAGTGGGTCGTGTGTCTCCCTGAAAGCACAATTATTATGAAGCTCCTAACATCAATTACTTTGTTTATATTTTACCAATTCAGTAATTCGATTCTTATTTTTTTTAAGTGATGTCTGGCTGAATGACCTATCATAGCAGTGGCAGAATTCTGCATGAAAGCAAAAGGTCCAGCAGGAAAATAGTAAAGGTGGCCTGTGCCGAGTGTTTTCTGCATGTCAGGCACTCGGTGCTCCATGGGTGTTAACCCATTTCATCGCTAGTCAAATTCATAGGGTATCTACAATGATCATCCTTGTTTGCACATCAGGAAAATGAGGCAAGGATAGGACACATAACTTCCTCAAAGTCAAGCCAGCACCCTCATTTTCAGCCATTTTGTACTGTTTAGCAGCAGATGATCAGCCATATTCTGGGCTCAAAGCTGGCACACCAAGGATGGAGCACCAGGAGGGCTCCTCCCTGGCTCTCCAAGGAATACTAACATCCCCAGAAAATGAGGAGCTAGAGGGTTCTGTGCCTCTAACCCTCTCTTCAACATGTGTAGGAATTTTTAAACTCCTAGTTAGTGATCACCCAGGGAAAGACAGAAAATGCTGCTCCTTGTGCTTGCTGAACTCAAGGTTCCAAAGGGTGACTCAGCAAAGCTGAAAACCGAGAGGACTCCTCCCCGCCCTCCCCACCCCCGCAGTTACTTAGAATCCTATGTGCACACTGTAGAGTCCCATAGAGGAACTAAGCCTCCCTTTAACAGTCAGCCCCAGCTTGCCAGCCCTGTGAGTAGCTGCCTTTGAAGTGGATGCCCCATCCAACCCTTCAGATGATGCAGCCTGAGCCATCAGCCTGATTGCAACCCCATGGGAGTCCCTGAATGAGATGTACCCAGTCAGGCTTCCCTGGGATCCTGACCCAGAGAAACTGTGCACGTTAATAAATGTTTGTTGTTTTAAGATGCTAAATTTGGGGGTAAATACACTAAAATTGATAATTAGTAAGATTATGAATTTGCATGTATTATTTCCTGCATTCGATTTTAGATTTCTTAAAATGATCATTTAGGCACACCATGTTGCATCTAGTACAATTTCTAAAACCTGATATATTCTCCAGAAATGTTCATAACATGCATGAATAAATGAATGGATTCCCGATTCACTTCAGGGCTGAATTTGTTCATCAAAAATTTATTAAGAACCTAACTGAAGTCAGACATTGAACCAAAATCTGGGACTTCCTTTTTGGAGTTGGGGTCCTCAGAAGTCAACTATGAGATGAGGATACGAACACGTTCAGAGTCATCCCAACCAAGACTAGTTGTTGGATTCTCACTCACAACTCCCCACAAAATTCTCTGGTTGAAGGCTGTTTCAGGGTATTCACATCCTGCTACTCTTGGCTTATCCTGTGAGTGAGTCCAAGCATAGGCCCAACAGGAGAACATAGGCGCTCAGGAAGAGAACCTCAGGCACAGGCAGCCTTTGGTACCAGCAGGACACCAGTAGCATCTGCCATGAAATGGAATAAAGCAAATGTCGAGATCTTTAGGAGCTCAGACCATAGTTAAAAGAATGTATAATTATAGTAAAATATTAGTAGTAAAAAATAAACTGTGGACTTTGAAAAACAATCTGAGGTTTTTGAAGGGGTGAGGGGTGGGAGGTTGGGGGATCCAGGTGGTGGGTATTAGAGAGGGCACGATTGCATGGAGCACTGTTGTGTGATGCAAAAATAATAAATACTGTTACGCTGAAAAAATTAAAAAATTAATTAAAAAATTTTTTAAAGTTGCTGGAATTATGAATGATTTCACTGATCAGTGGGTTGTAGAAGCTTTCACAAGGAGAGGACTTCAAGGTGAGTGAGAATTTGCCAGGAAGACCATGCAGGGAGGGTGTGCTTGGAGGAAAGAACAGCACATACAAAAGCATGGAAGTGAGAGCCCACAGTCAGGGAATGGGACATGTACCTCAGCTCCCTGTTGCGAGAGAGCCATTAAGAAAGGATAAGTTTGCAACTAAGGACTCCTTAGCTGTGAAGGAATTTCCTGATGGCAGAAGTGCCACAACTAGCAGGAAACCTGAACACTTTGAGGATTAGAGTCTATATTGCTGACACTCCCAACTTTCCCAACACTCCCAATATCCCGCAAATTCCCGACATTCTCAATACACCCAACACTCCCAAACTCACAACCTTCCGAACACTCCTAACATTCCCAATACCTCCCAATACCTCCTAACATTCTCAATACTCCAAACACCCCCCAAGATTCCCAACACTCCCAATATTCCTAATACTCCGAATATCCCCCCAATTCCCAACATATCCCCAACACTCCCAATATTCCCAACATGCCCAAGACGCCCCATATTCCCGACATATCCCCAACACTCCCAATATTCCCAACACTCCCAACACCCTTCAACATTCCCAACACTTCTAATAACCCCCAAATTACCAACACAACCCCCCAACACTCCCAATACTCCCCAAATTTTCAACATTTCCAACAATCCCAACACTTCCCCTATCCTGACATCCCCAGCACTCCCTGAATTTCTAACAATTCAATGCTCCCTGGAGGCAGCATCACGTGCCAGATGAGATTCTGGCCTCTGGAGTTAAATAACTCAGAGAGCAGCCCTTGCTATGATGAATAAGGACTGGAGTCTCTCCCATCTGTTTTGTGACTACTGGGCAATTGAAACCCTTGCCTCTATTTGGATACTGTTAAAGACAAAATGTTTTCATCCCACAGAACCTCCTATGTTGAAGCTCTGACCCCTAGTGTGATGGTATGAGGAGGTGAGACCTTTGGGAGGTGATTAGGTTTAGATGACTTCATGAGGGTGGAGCTTCCATGATGGGTTAGAGACACCTAAGACAAGACACCACAGAGCTTTTTTTTTTTTTCTTTTTAATTCTCCTGCCATTTGAGGACACAGTGAGAAGGTGACCATCTGCAAACCGGAAAAAGGTCCTCACCAGAACATGGCAATGTTGGCACCCTCCTTTTGGAGTTTTAGCCTCCAGAACCATGAGAAATAAATGTCTATTGTATAAGCTAACTGGTGCATAGTATTTGGTTGTGACAGCCTAAGCTGTCTTACAGAAACTGTGCTGGAATATTAGTCTTAGAACAGCAGGGCCTTGCTTTCAATGGCAGAATCCTGGAGGGTTCTTATATTCCTGTTCTCTACCCGCAGAAGCTGGACTACCATCTGGGACCTGGGCCAGGCCTATGGCATGCAAGTCTGCAGAGGACATAAAAGTACTGGGGCAGTTTTCAGGTGACAGTGACACCCGGGGACCAGAAACATCATCATGGCCCTTTGCTAGAGTGGGGACACCTGACGGTCTGGTAATAATAAATGGAGCCTGGTTCAGGCCTCTCACAGGGAAGGGCATTGCTGGAGCTGTGACTAAGTCATGTAAGGTACTCCTAGTACAGTCCCAATTCAATTCGTGGCTATTGTTGCTTTTTCATTTTTTGTTAGTGATTTGTGGACTTCTCGATAGGGATCTCTTTCCACATAGGATAGATGGTTTTGATCTAACCCTGTTCTTCTTAACTAAAGCTTTGCTTTCAAGGCTGGTTCTTCATGAGCTACCACACGCATGCCAAGAGGCACACCAAAGGAACTGAATTGCTACTCAACGGTATTGTGGTTTGAAAGTCTAATAGATTTATAATTTTTGTGTATGTTTTTGTCATAGAAGTTAAAAAAAAAAACTATGGCAATTTTATATGTCTGTTTTTTGGTAGTTCCCATAGCAGTAAAATATTCACTCAATAATGACATTTATAACTTTTCAACTACAGGTAGGATTACATCTATTTGAGGTTTAAATCCTTGGCAATAAAGCTTTCTCCCATCTATATCTCTGTTTTATTATGTGCTTAAAATTTGCTCTAAAAGATAAATAAAACGGAGTAGTAGGTTATGAATCTAGAAGTTTTCAAGAAATGCTGATTTATGTTTGTATGACATAATTTATTTTTTAAGCTCCTTTCCACTGGTGGCCAAAATGAAATTTTAGACAGGTCAGGACACACACACACACACACGCGCGCGCGCACACACACACACACCCCACATGTGTATTCTTCTTCCAGTCTTCTGCCAGGTTATGGCTGTGTTTTATATGGCTCCTTAGTGCCATGGCCTCAGAGCTGGGTGGAGATGGGTATCTATCCTTTGTTATGTCACCTTCAATCTGCCATCCCCTGAGAAGTGCATCTCCATAGCTAGTCTCTGGTGTGTGCTGGCTGCTGGTTGCCTCTCACTTCTGAATGCAGGGACCCTTCAGTCCAACCTTCTCCAAGCGACTTTAGGCTCTCTTAGGGACCTAGAAGTAGTCCCCCAAAGCCTATGCCATTCTGGAGCCTGAAGAACTGGGGTAGGAGCTGGGTACCCTTCTGTGGTACTCCTGACACAAGCTTCTTAGGCAACTCTGGAGTAAAAGGGAGCTCTGTGACGCTATGTATCCAATAGCCTATGTGACCACAGATCCAGGACCATGTCTATGCTGGGGTGGGGGTAAGGCACTCAGATTTTCCAAGTAGGTAGGCTCTTCTATACTCCTAGATTCCCTGAGTCATCTGGACTCTGCCCTACCCTCTGGTCATCTGCACCTATTCTCTCTGCTAGGGCTCAGACTTCTGGGGGAGTGCCCTGGGATCTTGCTCAGAGTTTCAGGACTCCACATTTCCCCTTTTCTTCTCTAAATTCTCCATCCCTCTCTATCCCATGAAAATTTGATCTACTCTTCAGGACCAAAAAAAAAAAAAAAAGAATCAAAATGAACACACATTGTTTGTCAGGGCCTAAACTTTGAAACTCAAAATGCTTTTTTCATCTCAGACTATAGTTTCAGACATGATTTGCAAAAGTCCAGTTTTGAGATGTTAAACGATTGTGTAATGCAAATTCTCTCTCTTTCTCTCTCTTTCCCTCTCTCCCCTGGCCCCACCCTCTATCTCTGCCCCTCCCCACTCTGCTGTGCATGGTATACACTGCATACCCTGGCTGATGCCTCACTGGGGGTAAGGCCAAAGATGCTTGGGAGTACTGTGGGAAAAGAATTTGTTGTTTCTCTATGAAATGTTAATCCCACTGCACATGTAAATATTTGAACGCCATCTGGAAAGGGCCTTTTGCATCTATCAGATTCCTTGGTAGTGCTAATGATGGCTGGATTATGAGGTGTTAAAGATCACAGGAGACCAGGTTTCACCAGGAGCTGTGGGAGAAGCTTATGATGTGGTCTTTGGGTATCCGGTCCTGACACTCAGTATGATGGCAACTGCCGTGAGGACTCTTCTAGCGGCATGGTTCCAGGGGTTCTGTGTGGAGGAAAATGGGGAGACTTGGAAACATTTGGCTTGGGAATTTAATCACACAGCATGAGTGCATTCCTCATTTGTCTCCTCCCTTATCCTGCCATAATGTATAAGAGAAGATAGGCACAGTGGAGGCTGAAGGGCATTCTCAGCCTCTCTGGACACTCCCCATACAGGGCTTCCAGAGACTGGTGTGGACGGAGCTGGGGACAAAGATTGATCTGCCTGGATCCAGATCTTCTTAACCTCTTCACTCTGCCCACACACATGCAGCCCTCCGCCCTCCACTCCCTGTAAATAAAGATATCAATATTGATCTCTTCTTCCTCTTGCTCCTTCAGAGCTAAACTAATATAATAATTTAAGCTGGATTGTTTCTAGTTTAACTACCACTGCTCCAGGCTGGGATGGCATCTTCACCGTGGGCCATGTGGAGTTTACTCACCTCCCCTGAGGAAAGGATTTCTATTGCAGTTGGCAGAGAACATTCTGAACTCTGCCCTCACGTCACATACCACATCTCTTTTGTGCTTTGGCACTGAATGACCAAAATCACCATGCTTCCCCCTATAAGAGGAAGAGAGAAATCCAGAAGGTGGGTGCTGATGAGCTAGGCTTGAAGGTATCTGGGTTAACAAAGTCTGATATTTGGAAGGAATATATAGGAGCAAGAAAAGTGTGAGGGTTTCTGGGGGGAGGGGGGGTGGAAGAAGGGGGGGTGGGGTGATGGACATTGGGGAGGGTATGTGCTTTGGTGAGTGCTGTGAAGTGTGTTAAACCTGGCAATTCACAGACCTGTACCCCTGGGGATAAAAATACATGTTTATAAAAAAATAAAAAATTAAAAAAAAAAAAGAAAAGTGTGGATGAAGTTATGGAATTTGGGAAATATAACAAGTACTTAGAATATTAAAAACAAACAAACACCTGTGTCCATCATATGAGTTTTTAAAGGCTTAGCACCCCCACCTCTCTGGGGCATTATGTGTGACTAAGGGTGCCTCCCACACTAATCTGGTTGTTACAAAGCACCATGGCACCCTAACAGTCCTTCAGGGTTCCCTCTTGCTGCTTGGATCTGGGGCTTTTGACTTGGACTCAAGGATGCTCTTAGGGACATTGCCCATACTGGATCCTGTGGCAGAAAATGTCACTTTCAGAGCCTTATTCTGTATTCACCTATCCCGAGAAACCTGGGCCACCACCATTCAGTAGGGACCTTCAGCAACTTGAGAAAAATGGTTTCCAAACACAGCTCCCAGGAGGTGCGACAGACATTTTTCCTGGAGTTTGGAGAGATGGTTGAATTATTAAACAAGATGTTGGCTTATGAGCTCCACAGAGTCAAGTTATCTGAACTGATGAGAGAGTCAAACATCCCCAATCCACAAAATGTTAGATTTTGCAGAGGAATACAGAAATCTTGATCTTGACCCTTTTTTTGGTTTTGAGGATTCTGGCTGGGCTGCCACAACATACTGTAGACTGAGGGCTTAAACAACAAACATTTATTTGCTTCACAGTTCTGGAGAATGGAAGTCCAAGATTGCTGTGTCGGCAGGACTATTTCTCCTAAGGCCTTTCTCTTCAGCTTGTCTCACCTTTGTCACCTTCTCACTGTGTCCTCATTGGCCTTTTCCCTTTGTGTCCATCACTGGTATTTCTCCCTCTTCTTATAAGGACACCAGTCACATTGGGTTAGGGTCCTACTCTATCATCTCATTTAACTGTAATTACCTCTTTTAAGGGTGCTGTATCCTAATATAACCAGATTGGGGTTAGGACTTCAACATAGGAATTTGATGGGGAGGGCATGGTGCAGTTCATAACAATGATCCATTCTGCTACTTCATGATTTAAAACAAGACAGCATTGCGTTATCTGCTGTCTCCAAAATAACGGTATGAATAGAATGGGTTAGATGGGGCACTGAAAAATATTCAGGAATGAAATCTTCATTGAAGATTTCTTCACATCTTCATTGTGAAGATTTCTTCACATCTTCATTGAAGCAGGCCTCTGTAACCCACTGGTTGAGACAAAGCAAGTCACTTTGCCTCCTTGAGTCAGTATTTCTTCACTGGGGAAACAAGGAAAGTGCTATATAGCCTGCATGGATGGGAATATTAGAAATCATGTTTGCAAAACAGGTACTGACAGAAGATATTATTGTGAACCAGTGGCATCATTCTGGACACTCCATGGGATCCAAAGGTGCAGTTAATTCCTTGCCCCCTTTGAGAGGCATTTATCTGAAGGATTCCTGAACATTGTGCTGTAGGACCATGCAACCTTGGATACACAGACTTGACGGTGAGCCAAAGGCCAAATACACTCAGGAGCTTGACACACACTACTTCTCCTGTGAGAACATTATGGAAATTTTTTGTGGGATCTTGAATGAACATCTGACTTCCCATGAAGACTGGATCTGAGGCTGAGCATGCACCCCATGCTTCACCACATCTGCCAGTATTCTAACACAGACTTCCTCATATGTGATCTCCTTCTGCATCTTATAATTTAGAAAAAAAAAATTTAATTAAAAATAAATAGATACCTTTCATAATAATAAACAGGGGTACATGAGGGACTTCTTAAGGTTGTAAACTAGAACATGGATTTTACAGAGTTACACTGAAATTCCTATCACTGCAGAAATATTTAACCAGGATCTGGAGTCAAGGAAAGGGCTGAGGAAGGAGGTCAAGCAGGAAAGGGAAAGCTGGAGTGACTGATCACAATGACAAAGGAGTCCACACAATGAGGCAGGGATGACTTAAAAACAGTTAACTTAAGTTTCCAGATAAAATAGAGAAAAATGCTTTCATGCTTGAAAGAACAACTTGAAAAAAATAGATAAAACAAATGAAACATGGCTTTACAGCAAAGGATAGTAATCCCTGAGAGATGGGAAATGATAGGAGCAACCTGTACAATTGCCTCAAGTTTCCAGATTACAACACAGAGAGGTACAACCCAGGCAGAGTCCAGGAGATTGCCTGAATGGAGGAGACAGAACTGAGATTCCAGAGCAAGGCACATAGAGTACATGCAGCAGAGTACCAGAGAGGAGAGAGCTACAAAAAGTCCTTGAGTGGTCAGCAGATTATGATCAAGGTATGCATGTGAAGAAACTACCAGAGGTTGTAAAAAGGCGTCCTAAAAGGATCAGAGGGAACAGTGCCTGCATTCCCATGGGCCAAAAATCATATATTTGCCCCAAACCATATTGGTAGATAATTTATAGGGTATTGGGTAGAATCCTAAGAACAGATAGTTTATAGGGTATTGGGTAGAATCCTAAGAACAGACTTGCCTCAATAAAATTAACCCTTTATTGAACACTAGATCCTGTCTAGCAAATCTTAACGCACAACCTTAAAGGATCAAACTGTTTCCATGTAACCTAACAGCAAACTGAGCTCAAGAATATTTTTAGGGGTACCTAGCTGGCTCAGTCAGTAGAGTGCAACTCTTGATCTCAGGGTAATGAGTTCAAGTCCTATATTGGACATGAAACCTACTTAGAGGAAAAAAAAAGAATATTTATAGGAATACAAAAAGTCCATTATGTAACAGGAAAATATTCACAATATCAGACCACAATTAAAAATAATTAGACATGCAAAGAAGCAGGAAAATGATCTGTGAAAGATACATAGAAAAGAACATTCCATTGTTACTTTATTCCAGGTGCTCAAGAAATTTAAATAGAGACATAACTCAAATAAAACTTCTAAAAATGTAAATGACAAGCCTGAAACAAAAAAATGAAATATACTACATAAATCAAAGGGCATGTCAAACATTGCAGAAAAACAGATTTGTGATTCTGAAGACACAGCAATGGAAGCTATCCAAGAACAAACACATAGAGGAAAAAAATAATTAATAAATGAAAAGAGCATCAGTGAGCTGTGGAACAAAACCTTGAGTGGTCTAATATGTGTGTAACTGGTATTCATAGAGGGGGAAGGGCAGAAAAAAGTATCTGAAGAAATAACAGCCAAAAACATTTCAAATTTGATAAAAATTATAAAGTCAAAGATCAAAGATGTTAAATTCCAAACACAAGCAATATGAAAAAAGAATACACCAAGGCACATCAAAATCAAATTGCTCAAAACCCATCATAAAGAGAAAATATAAAAAATAGACATGAAAATAGACTTGTCATACACACAGAAGCAAAAATCAGGGTGATGGTAAATTTCTCATTAAAAACAAAAACAGTTGTAGTGAAAAGAAGGGCCATCTGTACCCCAATGTTCATAGCAGCAATGGCCACAGTCGCCAAACTGTGGAAAGAACCAAGATGCCCTTCAATGGACGAATGGATAAGGAAGATGTGGTCCATATACATTATGGAGTATTATGCCTCCATCAGAAAGGATGAATACCCAAATTTTGTATCAACATAATCTGGAAGAGATTGTGCTGAGTGGAATAAGTCAAGCAGAGAGAGTCAATTATCATATGGTTTCACTTACTTGTGGAGCATAAGGAATGACATGGAGAACATGGGGAGATGGAGAGGAGAAGGGAGTTGGGAGAAATTGGAGGGGGAGATGAATCATGAGAGACTATGGACTCTGAGAAACAATCTGAGGGTTTTGAAGGGGTGGGGGGTGGGAGGCTGGGTGGGCCTGGTGGTGGGTATTGGGGAGGGCACATATGGCATGGAGCACTGGGTGTGGTGCATAAACAATGAATTCTGGTACACTGAAAAGAAATTTAAAAAATAAAACATTAAAAAAAAAATAAAGAAAGCACTAAGACAGGGGAAATCTTTAAAGAACTGAAAGTAAAAACTGTCAACCTAGATTACTACATCCAGAGAAAATATATTTCAAAAATGAAGATAAAATAAAGATATTTTCAGACATACAAAGCCAAAATAATTCATTATCACAAAACAGGAAATCCAACAGGCAGAAGAAAGATAGAAATATGGATCTACACATTGAATGAAGAGACCAGAAAGGATAACTACATTGGGTAAATATACAAGATTGTTTCTTATTATTTAAACCCATTTAAAAGAAAATTGTTTAGGGGCACCTGGGTGGCTCAGTGGGTTGAGCCACTGCCTTCGGCTCAGGTCATGACCCCAGGGTCCTGGGATCGAGCCCCACATTGGGCTCCCTGCTCAGTGGAGAGCCTGCTTCCTCCTCTCTCTCTGCCTGCCTCTCTGCCTACTTGTGATCTCTCTCTGTAAAATAATAAAATCTTTAAAAAAAAAAGAAAGAAAATTGTTTAAACAACAGTAATAGTAATGTACTGTGGAGTTTATAAAATGTATAAAATCATATGGATAACAGTAATAGCACAAAGGCCAGGATAACTAAAAAATATACTTTGTACAGTTCTTATGTTCTACTAAAATTTTTATAAGATCACGTGAAGATATACTGTGATAGTTTAAAGATGCATTCTTTTTTTTTTTTTTAAGATTTTATTTTTTTATTTGACAGAGAGAGATCACAAGTAGGCAGAGAGGCAGGCAGAGAGAGAGAGGAGGAAGCAGGCTCCCTGTGGAGCAGAGAGCCTGATGCGGGACTCGATCCCAGGACCCTGAGATCATGACCTGAGCCGAAGGCAGTGGCTTAACCCACTGAGCCACCCAGGCGCCCCAAAGATGCATTCTATAAATCCTAAAGCAACCACCAAACAATAACACAGAGAGCTATAACTAATAAGCCAACAGATGTTAAATTGTAATCATAAATAACACTCATTTTACCTAAGAAGAAATAGGAAAAAAGGAAAACAAAGTACAAAAGAGATAAACAGAAAAAAATAGCAAGATTTAAAGCTAATTTTGCCAATTATCACAGTAATTTTAAAGGGTCTGACCACTCTGATTAAAAGTTGGGGATTGGCATATTAGATTAAATGTTCAAGATCCAACTATACAGTATCTACAAGAAAAAAAAAAAAAAGAAAGAAAGAGAGAGAGAAACAGAGAAGCCATGTTTTACATATGAAGATACAAATCACTTAAAAGAAAAAGGATAGAAAATTGTAAACCATGTTAAAAATAATATAAATAGTACTAAATTTGCTCAAATATCAGAAATAGTCAATTCTTGATGATAGAATGCTATCAAAAATAAGCTTAATTCACAATGATAAAGAGGTCAGCTAAAGAAGATGTGACAATCCTAAATATGTATGCAACCACCCATTCAAAATACTTGAAGCAAACTCTGACAGAACTGCAGGGAGAAATAGACAAATTCATAGTTACAGTCAGAGACTTAAATAATTATTAATATTTATTAATTTTTAAGAATTAATAGAGGGACACCTAGCTGGCTTAGTTGGTAGTACATGTGACTCTCAATCTTGGGGTCATGAGTTCAAGCCCCACATTAGGTGTAGAGATTACTTAAAAATAAAATCTTTAACAATAAGAATTAATAGAACAAATAACAGGAACTCAGTAACAACACAGAAGACTTTAATAACACAGTTAACCAACTTTTCTTAATTGACATATAAAACATTCCAATAACCAACATCAGAATATTTTTTTTTCATGTGCTGCAGAAACAATATTAACCAAGGTGGAACATATTCTGGATTCTAAAACAAGTCTCAACAAATTAAATTGATTTAAGTCTAACAAAGTACATTCTCTAGCCATAAACAATTAAACTAGAAACCAGTCATAGAAATATCTCTGGTGGGAAAAAAATCTCTAAATATTGGAAACTAATTTACACATTTATAAATAACACATAGATCAAAAAAAAAAAAAAAAAGAAACCACAATGGAAACTAGAAAGTATAAATGCAAATGAAAACACAACACATTAAATTTGTGGGCTTCCACTTTAATTATGTTAGAGTAAGAAGAGGTCTCAAGTCAATGACCACAGAGTCCACCAGAAAGAAAAAAGAGCAAACATAGTGGATTATATACAGAAGAAATGGAATTTAAAAATAGAAACTAATGTTACAGAAAACCAACCAAAAAACAAATTGATGAAATCAAAAGTCAATTCTTTTAGAAACTCAATAAACTGATAAACCCCTAGCCAGACTGATCAGAAAGAAAGAAGATGCAGATTACTACCTTCAAGTGACATTACTACAGATTCTACAGGTTCAAAGAAATATATGGACTATAATTAATAATTTTATATCAATAAATTTGACAAGGTACATGAAATGGACAACTTTTTAAAATATATAAATTAGAAACCTCACTCAAGAAGAAACTGATAGCACGAATTGTCCTCTATCAAGGAAATTAAAATTATACTCAACATCTTTAAAAAAGAAACAAGTGAAAAAATGCTACCAGACCCAAATATCTTCACTAAGGAATTTAAGCAAGAAATAATATTAATTCTACATTAACTACAAACTCTTACATAAAAATCAAAGAGGAAGGAGTACTTCTCAATCCATTCCATGAGATAAGAATTACTCTGATATGAAAACCAGGAGAAGATATTACAAGAAAAGAAAACCACAGAGCAATGCTTTAATGACTATAAACACAAAATCCCTGAACAAAATACAAAGAAATTGAATCAACATGTGAAGAAGAGCAAATGTGTGGCCGGTTTGGATTAATCCTAGCAGTGTATGGTTGATTTAACATCTGAAAATCAATTAATTAATATACCATGCATTCCAGTCATTTCACACCTAGGTATTTATTTACCCAAGAGAAATTGAGGCATATATTCATACAAGAATATGCAAATGAATTTTTATAGCAGCTATATTTGTAAAAGCCAAAACCTATAAAATCCAAAATTCTCATCAATGATTGAATACACAGAATGTATTATATTCATACAATGGACTATTACTTAGCAATAAAAAAGAATGAAGTGGTGATACATGCAACAACATAAACAAATCTCAAAATAATTATGCCAAATAAGAGAAAGAGAATTTTATTTAAATTCTACAAAGCACAAACTGGTGTATAGGGACAGCTATCAGAGGTTGACTAGGGATAGGGGCAGACTAGAGAGGTGAAGGAACAAATGATATAAAGCAGCATGAAAAAAATGTGAGGGGATGTCATATATATTCACATTCTTGATTATAGTGATAGTTTAATAGGTATATTCATATGTTAAAACATATCTTGTTGTGCACTTTAAATGTATTCATATTTTTAAGTGTTAAATATACCTCAATAAAGCTATTTTATTGAGAAAATAATAACAAACGTTAAAAGGCCAGGATGCTTTTGGAAATATGTGTTGTGGTGGCCACATGTTTGCACCAACCAAAACCTGGCGCCATTGGCACCGCAGAGTGAACACAATACAGAAGCAATGTGCTATCTGCTCTGCCCTGGCTGCCTCAGCCTTACCAGCACTAGTCATGTCTAACAGTCATCGTATTGAGGAAGATCCTGAACTTCCTTTCATGGCTGAAGATAAAGCTGAAGGTTGCAAGAAGACCAAGAAGTCTGTTTTGCTTCTTAAGAAACTTAAATTATATCAAAAAGGTCTATGATATCAATGGGGTGATATAAAAAAGTTCTATGATATCAAAAAGGAACAATATCAAAGAGGTCTGTGCTTCCCAGTGAATGAGAGCTGTCAAGGCAAAACAAAAAACCATCATTGTATGCAGCACAGGGGACCCTACATCACCTATAATGAAGACAACGGTATCATCGAGGCTTTCAGAATCATCCCAGGAATTACTTTACTTAATGTAAGCAAACTGAACATTTTGAAACTTGCTTCTGGTGGACCTGTGAGACATTTCTGCATTTGGACTGAAAGAGCTTTCTGCAAGTTACACAATCTGTTGGTACCTGGTGTAAGGCTGCCTGCCTCAAGAGTAACTACAACAGGCACCTGGGTGGCTCAGTGGGTTAAAACCTCTGCCTTGGGCTCAGATCATGATCTCAGGGTCCTGGGATTGAGCCCCACATCGGGCTCTCTGCTTAGTGGGGAGCCTGCTTCCTCCTCCCTCTCTGCCTGTCTCTTTGCCTGCTTGTGATCTCTGTCTGTCAAATAAATAAATAAAATCTTAAAAAAAAATTTTTTTAAAAAGAGTAACTACAACATTCCCATGTATAAGATGCTTAATACGGACCTTAGCAGAATCTTGAAAAGCCCAGAGATTCAAAGAGCCCTCTAAGCATCATGCAAGAAGATTCATGACAGAGACCTGAAGAAGAATCCAAAGAAGAACCCGAGAATCATATTGAAGCTAAATCCATATGCAAAGACCATGCATGAGAACAACATTCATTGCCAGGCCAAGAATTACAAACTCTGGATGGATACTGCAGCAGGAAACTTAGAAGCCAAATCAGATGAGAAGTGGGGTCTGGGCAAGAAGCCCACGGTAGGAAAGAAGGGAAAGAAGGCTACTGGTGTGCAGAAGAAGAAACCTTTGGAGGGAAAAAAAGTTGCAACTACCAAGAAACCAGCAGCTGACAAGAAGGCTGCAGAAAAGAAACACATCATGGAAGATAAGAATCCTGCTGCCTAAAAACTTACATTTATTTGTTCCATAAAAGTCAAATCATTTAGACAGCTAATTTTGAATAAAGACCTGATCAAAGACAGTGGGAAAAAGAAAGATAGCAAATATCCCCAACTTGATCTATAGATTCAACATAATTCCAAATAAAATTCTAGAAAGATTTTTTAAAGAAATTGACAAGTTAATATTAAAATTTACATGAAACTACAATAGACTTTTATAAAACTAAACAAGAAAATAATTTGGAAGACTTATTCTACCTGACTTTGAGACTTCATATAATTCACTAATCAAGGCAATGTGGCTTTGGCATCAAGACAGACAAGTAGATAAATGGAACACAGTCTATTACTATGTGTATAGTACAGATCTGAGTTCTGACACTGGTTCCAAGACAATTAAATGTGGAAAAAAATATTTTGAATAAAGGATGCTTGAACAATTGGAAAACCATTAGCAATAAAATAAACATCAACCATTATCTCACACCATAAAAAAAAATGAACTTCAAATGGATTACACACCTAAAAAATCCCTGAAATCTATAAAACTTCTGGAAGGAAACAGAAAGTCTATGTGGTGTTGGGGTAGGGAAAGTTTTCTTAGATGCAACACAAATGTCAAATTGTAAAACATAAATACATATATACATGCACAAGTAAATATAATTTAACCAAAACAAAAAATTTTTGCTCTCTAAAGAGCAAAGAAAATTATTAGGAAAACTAAAAGGCAAGCCATAAGTGGAAAGAAAATATTTGTAAAAATGTATCTGGCAAAGTACTGATATTCAGAAAGAGTTCTTACAAAACAATAACAAAAACAAACTAATAATAATGTAAGGAAAATATTTGAACAGGTACTTCACAAATAAAAAAATAAATAGCCAATAAATACATAAAAATATGCCAATGATATTATCTTTTCAGAGAAACATAAGTTAAAGCCACTAAATAAGGTAACATTCCACTAGCATTAGAATCACTAAATGTTATAACAAAAAAATTAAAATAAGAAAAATACTGACTTTATCAGTGTTATGAGAATATGTGTCATGTGCCGGTGGGAATATAAAATGATACAGCTCCTTTGGAAAACAATTTTATGGTTTCCTAAAAATTTAAACATACAGCTACCATATAAGCCAAGGTTCTACTTCTGGTTATTTATCCAAGAGGGATAAAATCATATGTTCACACAAAGATCTATAGATAAATGTATACCGCATTTTTATCTGTAATAACAAAATACTGGAAATAACTGAAATGCCCTTTAACAAGTGAATGGAATATCTATACAGTGGAATATTATTCAGTAACTCATGCAACACAAGTGACAGTCAAAATGATTATGCTGAGTGAAAAAAGCAAGGTAAAACAAAAATTGTAAATGCATATATAAATTCAAGAAAATGTAAACTGATATGCAGTGACTGAATGAAATTAGTGGTTGCATGGGGATAGTGATGGAGAGAAAATTTTAAGGGTAATGAAAAAAATTTTTTTCAATTTATTTATTTTCAGAAAAACAGTATTCATTATTTTTGCACCACACCCAGTGCTCCATGCAATCCGTGCCCTCTATAATACCCACCACCTGGTACCCCAACATCCCACCCCCCCGCCACTTCAAACCCCTCAGATTGTTTTTCAGAGTCCATAGTCTCTCATGATTCACCTCCCCTTCCAATTTACCCCAACTCCCTTCTCCTCTCTAACACCCCTTGTCCTCCATGATATTTGTTATGCTCCACAAATAAGTGAAACCATATGATAATTGACTCTCTCTGCTTGACTTATTTCACTCAGCATAATCTCTTCCAGTCCCGTCCATGTTGCTACAAAAGTTGGGTATTCATCCTTTCTGATGGAGGCATAATACTCCATAGTATATAAAATTTTTTATTTTATTTGTGATAATGGTTTCATAGGTATATGTATTTATGTCAAAACTGACTGTAAGAGGTGCCTGGGTGGCTCAGTCAGTTGAGTGTCTGCCTTCAGCTCAGGTCATGATTCCAGAGTCCTGGGATGGAGCCCCACATCTGGCTCCCTGCTCAGTTGGGAGCCTGCTTCTCCCTTTCTCTCTTGATGCTCCTCCCTGCTTGTGCTCTCTTTCCCTGTCAAATAAATAAATAAAATCTTTAAAAAAAACAAAAAAACTGACTGTAAGTACATGTATGTTAGCATACTTCAGCATACTTCAGTTTCATTTCAAGTATATGTACTTTAATATACTTCAATTATTCCGCAATAAGAAAACAAAATTCCATTCATAAAAGTAGCACAAAGAGCTCCCAATGGCCAAAGTGGAACAATTAGAGAAACAAAACAATTTTGGATCACAGCCAAACATATGAAATGTGTCCATGTGTCCACACAGACTTAAATGAATTAATTATTGGAAGAGAAGAGAAAAATACTCTATGTAGAAGAATTCCAAATAATTTATGGAGATAAATATTACATCACAGAAGTGAAGTATGGCTCTCCACTCCTTATGTGTAGAAGGTACAAAGTAAATTTCTTCTAAAAAGTACAGTATGAAGAGAGAAAAAAAAAAAACAAAACAAACAGTAACTTTTAGTAGAGAAACCTGACAAATGCTACTTCAGCCCGGTGATCAAGGTCAACATTAACAGTGATAAACCATGTTGACATTATGTACCCTTGATAAGATATTATGAGAATGTACTTAATCTCTGTGCTTTTTCTTTCAAAAACCCATAACACCATTCTATTTGGGAGGAAAAATAAAAACATACAGGTTGCAATAGCGAATCATACTACAAAATACTTGGGACTCGAGACAGTCAAAGTCATGAAAAACAAGGGAAGTCTTAGAAACTATCACAAGCAAGAGAAACCTAAGGAGACCTGAAAATTGAATATAATGTGGTATCCTGTGATCCCATGGGATCCTAGAACTAAGAATAAATAAATAGACTATGGACTTCAACTAAAAATAATACATCAATATCTGCTTATTTATAGGAAATGCTTCATTAATATAAGACATTAATAATAGAGAAGGCTGAGTTTGTAGTGTATGGGAACTATAGTAATTTATGTGTTTAAAATGAACTCATAAGTAAAAATGAATGATAATGAAAGCAGCCAAGTATGTACCTAGAATAATATGAACCGGTTTAAATATTATATAAAGTGCTTTTTAAGTTACAAGAAAGAATAAATAAAATCTAAATTAGGTGGAAGGAAAGGAACAATACTGATAAGGGCAGAAATCAATGAAACGTAAAATGGACAATGGAAAAAGCTAGCTCTATGAAAATATTTTAAAAATTACAACCCCTGTGAGATAGATCAAGACAAAAAAAAGTAAAAAACAAAAATTACTAATATCAGTAAGGAGACATCCCTATAGACCCTACAGACATAAATGAGACAATAAGGTAATATTATCAACTTTTTTGTTTTTTTGCAAACAAATTCAACTAAGATAAAACTCTTTGTAAGGTTAAAAAATTACAAAACAAGAAATATAATGTCTGGAATTATAGGATTAGATGATATTTCTAATTTTTTTAGGAACCTCCACATAAATATAGAGAACAAACCAGTGGTTGTCAGAAGGAAGGGAAGGATGAGTAAACTGGATATGGCATCACAGGAGCTAGAACAAAGCAAAATTTATGTTTAACACTTTAATTTGGTATAATACTGAATTTCCAAGCCAATGTATTCAGACAAAAAGAAAAAAGAAATAATGGAAATAGTGGAAATAAAAAAATAAAATTGCCTTTACTCACAGATGACACAATAACCTTTGTAGAAAACCCTAAGGAATCCATGACAAGAAGAAGGGGAAAAAAAAAAAAAAAACACTAATAAGTGAATTTAGCAAGGTTTCAGTACACAAAGTCAATATACAAAATCAAATGTACTCTTAATACTAACAATATTCAGGGGCTCCTGGGTGGCTCAGTGGGTTAAAGCCTCTGCTTTTGGCTCAGGTCATGATCTCAGGGTCCTGGGATAGACTAGCACCCACCTCCCCCTGTCAGGCTCTCTGCTCGGCAGGGAGCCTGCTTCCTCTCTGTCTGTCAAATAAATAAATAAAATCTTAAAAAAAAAAAACCCTAACAACATTCAATTGAAAAATTAATGTTTATACACCACTTACAGTAGTTAGGGATAGTTATAAATACTATGGATAATTTTAAAAAATATGTATAAGATATATATGCTGAAAGCTATATTACATTTTTTTTTAAAAAGTAAAGAAAACCTTAATAAATACATTATATATCATTTTAATGGGCTGGAAGATTCAATATATTTAAGGTGGCATTTTTTCCTTCAAAGTAATCTATAGAATTAAAGGCAATTCCAATAAAAATCCTAGCAGTATTTTTGTAGAAATTAACAAATAGATTCTCAAATTATAAAGAAATCCAAAAAACCTAGGATGGGCAAAATAAAATCTTTAATTAGAAAAAAGGTTTTCCCGGACAATAAAAATGTTTTATTTCTTGATAGGGATGTGGGTTAAATGGGTTTATACATTTGGCAAAATACACCGAACCATATATGTATGAACCAGCACAGTATTTACACTGTATGTAAAGTGTACCCCAACAAAAAGCTATAAAAATTAAATGACCAAAAAAATAAAAAATTAAATGACGAGTAACAAAAAAATGAACCCCCAAATGGCTTAATAGTACATTATGATAAATAAGTAGTAAGTAATAATTTTCATTTTGTTCAGATTGTTTCAAATATATAGAGTCCACACTTCTTGGAGTAGACATGAATGTTATACAAATAGCCTCATTGCAGGTACTTGGCGGAGTGCAAGTTTTGCCATCTTGGAAATCAGGCTAGATTATGCTAGTTTGTCAACTTGTGGCAATGCCACAGATAGGTAACATCCTCACTGATCTTCTCCCTCTCCTCTCTCACAAGTTCTTCTTGTTGGCCAAACCCAGTAAGAAGCTTGAGAGTAAGCAAGCCTTTTGATACAGATGGGCTTCTTTAGGCACAGCATACAGGAAGACAGAGAGGATGAGCACAGATGCCCTGAGATATAGCAAGAGCTAGAAATTGACAGTTGCATTTAAGCCCTTGAGATGTTTAGCCTCCTTGGTTATGCCATACAACCCAGCCAATCCTGATATCTTCCAACTAAATTTATGGATTCAGTATAACTTTGATATTGAAAACGGAGATAATAAGAAAGAAATATTATAAGCCAATCTTATTCATGCATGTAGATGTCATTATCCTAAACAAAACATTAGTAAAAGAGATCTAACAAAGCATGGGTTAACATTAGGAAAACTATTACGTATTCAAGGAGAAAAACAAATTCAATGAAGACAGAAAAGATATATTTTTTTTAATGTCAACACCAGAAAGCAGACCAGTGGTTGCCTGGAAGAGAAGAGGGAAAAACATGGAGGACATGAGGAGAGAACTATAAAGAACCACAAGGAAATTGGGGGTGATGGAAATATTAATCATCTTGGTCATGGTGATGATTTCTTGACTATATGCATATGTCAAAACTGGTCAAGTTGTACTCTTTGAGTGTGTTCAGTTTATCTTAGGTCAATCCTATCTCAATAAGACTTTTAAAAAGACATACATGAGAAACAGTATAAATTCCACACAGTTACTTCCAGAAAGTATATTTTTATGAGATAACTATTACCCTGATCCCAAAGCGAAGTCAAAGATAGTACAAGAGAACAATGAACCAATATCCTTATGAAGATAGATGCAGAATTTCTCAACAAAGTACTGACAAATTGATTACAACAAACCATAAAAAAGGAAAAAAAAAAAAAAACCATGATGACAAAGCTGGATATATCCTAGGAATGCAAGGCTGGTTCAATAGTCAAAAACAGAAACATAATCCACCATATTAACAGACTAGTGAAGAAAACTACATGACCCTCTAAATCGACTTAAAAGAAACATCTGCCAAAATTTGATATGCACTCATAACACAAACATTCAGCAAACTAAGACTAAAAGTGACACCCCCCACCACCAACACCTGCCAAGGGCATCAACAAAAGCCTTTAGCTAACATCACACTTAATGTTGAAAGATTTATTTTATTTTAGTTTTTTGGTCCAAAGATCAAAAATAAGGCAAGGATGTCCACATTTATCTCTTTTATTCATTTTCCTACTGGAAGTTCTTGCTAGTACAATTTGTGAGGGGGAAAAAAATGACATATGGATGGGAAAAGAAGAAGAAAACTGTTCCTATTAACAGAATATAATATTATCCATACATAAAATCCAATTGAATTTATTAAAAAGAACAAGAAATAATAAGGCTGTAGGATATAAATTCGACACACAAAAGTCAATCATATTTCTGAATAATAGCAATAAGCAATGGAAACGGGAACTTTTGAAAATTAACAATACCTTTAAAAATTACTTTGAGGGGCACCTGGGTGGCTCAGCGGGTTAAGCCGTTGCCTTTGGCTCAGGTCATGATCTCAGGGTGTTGGGATCGAGCCCCGCATCCGGCTCTCTGCTCAGCAGGGAGCCTGCTTCCTCCTCTCTCTCTGCTTGCCTCTCTGCCTGCTTGTGATCTCTCTCAATAAATCTCTCTCAAATAAATAAATAAAATCTTTTAAAAAATAATAAAAAAATAAAAATAAAAATTACTTTGAAATACTTACAAATAAGTTGACCAAACCATGTGAAGGACCTTGATATTACCAAACATTGATGAAAGAAATCAAAGAAAAAATAAATAGACTTATGTACATACATGTAGCATATCAGTTCTCCCCAGACGGATCTAGAAATTTAACTCCATTCCAATCGAAACCTCATCAAGTGTTTTTGTAGATACAGATAAGCTTGATTCTGAAAGTTATATAGAAAGGCAAAGGAACAGGGCACCTGGGTGGCCTAGTCAGTTAAGCATCTGCCTTTGGCAGCGAGCTGGACCAAGGGTCCAGGGATTGAACGCTTCATCAAGCTCCCTGCCAATGTCTGGCTCCTCCTTCAGTGGAGAGCCCGCTTCTCCATCTCCCCGCTTCTTGGTCTCTCCCTTCGCTTTCTCTCTCTCTCTCTCTCATAAATAAGTGAAGTCTTTAAAAAAAAAAGGGGGGGGCACCTGGGTGGCTCAGTGGGTTAAAGCCTCTGCCTTCGGCTCAGGTCATGATCCCAGGGTCCAGGGATCGAGCCCCGCATCGGGCTGTCCACTCTGCGGATAGCCTGCTTCCTCCTCTCTCTCTTTCTACCTGCCTCTCTGCCTCCTTGTGATCTCTGTCTGTCAAATAAATAAATAAATAAAATCTTTAAAAAATATAAAAATAAAAAAATAAAAATTTAAAAAAAAAACAAAAACAAAGGAAGTAGTAATGCCAAATATTTTTGAAAAGAAGAAAGTCATAGGACTCATAGCATTTGATTTTTAAAATTAATATAGAACTATAGTAATCAAAGAAGGTGAAGGGATATATATCAATGCAACATAAAATACATAAATTAATCCACACAATTGATTTTTGGCAAAGGTGCAAAGGTCATTCAATACAGATAGGAAAGTCTTCAACAAATGTTGTTGAAAAATTAGGTATCTCCACAGGGGGGAAAAAAAAACGTACCTGGACCAAATCTTCACACCTATTACAAAAAATTAATGAATAATAGGTGATATATAAATGTAAAATGCAAATCTGTAAAACTTTTTGAAGAAAACATAGAGGATATTTGTTACATGGAGTTAGAGAAAGAGTACTTAGATATCTCACCAAAAATCTGAGCCATAAAATAAAATAAAAAATTCTAAATCAGACTTCATCAAAATTGAAAATGTTTGTTTTAGGAAAAAGAAAACCTCTTAATAGAATGAATAGATAAGCTAAAGAATGGAAGAAAATATTTACAAATCATATATTTGATAAAGGACTTGTATCCAGAACTTATAAAGAACTCTTAAAACTTAACAGAAATAAAATAATACCATAAAAATGAATTTAAGACTTGAACAGAAAATTCACCAAAAAGAATAGAAAGATGGCAAATAAGCCCATAAAAAGAGGTTCACCATCATTAACCATTAGGGAAATGCATGTTACGATCATAATGATAGGGAGACATCTGGTCTGGGGTCTGGTGTGTAAAGAACTTGCAAATCAGTGTTGTCTCTACAGTAAGAACTGGACAAATGGAAAAGCAGTGACTTTTCCTGGACCCCTCATAAAATTGGTGTTGCAGGAAAAACTACCACCTGGAAATCTGAGAAGACAGGTGAATCTAGAAAGTCACACTGAGATCTGCTCACCTGGAGAAGCTACTGGAGCTACACACTGGTAGAATGCCTAAACGATAATTTTGACAAATTATAAGGGGCTGAGTTTGGACCAGTTTGAAAGTGAGAAACTCCTGGGGGTCCAATCTTAGGAGGACTCCCACACTTCAATGTACATTACCTCTAGAAACCTTGCCAGGTTCTCACAATGCAGGTCCAAAGAAGATTCCCTTTTGGCATTCACAGGGAGAGAAAGAATAATCCTTGTGAAATATACCAAAGACTTTTCCATAAAAGAAGCATACTTTCCAGGGGGAAAGCTTTTATTGGAGCTCTGTCCCCCCATTACCATAAAAAAAGAAAGTCCTCTCAATCCACCCCCATAGAGCCTGCCTGTCTTACCTAAAGCATGAGGGAAGAGGAATCCATAGAAAAAGAAACACCTGTCAAGGTCACAGGGCAGAGAAACATGTGTGCTAAAAGACTCAGTATAATTGGAAGATTATGAAATTCTCTCCCTCACCCATACCTTACCACTATACTGACAGGGTTCAAGAATACTAACAGTGGGTAACAGATAAAAGAGCTGCACAACACAGATTCAGGGAAGCTCAAAGTTAAGAGAGAAGACAACAAACAAGAACAACAAGAATTTGAAGCCTCTGGTAACCTACAAACACAGTTGTAAAAACAGAGCATCAGTCCTACCCATATTAACATCAATCCTCATTGTAGAGGACAATTTACCTCAGTTCTCATTACCCAATAAAAATTTACAAGTCATCATAAAAGAGGAGAACACCATCTTCCATTGTGTATCTATACCACATTTTCTTTATCCATTCATCAGTCAATGGATATGTGGGCCCTTTCCATAATTTGGCTATTGTTGATAATGGTGCTATAAACATCAGGGTGTATGTACTCCTTTAAATTAGTATTTTTGTATCCTTCGGGTAATACCTGGGATGACAATTGTTGGATCTAGAGTAGTTCTATTTTTAACTTTTTAAGGAAGGCCCATACTATTTCTCATAGTGGCTACACCAGTTTGCATTTCTTCCAATTGTGCAAGAGGATTCCCCTTTCTCCTCAACAGAAGAACATAGAGAAAATTAAAAGCAAACCTGTGTTGTTAATTTTAGCCATTCTGACAGGTGTGAGGTGATATCTCATTGTAGTTTTGATTTATATTTACCTGAAAATGAGTGATGTTGAGCATGTTTCACATATCTGTTGGCCATCTGTATGTCTTCTTTGAGAAAATGCCTACTTAAGTCTTCTGCCCATTTTTAAACTGGAATATTTGTTTTTTGGGTGTTGTTCTATAAGTTCTTTATAGATTTTAGAGGCTAATCCTTTATCAGATATGCCATTTGCAAATATCTTCTCCCATTCTGTAAGCTGCTTTTTAGTTTTGTTAATTGTTTTCTTCACTATACAGAAGCTTTTTATTTTTTATGAAGTCCCAATAGTTTATTTTTACTTTTGTTTCCCTTGCCTCAGGACAAATATCTAATAAGAAGTTGTTGTGGCTAATGTCAAAGAGGTTACTGCCTGTGTCCTCCTCTGGGATTTTAATGGTTTCATGCCTCACATTTTGGTCTTTAATCCACTTCGAATTCATTTTCGTATATAATGTGAGGAATATAACTAAGCCATCAAAAAGAATGAAAACTCACCATTTGCAACAACGTGAATGGAGTTAGAGAGTATTATGCTAAGTGAAGTTAAGTCAGTCAGAGAAAGACCAATACCATATGATTTCACTCATTTGTGGACTTTAAGAAACAAAACCAATGAACATACAGGGAGAAAAAAGAGAAGAAAACCAAGAAAAAAACTCTTCACTGTAGAGAACAAATTGATGGTTACTGGAGGGGAATTGGGTGGGGGATGGGTTAAATAGGTGATGGGGGGGCGCCTGGGTGGCTCAGTGGGTTAAGCCGCTGCCTTCGGCTCAGGTCATGATCTCAGGGTCCTGGGATCGAGTCCCACATCGGGCTCTCTGCGCAGCGTGGGGCCTGCTTCCCTTCCTCTCTCTGTGATCTCTTCCCTTCCTCTCTCCTACTGTGATCTCTCTCTGTCAAATAAATAAATAAAATCTTTAAAAAAAAAAAAATAGGTGATGGGTATTAAGGAGGGCACTTGTTGGGATGAGCACCAGGTGTTACATGTGCAAGAATCACTAAATTCTGCACCTGAAACTATTATTACACTATATGTAAACTAGCAGGAACTTAAATAAAACTTGGGAAAAAAAGAGAGGCAAACCTAGAAGCAGACATTCAACTATAGAGAAGAAATGATGGTTATGGGGTAGGGGTGGGGGGTTTATTAAAAAAAAAACAACAGAAGAACATAGAGAAAATTAAAAGATAAAGAAACCAACACTGGTTCTTTGCACAGATCACTCAAATCTGTAAAACTGTGCCAAGCTTACCAAGAAAAAAAGATACAGGGCACAGTGTAACAATATCAGAAATGAAAGAGATTTCATCCCTCCTGACTACATGAACATTAAAAAAAAAATAAAGAATGACAATCAACAACTTTATACCCACAAATGTGAATGTTTTGAAGAAATAAATCTTTAAAGACAACTACCAAAATATATGCAAAAACAAGTAGATAAACTAAATGAGTCTGTATTTATAAAGAAATTGAATAATTAATAGCTTTCCAAAATAATCACTGACCGAGATGGTTTCAACAGTGAATTTTACCAAAGGTTTAAGAAAGAAATTATACTAATTTTTTACAATCTCTTCCAGAAGGTAGAAACAGAAGGAGCACTTCCTAACTCATCCTATGAGTCCAGCATTACCTTAATATCAAAACAAGATATAGATTTTACAAGAAAGGAAAACTACGAACCAATATCTATCATAAACATAGACATAAAAAATCTTGAATAACAAAACAGCAAACTGAATCTAGCATTGCAGGGTGCCTGGGTGGCTCTTTCTGTTAAGCGTCAGCCTTCAGCTCTGGTCATGATCCCGGGGTCCTGGGATCAAGTCCTGCATGGGGAATCCCTGCTCAGTGAGGAGTATGCTTTTCCCTCTCCCTTTGCCCTCACCCTGCCCATGCTGTCTCTCACTCTCGCTCTCAAATAAGTAAATGAATCCAGCACTGAATAAAAACAATTACATACCCCAACCAAGTAGGATTCAACATACCTATGCAAGACTGACTCAACATTCAGACATCAAATCCATCACATCAATAAGCTAAATAAGAATTATCATGTGATAATATCAATAGATGCAGAAAAAGCATTTGACAAAATTCAACACCTATTCATTAAGGAAAAAAAAAAAAGCTTTCAGCAAACTAGAAATAGAAACTTCCTCGATTTGATAAAGAATATGCACCAAAAACCCTATAGTTAACATCATACTTAATGGTGAGAAACTGGATGTTCCATCCTAAAATCAGGCACAAGGCAAGGATATTCTCTTTTATCACTCTTATTCCACTTCCACTGGAAGTCCTGACTAGTTCAAGAGGACAAGAAAAGACAATAAAATCTATACAGATTGAAAAGGAAGAAATAAAACTGTCTCTATTAGTAGATGATAATATTCTATGTAGAAAATCCCAGAGAATCTTCAAAAATACTCCTGGGGCAAGTATAAACTATTTGCAAGATATTCAAGGTCAATATAAAGAGTCAACTGCTTTCCTATATTCCAGCAATAAATAATTAAAATTAGAAATTAAGAAACAATTTCATTTACAATAACTCCAAAAATACTTACATGTAACTCACAATATTCATAGAACCTTTATACAGAAAACCATAAAACATTGCTGAAAAATTAAAAGAAGATCTAAATGAATGGATAGATATTTTATTTCCATGGATTGGAGGACAAAATCTTGTTAAGACATAAATTCTTCCAAACTTTATCCATAGATCAATGGAATCTCAATTATATTCTGAACAAGCTATTTTGTAGAGATCTACAAATTAATTCTAAAGTTTATACAAAAGGGGCATGGGGTAATTGGGTGATGGACATTAAAGAGCGTACTTGAAGTAATGGGTATTGTATGCAACTGTTGAGTCACTGAAGTCTACCTCTGAAACTAATAATACAGTATATATTAAAATGAATTCCAATAAAAAATCAAAGTTTATATGAAAAAGCAAAAAGAGCTACAATAACCAACATAATACAGAAGAATGATACTACCCAACTTCAAGACTTACTATAAAACTACAGTGATCAAGACAGTCTGATATTATTGGTCAAAAAATAAACATATGGATCAATGCAACAGAATATACCAACATAGTGATAGTCAGCTGATTTCTGACAAAGAAGCAAAGGTAATTCAGTGGGGAAAGAATAGTTTTCTCGAAATGATGCTGAAGCAACTGAACATCCAAATGCAAAAACAAAACAAAACAAGCAAACAAACAAACAAACAAAAAAAGCAACAACAGCAAAAAAAGCAATTCACCAAAACAAAGAATCTTGAGATAGATCCTAAACCCTCACAAAAATTAAGTTTAAATGGATCATACACCCAAATGTGAAATGTAAAACTATAAAATGTGAAGAAGAAAACATACTTAAATCTATGTGACTTAGGATTTGGTGATTTTATAATAGCAAAAGTATGATTCTTGGAAGAAAAAAATGCTAAGTTAGACTTTTATTAAAATTAAAAACTTCTGCTCTGCAAAAGACACTATTTAGAGAATGAAAAACAAGCCTCACGCTGGCAGAAAATATTTGCAAAACACACATATCCTATAAAGTACTTTTATCCAAAATACAAAAAGAACTCTTAAAACTCAAAAATAAGAACATTTAAAAACCCAAATTAAAAATCAGCAAAGGATGTGAACAGATTCCTCATCAAAGAAGATACACAGCTAGCAGATAAGCATGTTCAACATCATTTTTATAAGGGGATTGAAAATTTAAATGACAATGACATATGACTCCAGAACTATGAAAATGTCATATGTTCCTATATATACATATATATGTATAAATTATACACATATATATCAAATATATTTTAGCATATCAAGGATGCAGGAAGGTGAGACTCTACATTGCTAGTGGTTATGAATATGGTGTACACACTCTGGAAAACCGTAGGATTCCTATAATGTTAAATGAGTTTTTCCATTGATACTCCAAGGTATTTACCCAACTAATTTGAGAACTTTTGTGCATACAACATTCTGCATGCAACTGTTTGAAGAATATCTATTCACAATCGCCAAAAACTGGAAATCTCCCAAATATCCTTCAGTGGTTGAATAAACAAAATGTGGTACAAAGAATGGCATAGCATCCAACAATAAAAAGAACCATTGATACACAAACAACATCGATGAATCTCAAAGGCATAATGGTGAATGAATAAAGTCGGACTCAAAATGCTGCATATGGCATAATTTCATATACATAACATTCTCAAAAAGGCAAAACTATGGCCAATGTCTGTGTATTCGAGTTTGGGGAGGGTTTGGCTATAAAAGGACAAGACAGAATTCTTTGGGTGATGTATCCTAATTGTGTTGGTGGCTACAAGAATCCAAACAAGTGTTTAAACCCCTCCCTCCTCAAAAGGTCAGTTTTACTGTGTATCAATTTAAAAAAGTCAAACAAATTCTAAACAATTACTAAACATATATGTAATGTTCAAAACTAAACAAAAAGTCCTAAACTAAGCAAAATAGCAGTTGTCAAGAAAAGCACGAGGATGGTATTAACTAATCTGTAACTTAACGCATTGTTTGGGAGGAAGGGCGTGGTTACACCCACAGAGTGATGTGAGAGTGAACAGAAAGCAGTGAACAGGCCTTGGTATCAGCGAGAGGAACCAATGGAAGTGGTGGCATGAAGTATTAAGAGGAAGGCAAGAATGGGGAAAGGTCAGAACACGAATTTAGGAAGCAAAAGGAGCAACTTCGCATTAAAGTGATGCATTGGCCAAGCAGGGCTTGGAAATGGAGCCGAGACAGGATGGGTGAGACAAAGTTTGGGAAGAGTAAGCAGGGCGAAGAAGTGAGAAGGATGGAAAGCACCTAGTGTGAGGGTGCAGAAAGCAAAGGCAGGCTATTTATGCAGCTTCTCCTGCAGTCCCCCAGGTGCCAAAGGGCAGGTGCCAAGGGGCACCAAGAAGAGCGAGCACTCCTGCGCGGGAGTAACGTGCACTTTTCCTGGAGGTCCCGCGCGCGGTGCAGGTCATAGCCGCGGGCGCGCGCGCTCCCAGGCTGGCCCCGGAGGCGCGGGGAGGGTGGGGGGCGGGGGCGGGGCGCGCGCTCGTCCACGAGAGGTGGGGGCGGGGCGCGGCTGCGGCCGGTGACGTCAGGGAAGGGCGCGCGCGCCGGGCGGCTGCGGGCGGAGCCGGGAGGCGGGCGCTGCGCGCGGCCGCGGGCGGAGCGGAGGGGCGCAAGGGGCGGAGCGGAGCGCGGGAGGAGGCGGGGGAGGAGAGGCCCCCGAGACCGCGAGCGGCAGCTGAGGAGGGGGCAGCGGAACCCGAGCGCGAGCAAAACAGCTGATCTGATTTTCCTTTAAAGCGAGAGAAAATGGAAGTCGGGTAGCGGTAACTGCGGCGCTGCAGGCTGGCAGAGCGGAGCGGCGCGGCGCGGCGCGGCAGGTGAGACGGCGCTGGCCGCGGTGCTGCTGGCGGCGGCGGGGCCGGGGCCGCGGACCCGGCAGGTGCGCTGTCGGAGCGCGGGCGCCGGGTCCTTCCGCGCTTCGCGGAGAGGCAGGTGGGCTCAGAGGCCGGGCGATCCTGGGGCCAAAGCGCGAAGGCACAGGGGGCGCGGGGGTCGCGGGCTCCACGCAGGGCTCGCGACGCGCTGCATTGCGGGCTCCGTTCTGGACCCCGCGAGCGCCGCGGGCGCCGGCTCCGGATCGGCGCGCGTCTCCCAGGCAGGGCGCGGCGCTCTGGCTGGGTCCGGGCCGGCGTCTCCTCGGAGCCCCTTAGCTGTCTGCACTGGAACGTGATGACAGGCGTGGGAGGACCGCCCCCCCCCCACCCGGAGTCCGTGTGGGCGCTCCGGGGGTCCCGCGGCGCCGGCCGACTCCCGGGCACGGTGGGGCCCAGAAGCAGCGCTTGAGGCCGCTAGCCGGTGCCCGGGCTGTGGCTGCGTGGGCCACTGTGGCCCGGCGCACAGCTTGCTTGCTTGCTCCTCTGGCTCTGGCTGGACAGCAGGGGAACCGTTAATGCAATTTGGCTGTAAACCCGGAGGCCTTCCCTAGTATCTTCTCACTGGAGGGGAAAAAATTGCATCTGCTGTGCTTTAAGTGCTCCTTTAAATTTGAGAGATGTCAGTGATGTCATCATTAACAAAAACTTTCCTTCATTGGACACAACCGCTCAAGTGTACCCTCCTCCCGGTGCAGCTATTGCAGCCCTTTGAGAAGCTTTGTAAGAGAATGGATTTGCCTTTGCTTCCTAAACTCAACAGCATTGCACAAGTGAAAACGATACTTATTTTTATTTATTGGCTTGAGAATCAATAGATTTGAGAGTAGCTGAAAGGAAACTTGTTAGATCCCAGCGGATCTGGGAATCGCTTCATCCACACCAAAAGGATCCAGAGGAAAGTGTCATGCATGACACTTACATGCTAATTGGCTTGCCTTGTCTTTATAAATGAAAGTGAGCTGTGAGATTTAAAAAAGAAAAAAAAAGAAAGAAAGAAAGGATATTATATTTGATGTAGCACATGATGTGTCCAGGAAAAGGTGGACAGTGTGGCCTAAATTTGTACAGGCCTTGATGGCTTCAGGAAAATCTGTAGCTCTTCTTTTTTCAGTACCCCTACCCCCTCCAGGATGGGTCTGGGAGCAGCCTGCCCTAGGGAAAGGAGTGGCTCCTTCTGTGGGGCCCTCCCTGCCTTTCATTTTCTTACTGTAGCAGCTGGTGTGTCCCACCATCCTTTAGGCCAATTCAACACCAGGGAGAGTGGAGAGAGTGCAGAACCTAGAGACCTACCTGCACAGCACATCAAGTTCTGCGGGAATTTTGCCCCTAAATGCAAGCAGCAAGCCATCATTATTGTGTGTGTGTGTGTGAGTGTTCCATTAGTACTGATTGTTATGGGAACAAAAGTGAGCAAGTTCCCAAGACAGTCTGAATATCTACTTAAGCCTATCATATTGAAAGGATATTCAATAAGGGACAAAAGTATTGACATTTTTGTATTTAATAATTCATGACCACCCCTAATTGCTTAAAATAAACATGCCTTAAATTATTAGTGTGATCATATTGGGTCTGTAAAGAAGTTAATACCATATGCCATGTAAAAGTTTGAGTCTGGTCAAGAATGTGAAGCTTTGAAATGCTGGAGTGGAGCCAAGAAAATGGGGAAGCAGTGGTTTACTTTAGGGTGATGTTCAGGGTGGCAATGGATGGAACCCATTGCCTCACGGTATCTTGCCAGCTCTGGGTCTCAGCCTGGATCTGGTATTGCGGGTGTCTTCATAGGAAGTAACTGCTGGGGCCCCCAGCCTTGGTGGAGGCCAACAGTGGAATTGTCAAGAAGCTAAACTGTGTGTTCTCACCTTGTGGAGAAGGGGAGGTGTACCTCCCGTTGAAGCAAGCAGTGTGTACACAGCCTCGCACCTCTGACAGTTGCCAAATATATTCACAATGGCAAGACTGGATGAGACAGGAAGCCTGGTAGCAGAATCTTTACTGACATTTCTGTGACTTTGGTCCCACAGCATGTCATTGCTCTGGAACTCGAGCTCCTAAGTCATGGCTGAGATTTTTCTATAATTGAAGTGTTCCCAGGACTGTGTGAAATAGTATGAAAATTGTTTTCTTCAGGCTCCAAGCTATGAACTCTTCAGAAATTGAGACTGTGAAATCACTCTGGCTACATATCCATTTTTTTAAACCTGTAGACCTGTGAAAATATTTGCCATAATTTTATTTAACTCACTGCAGTACTTGTAAAAGATAGAAATGTGTTTCCACTAAATCTTTAGGTAGTCATTTATTTCTTAAAACATTTCAAAAACAAACACTTTAAAGCCTCTTCGTCCCATTTGTATGCTTAGAGTATCATGTCTTCTGTTTCTGAGAAGCCAAAGTTGCCTTGCTTTTCTTTTTGTTCCCATCGGATCCTAAGGTCATGTACTTGTGTGTTAGGCCCGGAGACTAAAGGCTGAGTCAGCTCCCGCAGGGCCAGCAGGGGGCGTGCTAAACGCGGGTTGGCAGCCCATTCTCTACCTGAGCCACCTTGGAAGAGGATCTGGGATGACCAAGTCGAGGTGGGGGTGAGTGTGGCGGTGTGTGTGTGTGTGTGTGTGTGTACGTACACACATGTCAGTGTGTGCTTGTGTGCACCACACCTCTGTGTGCCTGTGTGTGTGTGTGTACACGCATGCCAGTGTGTGCTTGTGTGCACCGCACCTCTGTGTGCCTGTCACCCAAAGGGTGAAAACTGAAGGAAGGATGGGCAAATTACTTGAATAGCCAGAAATTGTGGCTCCAGAACTCTGGCCTCCCTCAAAGAGGCACTGCGATTACTCTCACTTGAAGGGCTCCTGGTCTTTGGAGAGTGGCTGTTGGTTCTAGTCTGAAGGCTCCATGCCTTTTCTAACTGCAGAAGGGAGGATGTTGGCTTGGGGAGGAGCTTCTGGTCTCTATCCTGATCCTGGTGAGGACATGACTGCCACCCAGGACAGCCAGAGGAAATGCCACCAACGTCCTGCCAGATTTCCTCTTGGGTTTGACTCCTGTTCACTTAAACCCTGGGACTGTGTGTGGCACCTCCTGGAGGGTTTATTTGCTTGTCTTACCAGGGTTATTGGCCTGGGGTTACTCTGATGGAATGAAGCAAATGTTTATTTACAGTATATTTCTTTTCCCATAGAAAATGAAAACGGGAGAAAAGAGGCAACTGTGCTTTTTGCTTACATGTGCTTAATCTGACTCTAGGTATATGCAGGTAGTTCATCGGCAAGTTCCCTGTGAGGCTTCTCCTTGCAGGAGCTGAGCTCCTGAGTGGAGGGTCATCTTGTTGGTTGGGATGGGTGGATGGCTTTGATGATCACTGCAGCATCTGGAGTGGTACTGAGCATCAGATACGCCTCCCTCTTCCCCAGGTCCCTCATGGCACTCACATGCAAAAGGGAAACATAATACCTCAGAAGGGAATAGATTTTCTGCTAGAGAATTCTCTAAATGCTATGGCTGGCTATTTCTTGATACATCTTGTTCCATCAAAAATGCATGTAAAACCAAATTATTGATTTCAGAGGGACAAATGGGAAAATTTTTTCAGCTTTGTGCTGAAGCACACTCTTTACTTAGAGCACTGTAAATGGCTACAGGGGGAGGGATGTGCCACTAGTAAGATAAGGGGTGGTACCTTATCCTTTTAGAAGATGTCCATCCCTGAGGATGACCAAAGAACATCTCATTCAAAGGGAGCCCTGAGATCCACAGGAGTTTAAGTGGAAATAAAACATGCTAGCTCCTACTAATAATCTAATTTGAAAATATTTTACCCTTGAAAGTTGGAGGTAGAGTTTTATTGGCCCTTGGTTATACTGCTGTATCCCAAATAGTGTATATGTCAACCCAAGCGCAAGACAGCCTTCATGCAGATGAGACAGAGCAGACAACGTAGGAGCTTTCGTCCACACCTTGGGGATAGGTTCTTTATCATTCATAGTAACAAGCTGGAGAAATGGTTGAAATAATTCTTTAAATTCTGAAATTGAGAAATGCACTGGACACTGCCTCGCTTCATGTCTGTATTATGGTGGTGTGTTTAGCTGTGTCTGACTTGGGAATTATATCTCCTGACTGGGAAGTGGGTAAAGACTGCATTTCCACCTGCATCAGCCACCCTGGACAGCACATAGTGTGACCGTGCTCTAGGCTCCTTGTGGGAAAAGGAGAGAGCTAGCTTCCTGTCTCTTGAAGGCCTTATCTAATAAAATCATTCTCTTCCATGAGACCCCAGCCCTTGCTATTAAGGATTTGTGTTATCCACCAACCCACATTGTGAGAAGTCAAATGCACATTACTGCTGATGGAAATTCTAAAGGCCTCTCTCCTGGTTTAAGCAGATAAGTCTAAAGTAAACTCATTTTCTAGCTTTGAAGGATTTTGAGTCTCCCTCCAGGGAATTATTTTCTATTTGAACTTAATTTAATCTTACCTCGTTTTCCTTATAAATGTAATAGAAATTTGATGTCTGAATGAATATGCATGAGTAAGATGTTATATTGATTTTTATGAAATATAAAATGAGAACTTTGAAATTAATATCCTTTTCTGTTTGGTGTTTCACTCAATTGTTTCATTAGATTACTGTAGAGTTTCATATGGCACTCAGGATTGGTATGACTAAACCACCTACCCACCCCTTGGTGAGATTAGATTAAGTTTCTCAGTTACTGAGACGAGTTGAGGAGTTCGTCCCAGAGAAGGCAAATGTGTGGAGCTGAGGCAGATACCCCACATGCCTTCCCTGCCAAGTTGAGACTGCTGCCTCTGGCAAGACCTTGCTCTGCTACCCTTGGGGCTGACAAACCCATGGTTTATCCCCATCATCTCCGTGCTTCCATTCTAGGAACTGTCCATGACATGAGCCTCTCCTGGTTCTTAAAGTAAACTCAGGGTTGGCCTGGCTTGTCCTTGTCATGCAAGAAATCTCTTACATGTCTCTTACACAATGCACCATGTCCTGGGACATGAAGTGCCCCTTGTTCTGCAGACCACCCCCACCCCCAAGCTGAATTGTACCCCTTTATCTTGGGAGTCCAAAAGCCATGGTGGCAATCTATTTCCCCACAGTTCCTCTAGTAATGATTTGAAGTTTAGAAAAAAAATGAGCATTATTGAGATATGGGCAACACATTTGCTTGTGTAATATTTTATGCCTTTAAAACACATCTTTCCAGGGACACCTGGGTGGCTCACTTGGTTAAGCATCCAACTCTTGATTTCTGCTCAAGGTCCTGAGATGGAGGCTCGCATCAGGCCCTGCGCTCAGTACAGATTCTGCTCCAGATTCTCTCTCTCCCTTTGCCCCTCCCTCTGCTTGTGCATGCACGCCCGTGTATATGCACATGCTCTCTCTCCAAAATAAATAAACAAATCTTTAAAAAAAAAAAAACAAAACTCTTTCCACATTCCAAGATATACATAGTTAACATTTTCTTTTTAAAATTTAAGAATTGGATTTTTTTTTTTGCCAGTCTTTTAAATAATACCATGCTAACCCTTAGAAGAATCACCACTAAGCAATAAAAATAAAATGGACAAGTTCACGTCTCTGACTCGGATGGGGTGATGATCTGTGTGACCTTGGGCACAGTCCCAGGCAGCTCCCTGGGGGAGAATATCTGCCCTAGTCCTCCTGCAGGCTCTGGGGGAGGATCTGGTGGGAGTGTGTGCAGTGAGTTCTTAAATTCTAAGTAGCCATCAGTTGTTCCAATAAAAGGAATTGGAGATTGATTATGTCTGTCTCACTCATCACTAGCCTATTTCTCTCTCTTGTCAGTTGATGGATTTACAGTTTGTACTTGTAACTCAAGGCATTGCTTGAATGAACTTGCTTTGTCTTGTTTTGTAGAGGAAGAAGGAAGCCTGGGTAAGAAGGATAGATGACTTCCTATGGCTTTAGTGATTCTTACAGTTTATCTAAAACTGTGAACCTGCTTTGTTAAAAATACTAAAGGAAGGGGCACTAGGGTGGCTCAGTGGGTGAAGCATCCGACTCTTGGTTTCCACTTCGGTCATGATCTCAGGGTTGTGAGGTCTAGCCTTGTGTTGGGTGCCACACTCCGTGGGGAGTCAGCTTGAAGATTTTCTCCCTCTGCCTCTCCCCCCGAGCTGGCATGCATGTGCGTGCTCACACTCTCTCTCTAAAATAAAAAAATCTTTTAAAAAAAATGCTGAAGGGAATTCCTCTAAATTCAAATAAATCACAAACTTCCCCCAACCTGGGCTGTGTCCCCTGTGCCTTGGATGCTGCTGAGCCCCCAAGGGCTCATTGGATGGTTACAGAGCACATTTCCTTACACTTGGAATTGATGAAAGATTGGTTGTTTGCATGAACAACTTGGGGCTGGGGAGAGGAAAGAGAATAGCGTTCCGGAGGTGGAGTTGTGCCCACCAGTGTCAGTGATGGGCAGTGACTATGACCTACAACCTTGCCAGCATGGTTGGTCCTGGCATTTACCCCTGGCGAGAGGGTGTGCCCAGATCAGTGTCTACACCACTCTCCCCACCCTGAACACTCTCCCTTGTAGGACCTGCTGGCATTCCCAGAACAAGTTTTTAGGCTCTGAGACCCCTTGTCATTGGCACTGGCTGTGGTGAAGTATCCAGAGGTCTTTGTGCCACCTCAGGATAAGGCAGGCGCATGAGGGAGGAAGTGGCTTTTTTGCAAGCCCTGTCACTTATTAGGTTGACTGAAAGCTCTGTGGCTATTTAACTTGTCACTATGGATGTGCAATTATTGGTAGGCAAATTGAAAGGCCAAACTGAATCTCTTGGGTATCTGTGGCCTGGAAATGCAGGAATGGATTGCAGTTCACATACACATTCCTTCATTATTCTCTTTGCAAAGTCTGTCTTGTCTGAGGTACTGACTGAGAACTAGGTCCTTAGGTCCACTTGGCCAGAAGTGGGCAGTCAACCCTGGGTTATTGGGTGTGTGCTGTCAGCCTGGGCTTTTCTTCGGGGTCTTCTGACTGTACTGGATGAGGTAGGCAGGGTTTCCTTAGGTTTCTTCTGCCACAGTTGACTTACTCCTAGGGGGCTGAGGGAATGGGCCAAATAAGGAAGGGGATTAAGAGGCACAGACTTCCACTTATAAAATAAGTAAGTCAGAGAGATGAAGAGCACAGAGTAGGGAATACAGTCAATAATACTGTAATAACATTATACGGTGGCAGATGGTGACTACACTTCACCATGGTGAGCACTGAGTAATGTATACAATTGTCAAATCACTACAGTGTGCACCTGAAGCTAATATAGCATTGTATGTCAACTATCCTTCAGTAATAAAAATGAAGATAAGTTGATCTATCCTGTGGACGGCCTCATAGACATTATCACAAAAGGCAGTTAAGACTTCAGGACCCCCCTTGGGAGGGGTCAACATGGAGGAGAAATTTTGCAGTTTAACATTTGGGGCTCATTACCAGAAGATTAGTGTGCAGTTGCATTTAAATTAGACTCCTCTATCCCCATGGAGTGACTGGAGGGCCAGGCTACAAACATGGACATGAGTGAGCATCTGTTTGTAGCCTACCAGCTGCCCTGGTGAAGGACAGGTCCTGCCTGCTGGGGAGAGAACTCCCAGCCCAGAGGTGGCCTCCTTCTTGCTTTAGCCTCCACTTTGGGCACATTTCCGAGGTCTAATCTCACATGGCGAAAGAAAAAAAAATCTAGCTGCCTGTTCTCTGATTATCCCATTAATTCCATGATCCTTGCAGAATCATTTCCAGTTTAAGTGCTGACTAATCAGGGCAAAGAAAACCCATCTCATTGTTGAGAGAGAACAGGTAGGAAAATTCTGAGGTCTCTTCAAGAGATGTGTATCCGTTTCTTAGGTGGAGGACAATACAGAGCATTTTCACAAGTATGTGTCCTTAGAAATGAGTTGTGTGGACAGCATTCCTCCTCCTGACCAGTAAGCTCCTGGAAGAGATCTCTGATGTACCTTGTTCAGAAGAGACTCTCAACTTGTGTTTGTTAAATGCACTTAATGAGTCCTGTGGGAATTAAAATTAAACATTTAACTATTCTTTCCAGAATTGGTTAGCTCCCATGAGTTCAAAAGCATTGTAGTTGAGAATACGGTTCACATAAAATTTGAAACATTTCCCTGCTGTAGTCCCCAGTTTGCTAGCATGCAAAATTTTTACATGCTAGATTATTTACTGATAATAATCATTATAATAATAATGCATTATTTATAATATATATATTGTAATATTGCAATATAATAATAAGCATTATTTACTGATTATTTACTGATTCACCTTCTTGGGACTTGCTTGTCACTCAGCAGAGGATAAATTCTGAGAGGAGTTATAGTTTCATATTTTCCATTATATTTTTTAAATATTTTATTAAGTTATTAGAGAGAGCAAGGGAGCAAGAGAGCAGGGGCTGTGGCAGTGGGATAAGCACACTCCCTACTGAGCTCAGAGCCTGATGTGGGGCTCAATCATAGGACCCTGAGATCTTAACAGTAGCCGAAGTCAGATGCCTAATTGACTGAGCCAACCAGGCACCCCTTTCTGCTATATATATCACATATATTCTATGCAGTTTCAGGGAATATTGGCTGTATCTGTTTGATAAGACAAATTATTATACTCTAGAGTTTTTTTATTCTTTATTTATTTGTTGGAGAGAGAGTGCACACATACAGAAGCAGGGGAAGCAGCAGGCAGAGGAAGAAGCAGACTCCCCACTTAGCAGGGAGGCCAACATGGGGCTCGATCCCAGGACCCAGGGATCATGACTTGAGCCAAAGGCAGGTGTTAAACCAATTGAGCCCCACCCAGGTGTCCCACTCTATAGAGTTAAAAAAAAAAAAAAAAAAAAAGAAAGTCCTCCCAACCTCAATTTTTCCTGTCTGGGGTTTCAGAGGAGCCGAGAAAAATGAAGTGTCCTATACTATCTATGCAAGGGACTAACACTTCCTTTGGGTCTCTCTCCACTTCCTGCAGACTGGGGCCAGCAACCATGCTGTCCGCACTCGGTCCCTTGCCCTCTTGCTGCCTGTCTCTGCTTCTGATGAGCTCATCTTCCTGCTCTAAAGGGTCCCCTTGGGGCTACGGGGGCCCTTGAACCTCAACTGTCTGCCACTGAGAGATTCCTTATCACCTGTCTTAATGTTATTTCAGTTTGGCAGGAGAGTAAGATCGACTGGACCGGTGGTAACAGAACACAGCCATGCCTCTGTAATGTACAGGTCTGTCCCCAAGGTACTGAGTGGGAAACGACACTTCTGGTTAAAGCACTGCTGGGAAGTTTTTCTTTCAAGTAATTAGCCTTTCCTGTCATTGTTCCCTTCAATGTTCTTAATCTGGCCAAAGTGGCCCAAGAAAGAAGGAACTGAACCACTGTATCCATGATGATAAAGGGAGGGCTCACAGAAATGCTGCTTGAAAAGCCCTCTATCAGAATGGGAGATCCGTGGTCCTCCTCCTTGCCCTACGGGAGGCACCTCCAGTGGGCTCAGGAGGCTGGTGTGGCACCCCAGAGGGAGCAAAGAATGGGCATTAGTAAGACAAGGAAAACAACCTCGAATTAACCCTCTGTGGTGCAGGAGGGTACCAAACAGGGTAAAGTCAAGTGCAGTGAAGTCCAGAATCTGAGCCACACCTGCAGCCCCCAAAGTGTGTGCTCTTCATGTCCCACTCCTCCTAACAGACAGGAGGAGAGGCAGGCACGGTTTCTGATTAGGAAGGCATGTTGGCTGCCTACTCTCGGGTGTGATAGAATGACCTGTGTCCATTCCCAGAGCTGCCCAGCCTGCAGCAGGGCAGACCCCCAGGTTCCTGATGGCCCTACCCCTCAGTTCTCCATGTGTCCCAAGGAGCAGGTAGTGGCCTTTTACCCTGGATTCCCAGTGGCATTCCATGAGCAGTGGAGAAGGACACGAGAAAGCGCCTCTGGAATGGACATCTGGCTGCCACAAGGGAGCTCCCCCAAGGGCTTGGAGTGTGGGCCTGGGCTGAGTATCAGTGACAGAAGGCAGCCCCGGCCACTACACCAGCTTTGGGCAGCTACTGGGGTGGTGGGGAGGCCACACATGAAGGCACCACATGGGGAGAGGACGGGCAAGGGGCACGTTCTCAGGGGAACTGGAGCTCTTCAAACCCCAGCTTCAGTCTCTTCATCTGCACATGAAGCTGTACTTTATAAATTGTATAAGACTGTACGAATGTAAGAAGCATTTTTTTGGTTTTGGTTTTGGTTTTTTAATGTCGGCGTTGTCATCACATGGCTCCCAGTGGCTCATAGAGAATGCCCCATGGATGTTTGTTGCTGGCGCAGCTAGGCTTGTGGGCTGAAAGTAGGCTGCAGGTCATTTCTGCAGGGACTGTGGGCATGAGGCTGCCACCCCTGTCTTTGGGGCCATCCTATATTCTCCCCATGGATTACTGCTTTCCCCAAATCCCTGAGCGCATGAGACTTGACCCTTCTGCTTACCCTGAGTATTTTCAGGAACTTGACTCAGGCCAGCCCCATGTACGTCCATTAAATGGACCCCCCATTTAGGGCACTGAGCACAGAGAGTCCATGTCAGCCCCTGCTGTGACTGCCCAGTGGTCTTGCACTTGTTCTCTCCAGCTACTTCTGTGGGATCCTGCCTTCCCAGCATGCTCTGCTTCCTAGAGTGTCTACAGGGGAGGATGTGGGCATCTGAGTGTTTGCGCAGGGCCATCTGAGCTCCCAGGCTGGCTTGGGTGAGATAACTCCAGCCCTGGGGGTCCTGGGGGCTGGAGTCCAAGAGAGGATTTGCTTTGGGCCTGGACACCCTGGGCTCCATTTCTGTTGGTGCTGCCTCTCCTGCAATGGGTCCCTGGCTGCGTCAAATCCTCCCCAGCCTCAGTGTCCCCACAGTTGACCTTTGTCTCACAAATGACAGCAGGTTCAGGAGACCTTTTGGCTTCCTATGGCTTCTCTCCCAGCCCCTCTTCAGTCAAGACTGAGCTGAAACCATCTGGGCATTAATTCCTTCCCAGTGGGGTTGGGGGAAAGCCTGTGCCATTGCTGCAGATCTCGGGGATCTTGCCGATAGTCTTTATGGCTCTGAGCCTCTGTTTCCTCATCCTGGAATGACAGTGAGAGAAGGGACCTCATGGGGTTGTTGCAGGGTCTACAGAGGCCAGTTGTCAGCTGCCTCTGGGAAAGGGAGGGGCTCGTCCAGGAGCTCCAGAGAGGTCTGGCAGGCACGTTCATGAGCTCACAGGAGGCTTTCGGCAGAAAATAGCCTGGAGCTGGAGAGGGCAATCTGGACCCTTCCTTTTGGCATCCACCAGGATTTACTTCTTTGCTTTCCTATGAGGGAGTGTACCAAAGAATCGCTCCAACTTGTGTTCAGTGCACATCACTGACATTAATTTTTCAAGCAGACTATTGATGAATTTAATTAATGTGTCAGGAGAGGGAAAGTTGAGAAGGCAGCCTGGAGTGAACTTCACTTTGCTCTTGCTGTTTTGAGTAAAATCATCTGTTTTATTTATTCATTTATTTACTTTTGAAGATTATTTGAGAGAGAGCGAGTGAGCAAGAGAGAGCATGAGCAGGGGTAGGGACCGAGGGACAGAGTACAGAGTACTGATGAGTACAGAGACCACCCCACCGTGGGCTAGATCCAGAGACACCAGGATCATGACCTGAGCCCAAGGCCACTGCTTAACCCACTGGGCCACCCAGGCACCCCAATATAACAATCAATTTTGGAGAAATATTTTGTAAAACATGCTCCTTAGGAAGTACTGAATATAGAAAGATTAAATCAGTACAGAACTTCCCCAGGCCTGCCTGCCGTCAGTGTCACCATGCTTCTTGCACATGCAGAAAGGTGGAAGCCTGGATATTATACATAAAAATAGACCATACTATTTTTTTCCCTTTGCTTAGTCAGTCTTTTATTTTGTGAAAATCTAGTATTTGTACAAGTTAAAAGAATTCAAATGAATATATAGTAAAATGTTTTATTTTCAGATCCTAGACCCAAATCTCTCTTTCAAGAGGCACTACTGTTAATTACTCCTGTGTATCCTTCTAGAAATATAGTCTGTGAATGTCTAAGGATATGAACATCTTTTTTAATTTTTTTAAATTTAAACACATAGGAGCATACAGTACCCATCGTTCTCTGTTCTCCTTTTCCTCACTTGGTCATATAGGAGATTATTACATTTTTAGTCTCTAGTATGCTATTTATTCATTTATTTGTTTATTTGTCTATTTTACGTTTTTTTTTTTGCCTTTTTTTAACATCTTAATTTAATTTTATTTTTTCCAATGTTCCAAGATTCATTGCTTATGCATCACACCCAGTGATCCATGCAGTCCGTGCCCTCCTTAATACCCACCACCAGGCTCACCCATCCCCTCACCCCCCTCCCTTCTAAAACCCTCAGCTTGTTTCTCAGAGTCCACAGCAATATACGATATTTTAGAAAGCATTCATTTAATTAAAAAAAAATTATTTAAATTCAAATTTAGTGAACATACAGTATATTATTAATTTCAGAGGTAGAGTTTAGTGATTTGTCAGTTGCATATCACACCCAGTACTCATTACATCATGTGCCAACCCTAATGCCCATCACCCCATTACCTCATCTTCCCACCCCCCTTCCCTCCAGCAACCCTCAGTTTGTTCCTTAGAGTTAAGAGTCTCTTTATGGTTTGCTTCCTCTCTGTTTTTTTTTTTCTTTTTTTTTTTATTAATTTTTTATTTTTTATAAACATATATTTTTAGTCCCCAGGGGTACAGGTCTGTGAATCACCAGGTTTACACACTTCACAGCACTCACCAAAGCACATACCCTCCCCAATGTCCATAATCCCACCCCCTTCTCCCAAACCCCCTCCCCCCAGCAACCCTCAGTTTGTTTTGTGAGATTAAGAGTCACTTATGGTTTGTCTCCCTCCCATTCCCATCTTGGCTTCCTCTCTGTTTTTACCTTATTTTATTTTTCCTTCCCTTCCCCTGCGTTCATTAGCTTTGTTTCTTAAATTCCACATATAAGTAAAATCATAAGCACTCATTTAGATTTTGTTTTTATTTAATAATGAAGGATTTACTGAATTTAAACCAAACATCTTTATTTCTTGGAGTGTGAAGCTTCCTAAAACATCTCTTTCCCGGTTGGGTAAGTTCGACTTTGGTTATGGACACAGCCCCAGATTTCCCAGGGGCCCTCCCAGGTGGCACTTCCTGCAGCAGGGCCCAGCCTCTGTCCCCTGGGCACACACCATGTGGGTGAGCAGAGGATGCCCAGGAGGAAGAGGATGCGGATTTGGGAGCAGCCGTAGTCTCATTCAGTTCCTGTAAAATTTAGGGAAAACTGGGATACAGATTTGCTTCTACCTTGTGTTTAGAGTTGGTATCAGCTAGCTCCCTTCTGCTTTGAAAGAGGAGGAAATCATGTAGCCACATTGCCTTCAGACTCCTCCCCTCCCCCACTGGTCTTCCCTTGTTAGAATCCCTTACATCGCCAAGACACACACATACCTTGTGCCCTCTCTTAGTTAACCTCAGTTTGCACAGTTACTTGGTCTTCATGAAATATTTACATGGATTCTAGGATCACACAGTTATCAGTGCTTTTATTAAGCATTCTGGAGGAATTCTCAAGGGCTTTCTTGCAATTCCTCTTTCAATGATCTGAAGTTCATTATAAAGTTCGTTTAGGTCCCTTATTCCCATCCCACGTGGCGCTTGACACCCACCTGCAGAATAATTGCAAGTTTCAAAGTATAACCTGAAAACTAAAAAGAAAAAAAAATTAATTCTCTTGAAAATTTATGTGAATATAAAATTCTCAAGTCACACTAATCCTTTAAAACTATACAGAAATATTTTGGGAGTTTATAGCTTTTTAGCACTGAGCATGATTGTGGAGAAATTTGAACTCCTCCTGTTTTCAGCCTAGTTGTTTGCATGAGTGTGTTGGTTCAGTGATTTCATGGGGCTGTTTCTGGATGCTGATCTTTCTGTGTCACTTTCCTTTAAAGAAGCAAAATATAGGGGCGCCTGAGTGGCTCAGTGGGTTAAGCCTCTGCCTTTGGCTCAAGTCATGATCTCAGGGTCCTGGGATCGAGTCCCGCATCGGGCTCTCTGCTTGGCAGGGAGCCTGCTTCCTCCTTTCTCTCTGCCTGCTGCTCTGCCTGCTTGGTCTCTCTCTGTCAAATAAATAAATAAAATCTTAAAAAAAAAAAAAAAAGAAGCAAAATATACCCTTTCAATTTATGCACACAAGATACTTTATTTCAGGAGTTTTATTTTATTCTATCATTGACCTTTTTCTGATAATAATTCACAAATGTTAATTATGTAAGTACTGTTTCTTCGGTGTCCTATCTGTCATCTCTTTAATCAACTTGATATTTCATGTCCTTTCACGTCTCATTTGCTTGTCTCTTTGGTTGATTGTTTTCATTCTGTTATTTAATTGTTTCTAGTGTGGTTTTCCTCCATAGCCCATTTATTTTATTTTTTATTTCTCCATTTCTTTCCCAAGTTCTTCTTCTCTTTCTGTTGGTTTATATTATCATCTTTGATTTCTTAAATCTTTTTAGGAGAGTAGGGTAGGCAGGGTAATTTTCCCTTAAAAATGTCACTATCCTCTGGATCCCCAGAATGCCTGAATATGCTACTTTACAAAGAAGAGGAGAATTGGAATTGAAGAAAAATAAATTTCGATATGGAATTCATGCTGCTAATCAGCCTACCTTAAAATACAGAGCTTATCCTGGACTGCTGGGAGGGCCCAATGTAATCAGAAGGGTCCTTCAACACGGAAGAGGGAGAGCCAGAGATCTGTCAGTGTGAGAAAGACTTGTCCTGATGTTGTTAGACCTGGACCACGAGCCAAAGCATGTGGGCGGCCTCTAGATGTTGGAAAAGGCAAGGAAGAAGGTTCTTATGTGGTAGGCAGAATAGTGACCCCTAAAGCTGTCCATTTACTAGTCCCCAGGACCTGTGAGTATGTGGTTTTATATGTTAGAGGGGACTTTGCCAGTGTGATTTAGAGTCTTGAGGTGAGGGATATTGTGCTGAATTATCTAGGTGGACCTATTGTAATTCCAAGGGAGGCTAGAGGGTCAGAGTCAGAGAGGGAGAGGTAAGGACAGAAACAGAGGTTGGGTGATGTGGCTCCCGGAAGGAGACTACAGGCACAGGAACAGGGGTGGCCTATAGAACGCGTAAAAATGGGGAGCAGATTCTCTCCTGGAAACTTCCAAAGGAATACAGCCTTGCAATACCTTGCTTTTAGCCCAGTGAGACCCATTGCAGACTTCTGACCTCCAGAATGTTGTTTTAGGTCACCAAACTTCCCAAATTTTATTATAGCAGTAATAGGAAACTAGCAGAGGCTGTGGGAGATTTTTACTAAAAAGGCTCTTCAGCTATTTCCTTATGAGTATTTCTTCATAATCTCCATCTGCCTTCCTTCTCTATCCCCATTTCTATGTCTCAGTCTTTTGCTGGTTACTTTGTGGTGTTAGTCATGCTTTAGTATAGGCAGATCTTTGTTGAAGGATGGAGCTAGGGCTGACACTGGGGCAGGTGCACACTCGATTCAAGGTTGTGGTCTGGAATATACTTTCGCCAGATGGGTTTTCTTTTCCTTATTAAGTTGGATGTGCCTCTGAGCAGACCTTTTGTCTTGAATTTGCTGCCTTCTTTTTTCTCTATGAGGCCAAGTCCACAGGCGGAGGTTTATGCCGCGGCTCTGTCTCTATATCTGCAAGATCTTTCGTGACTAGTCATATCCACGCCAGGCCATTTCTCCCAGCGGGGTCTGACCCCCCCAACCAATGGATCAGCAGGTGTGCCCTGACTTGCTGTGTGCTTTCCTGACTACGTGGGTTCTGGTACACTCAGTGGTTTGTGCTGTATGCTTGTGTCTGTCTCTCTGATTCACTGAAGTCAGAATATAACTTTATAGCGCTTTCTCTTCCTTTTCATTGTTTGGGGGAAAGTGTGGGAAAGTAAACCCTTCAAGAGAAGCTGCTGTCTCACCAAACCATGGGTCTGTGGATGATGAGGGATTTTGCTTATAATTTTGGGGGACTTCTTGTCCTTTGAAGTTAGAGAAACAGGTCACAGTTTCTCACAAGAGCTAAACATTGTTTAGTGTCTGGAATTTTGGAGCTCCTTTTCTAAGAGGTTTTATTTGACTCTAGAACACTTCTGCACAAAAGCCTTACTGTTAGAGGAGAGAAGCTATCATATTAGAGAGTTAGCATCCTAGGCCCTCCCCTGCATAGCAGCCTAGAGGAAGGATGCAGACAGGTTCTGTGCTGGAAATCTGACCCAGGCCTCCTCTGCCTCTGTGGCCTCATCCCATTCCTGCTGTGTCTCAGTGTCCTTGGAGTGACTAACCACCTACATCTCGGAAATCTGCATGGCCTTTTGGACATCAATCGATAAAGACTTAAATGAATACTTCCTGCTTTAATCAGTAATGAATATTAAAGTAATGCTGTACTCCCTAAGCAGCAAGAGTGGTTGTCACTAACTGTCATGGGCTTTATTGACTTTATTTGGTTTAAATTTCACAGCCACTCTGGGAGGCAAGTGTCACTGTTCAGGTGAGCCTAGTAGGAGAGCACATAATTTGCTAGCCACACATCTCAGGAAGTACAAACTGTCTTTACAAACTCCCCGATTAGTTCTTCACACCTGGGAGGTGGGCCCTTGCTTTGTTGGGTTGACTGAAGCTTGTGAACATTTCGTATTCTCTTACAAACCCTTTGTGCATGCAAATCTATTGACCTAAGTATATTTTGGAACAGCTTACCTGCAGTAATCTAAGGTAGAGTGCTCCTACAGCCTGTTGTTCCTGTGGCACCTGCCAGGCATGTGGTGTAGGACGAGGAGAGCACACACACTCACTGTCTTCACTTGCTTCGCGGGGACGTCCACCATGCACAAAATGACAGTAGGGTGAATCTCTAGATATTTTTCTTCTTTCTCGGCCTGCCACTGGTTTATAGAGTAAACAGAGGTTGTCAGTCATGGGGATGAGTAACCTGTGGGCCATGACTTCAGAGAAGCCAGCAGGGCTGAGCCCTACATCCCTGTAGAGACAAGAAGTCAGCAGCACCCGAGAATCAGTTGAAATGATCAACACCATCACTGTGCTCTTGCAACTGTGGAGAAAGAGAAAAATGTATTTGGCGTTTGGAAAGAATGACATCCTGGGCTCAGCTATGCAATCAGAATGTGTGAGATCTTGAAGAATATAGCCCTCTGGAAGCTTCCTTGGATACCTGGGAGGATAAGAGAATGAGCCGTCCCATCTAGTGACTTCTGTGAGCCCTCCCCCACTCCCCACCCCCGTGGATGATTCACAGCTGGCATCAGTTCTAGGACATTATTAGCCACTAGCTCTTCAAAGATGGCCTGTTACTACTTCCCTTCTTTCTTTTCTTTTCCAGTTACTCATTTATTGGTCTTTTTTGTTCCATTCTTGTTTTTTAAGCCTTCTCTTATATTATCTTTCTTCTGGCTTTCTATACTTCATTCTGGATAGTCTGAATCTGCCCTTCATGTGATGCATGTCAATTCACTAGAAAACCTCACCAGTTGGTTTTTTTGTTTCTGTATTACTCATTTCCATGAATTCCCTTAATTTCCCACATCCTTGGTCTTTTTAAAAGTGTCATACTGTTTACTGATGGTTTTGATCATTTTGAAAAATGCCTGACTCTATCACTTAAAATAGTTTGTTACAGTTTGTGAGAAATAGCCTGTTACCTGAACATCGTGGTGGCCAAGGGGGTGTCTGGTCCTACTCTTTGCTGGATCTGCTGGTCCCTGTTTTGGGGAGCTGCTGCTTATTGTGTTTTCTCACTTGTTTACAGCCTCATCTTTGGCTTGGCTTCAGGGTGGGTACACCTGGCCTGGGAGGTTATATTTGTTTTATTTCCAGTCCCCAGGGCTGCTGTGAGCCTGGGGCCATCTTGCATGTTAACTCCTTGGGTGGATGGTTTTGGCAGCTCTGGGGGCTGGTCTGAGCTGAGGCTCCTCTGAGCCCCTCCCCTTTGTTTATAGTCATGCAGCCTGTGGTGAGAGCTGTGGAAATGCTTCCTATGAGACAGGGATGTAGTCAGTGTGGAGGTCAGGACAGAGCTAGCCACACGCCACAGACACTGTGTATGTGTTGAATGGATGGTTGTCCTGAAGTTGGGAACCGCTTGGAAAGTAAACCCACCAAAGGACAGGCCTAGGAATGTCCAGGGAGCACTTTTCTTGACTGAGTGCTCAGTCATGACTGGAAGAGTATTGGTTACGTTGGGGAACTCTGTCAGTTGCTCAAAGACCAAGTATTGGCTGACTCTTTGCAACTAAGTGTGTTATGTTTTCTGGAAGTTTACTTGTTTCCTTCTTTTTATCATAACAACAAGATTAAAAATGCAAAGCTTGGGTGTAGAAGAGCCACATAGTGCTTCAGCACATGAGTGCTGGGTCAGTGCAGAGAAAGGAGGAAAGCAATTCATACCTTAATGGCTGGAATGTTCTTGAACCTGTTGTGCAGAAGATATGCAACTGAGGTTTCTTTTGCATTTTTCTTGATTGTAGAAAACTTAAAAAAAAAAAAAAAAAGCGCACAGAACATTTGAGATATTCCCTACCTTTGGGAAACTATTATATGAAGTTCAAGGTTAGACACTGCCCCCAGGCAGATTGTCTACCCCAGCTGCTCTCATTCCAGCTGTGCCACAGTACATAGCTGCCTTGCTCTGATCTTGGCTGCTGGTTTCCCTTCCCCTTTCTAGGTGTCTGTAGAGCCTGCCTTTCAAGCACCCCTTCTCCTATGACACTTTTTATGGTTTTCCTTCTGAAGGCATTTCCCAGCTTGCCCCCATCCCTGAACCTTTAAAGTATGCGCTCACATGACAGAGTGTGTGCCTTCCTGGGAACTCTACACTTAAGGTCCTGGCTCCCAAAGGGCAGGTTGTAGATTTTCGTGTGTTCATAAATCTCACTCATGGGGTGCCTTCCTTATGGAGGATGGTGCTTTTCATGATCATGGCATAGGAAAAGCTCTTTAGTTTCCAAAAGCAAGTAATTATTTGTTTTGCACTCCCTTGCACCATTAGTGCCCCCCAAAGTCTTGCAGTATTTTATCCCTCCCCCCCAAAACAAAAACAAAAACATGTACATAGTAGATTTGGGGTCTGAAGTCACTCTATTACTTCTTTGGAGTGTAGAACCCTTACCAGGTCACTATGACCTGGAGTCTTTACAATTAGCCTCCTTCTCCTGGTATTTGAGGGGGGACACTAATAGTTGTGCATAGCACTAGAAAGCACTTGTCTTGCCCTTTGTCCTTACTGTACCCCTTTGTTCATTTCTGTCTGCACTCCCATCAGGCAGGTGTTTGCCTGGTCCTGCTCTGGCTGCTGTCCTTCTGCATGTTGGGAATGAGGTGGGATAGTGGGAGCACAGACCACTCATTACCTCTTTTGACTTGTGGAAGGTTTGACATGGTCATGAGTTTATGTGACATGTCTCCAAGTGTCCCCCTGTTATGTCTTAAGCTTTCTCTGTAGTCTGAGCATGCCCTGACATTTAGCACTCATTCCCTGCTGCCTGATTCACCCAAAAGATGGCAGAGACAGCAGACCCACTGGGCATCCAGCTTCCTCGACGGAGCTTGGGGGAGGGTGAGAGGGAGTCTCCGCTGTCCCCTCTACATGAGGAACAGGCAGGGCAACTCTCTGCGTCTTACTGACTCTCTTCCTGCATTTCATCTTGGCGAAAATGAGCTGCCCTTGGCTTCCTGTCACCTCATTCATTCAGCTGACACTTTGTCTCGACATATTCTCCCTCATCAAAGTAGAAAATACTCTCTGGAAAAATACCCATTGGAAAAGAGGTGACCATGTGTGCCAAGGAGGTTTCGTCCAGTTTTGTTTCCCTTTTCACCTGGAGTGATTTCTGGAGGCTTTTCCACAGTATTAAATATTCCGTTTAAGCTGAGGTTTCTGTGGTCACATGGCCCTGCCTCAGCTGAATGTGCTGTAGGTGGTGGAGGGACTATCGATTGAGGGTTCCCTGAGGACAGGGCTCCGTGGCCGCGTGGTGGATGTGCTCCAGGTCAAGAGGGTGCATCGCTCCAGCGTGGCCTATTATGTGTGGGGCACCGTGGCCACACCGTGGACATGTTCCAGGTCAAAAGGGCGCATCGCTCCAATGCGGCATGTCGAGGGCGGGGCTCTGTGCTGCGCCGTGGACGTGTTCCAGGTCAAGCAGGCCCATCGTTCCAGTGCCGCAGGTCAGATCACCACCACAGGGAGAGCCGCACTTCCTCCCGTTTCTGCTCCTGAGTGCCATTGCCAGAGCTCTCCCTTTATTTCTGTTCTCTTGGTTTTCACGGCCCCCTCGGCAGTTGTACTCTGGTCTCTGCTATACCCGCTCCTTCCATCTTTCTAAACTTTGTCAGTGGCCGTGTGCTCAGACTTTGTGATGCTGCATCCTCTCTCCAGACCTCCTGCAAAGAAAGCTAAAGGATGGTCTGTGTAAGGGCCTACTTAGCCAGAGGGAGCCATTTTGTTGTTTATGCAGTAAACTTAGATTGACCCCGCCCCTCCCAGAGGAACTTACTTGCAAAGCCCAGATACACGGGCAGGTCAGGCCAGGTGGAGACAGTGGGGTGAGCATCCTGTCTCCCTCGCTGCCAAGGAGACTGGGCCCCGCCTCTTGGGCACCAATTCTGACCAAGGTAATAGGCTAGTTCAAATATCTACTAAGGTAAATTGTAACCTGTGTGTAGCCAGGCTCAACCACATGGCCTTTGCTCTATAAAACTTAGTCTGTGAGACGGGCAAGGGTCGCCTCTTTGGCCCTGACGGGTCAGTTTGATTCTCTATGCTTGGCGCAAAATAAAGCTTTGCTTGACCTTCACTTTGTATCAGTCTCATTCCTTTGATTACGGACCCAACAGTCTGCACCCCAGAGAGAACAGTGGCTGCTTTTGGCCTCATAGGAATTGCTCAGCTGACCAGGAAGGAGTTGTGTGGATCAGATTCCTGAGATCAGGACTTCTAGGGGGTCCGAGCCAGCCTGAGGCAGAGAGAGGAGCAGCTAGAAGCAGGCGGAAACAGCCCTCAGAACAGCTGAATCCCTGAGATCCTGGGGGCCATGGGACTGAGAACTGCCTGGGATGTAGCCCTAGGGCCACGGACCTACTTGTGCTCTGGAGGCCCCAGGACAATATCTCTTCTTCCTCCTACTCCTCCCCATGCTGCTCCCACTCCTCTTCCTCTTCCTCCACAGGGTCGGCTAACCCTCTGTTGCTGCACTCAGAGTTCTTTGCCTCTCCAGACCTGCATGGGCCTTTCCTCATCTTTCTGTAGGGCCAGCTTAGAACGTGGGGGACTGGAAGATCTTGGGGGAGGTGTAGGAAGTGCAGGAAGGGCAGGCTTATTTCCAGAGGCACAGGGTGGGTCCTGGTAGGGAGAGAACTGGGCGGTCAAAGATGTCCCAGGCTGGCCTCATTGTGGGCCTTCCACAAGGACCTCATTGAGGTCTCAGGACCTTGAAGAGGAGCCCCTGCTGAGATGGGGTCTCCTGCCCTGTCCCTAGGGAGCATATTATGGAGAGCTACAATGTAATCAGCTTCATGGGGGCAGAGGAGCAAAAAGCCTCCTCTGCCAGCACTGCCACTGCGTGGTTACCAAGGGCAGGTGTGTCTGTTTAGCTATTGGAAAGGCTGGTATGGAGCAAAGGCAGGAGAGCCAGAGGCTCAGCAGCCTCTTTCATTTTACCTCTCCTTGAGATAGACAGACTTAGGACATGGGACAAGGTGTGTATAGACATCAGGAAAATGGGGGTATACACTTCAGGCCCAGTGAAGGAATAGCCGGTGCCTTGTGAGACGGGGAAGGCTGACACATCCAAGAATTCTGCTTTTTAAAATTACCATTATTTTATTTTATTTATTTAAAAAAAATTTTTTAGTGGGGGAGGGGGGAAGAGGAGCTGAAGGAGAGGGAGAGAGAGGGAAATTTAAGCAGGCTCCATGCCCAGTGAAGAGCCTGATGTGGGGGCTTGATCTCACAACCCTGAGATCATGACCTCAGCCAAATTAAGAGTCAGACGCTTAAACAACTGAGCCACCCAGGTGACCCCCCAATTATTATTATTTTAAAATAAGCAGTAAGATGTGAATAGGAAGGCATTTGGATGGCAAGAAACCAATTTATTTATAGGAAAGTTGTAGAAGGCATTTCAAATGATGAGTGTTTAAGGGTCATCATCATCTTTCCTTGATTTTTAAATTCCTCATCAAAGTGAATATGTCCTTGGAACTTTGGGTAGTCTTTGGAATGAATAAACTTTAATTTGAATGCTCTAGTATGTGTCTCCAATCCCCCTAGTTCACGGCCTTTCTGTCCTGGGTCAGGGGGCGGGGGTGGAAAGGCAGTCCTCCCTGAGGCTGTGTGCATTAGGTGGGAGGTACCCTGCCGTCAAACACCAGGTGCAGAGCTTAGAGCCCATCGCACAGAGGATGGAGGGGCGTTCCTAGGCCGCATACCCCATGTAACAGGCAAGCTCTGCCAGTCCTTAAACTATTTGGTTTGAGTTATAGAATGGGGGGAAGAAAAATTAGATAGATAGATAATAGATAGATAGATGCCAAAAAGAGTAACTGACATAGTTAGGCTTTGAGCATATTACCCAGCTCAGCAAAGGCTCTTTTGCGATGCTGTCACCACAGATGTTTGCAGGAAACATGGGCATGGCCTGCCATAACCCTATTAGGTGAAAATGGTACAGACTTTAATTTTTAAGTTGTAAGTTTTTAAGGGAAGAACTGGAGACATAGCACAGGTAGAAAAAAAAAAGTCACTGTGGAACATGTTTTAAGGAGGGCTTGATTGGAAGCCTTAAGTGAATCAAGCCTTAAGTGAAGGCTGATTGGAATTTTTATTGTTGAGAAAAACGTTTAAAATATTTTTGTCAGGGCGCCTGGGTGGCTCAGTGGGTTAAGCCGCTGCCTTCGGCTCGGGTCATGATCTCAGGGTCCTGGGATCGAGTCCCATATCGGGCTCTCTGCTCGGCGGGGAGCCTGCTTCCTCCTCTCTCTCTCTGCCTGCCTCTCTGCCTACTTGTGATCTCTCTCTGTCAAATAAATAAATAAAATCTTTTAAAAAAAAATATATTTTTGTCACACGTAAGATTAAAACTCCTAAGAACAGACTCCCAAGAGTTGTGTAAAAGGTTTGTTTCCAAGTACTTTTAGAAGGTCCTATCTCTCTCAGCCATCAGGACGGTGGTCCTGGTTGGGGCGTGGGCAGTCTTCCAGCCACAAGACCTGGTTGGCTTTCCTCTTGTTCCTCTGTAGAGTGGTGACTAAGGTCTGCATAGAAGAGGTGTGAAGGTGCACATGTGGACCCAGGGCTCGGTGGTGTCTCACCCACACCTTCTGCCTTCGCCTTTGGGGAACCTGAGGCATTAATTACCATGCATGTCACATGAGCATTTGGGATCTTTGGGGGGACAAGTAGCAAATGTAAAACCATCTTCTGGAATGCAGTGAATTTGAGATTTTCTTCTGGTCTGCTCTTGCTTAAGTCATGAGAGACATACTTTAAATATGGAAGCAGCGATGTCATTTAGAGGCACTTTCCTAGCACTAAATAGGTCAGGGTTTTGTCACGGTTTTGACAAGATCACAGGTGAGTCACCGTAAATTTGGAGAGAGTCACGAATCTTGTCAGAAGTCAGAGTGCATTTGCAATCTAGTTAAATAACATGCCTTAATTTCTGACCTGCAGGATATCCTCTTACCTGCCCACCCACCCACACACCCCATACGGTCTCTGCTGAAACCGGTCATCAGAGGGCTGGGTACCTGCTGGGCCCACAAGGGTCTCCCCCTCAGCAGTGGCTGAGGAAATTATTTCCTCTTGCCTACTTGACTGTAGGAAAAACCAAGTCCTGGGATCGGTATGAGAACCATTTTCTCTCCCTGGCTTACATCTTTTTATAGAAGCATGACCTCACCCAGAAAGGTGCACATCATAAATGTACAGCTTGGTAAATGTTCACAAACTAAATGTACCCTGTTTGCACCCAGATCAAGAGGCAGAACATGCCAGCACCCCAGGAGCCCACCTGGGGCAAGCGCGGTCATCACTTCTTACACCGTAAATTGGGGTGGCTTGTTTGTGCTTTCTGCAAGTGAGATCCACAGTGTGTATGCTTCTCTGGCTCCTCCTACCCCTGCATGTGTTGGCAGAGTTTGTCTGAGTCCTGGTGTGTCGCCGGAGATCATTCAGCCTCAGTGTGTAAATACACACTATTCACTATGGATGGGCGTGGGGGGGTAGTTTCCACTTTGGGCTCTTCTAAGCACATGTCTTTTGCTGAACATTTGGATGCCTTCCTGTGGGGCACATACCTAGGAAGGCAATCGCTGGGTCACAGGGATTCCTAGCTTCAGCATACAAGAGAACTTTAGCTTTCCAGAAATACCACATTCTTTCCAGCCAGGTAGAAGCATGAGTGAGGTTTTTCAGGTAGAGTAAATAAAGTTAACAGCAAACGGGGATTGATACTGAGTCAAGCAAGAATCTAAAGGCACTTTAGTAAGCAGTGATTCTTAGAAATCTGGGAGAAGAGAATCGGTTTTTGTAGAGACCAGTTCTGCATTTAAATGAGGAGTTTTTATTCCCACATGGGCTTGTGCAACTCAGTTTACTTTCTCACTGTGCTCAGATGATGTCACCTGCCCACAGAGCACATCCCAGGTCTGATAAACCTACTCTGGGTGGGGGGTTAGGAATGGGTCCTGTAGATGGGCAGAGGCAGAGCAGACTGCCGAGCTGTCATTGTGGATTTGTTACATAGGCTCGGGAGGCTAAATCTTCAATGAGGAGACATTTCAGAACAGCCCTCTGAGCTGAGGGAACCTTCAACTCCCATGAGTCACATTTCCATGGCCCTTCAGGATTGAAGCCCGGCTTCCGACAGCATCACCTCCCATATCCTTGGAAGCAGGGAGGAGCAGGGACAGTGTTCCCCTCCTGTCAGAGTTGATGAAACTGAAGTTCAAGTTCAGTACTTTGCCCCGGGGGCAGGGGGTGTCTCAGCGTGACTCAGAAAGGGGGTCTGGGCTCATGTCTTCTGGCCATAGACCTCATGATAAGCTGCCACACCACAGCCCCCTCCTCTCTTTACCAAGCAGGCAAATAAAGGTGGCGCTCTATTTTACAGTGACTATTAATATGTTTATCTGAGTGACCATCCCCTTTGGGCTTGGTGGAGCTTTGCCTTCCAGCCCCCATCTTGCACAGATGATGGCGAATGTTCTTTGGCAACAGGACGTGACTCTCCAGCAGTCTGTCCTGTCAGCATGAAACCGCACAGACCTGTTAACCTTGGGTATCCCTTTGATGTGCTCATTTGTACAGATTCTAAAATGTCATTTGGGGAAATTTGGATAATGTGATGTAGTTGATCAGGTCATGTGGAATCTAGAGATGATATAGATCTTAATGGTTCCTGTTCTTGTGTGGTATTTTCTGAAACCTGAGAATTAACTTTAAAAATGGGTTTTCCCAAAAATTGTTGATTTTTTTAAAAGGAAAAAAAAAAAGACCATAAATAAATAAATAAATAAATAAATAACCAAGACCATCTGGTTAACTTCAAGGTATGTCTATCATTAAAGGAAGCTCAATAATGTCCAAAAGTTCAATGTTACCTTTGATCGTTCTAATTGAAAACAGACTGCTGTTGTCTGGAGAATAAGCTTTGAGCTTTCTTTGAATAACATCCTGGAAGATTATTTCAGAATCTACTGCTTGTGTCTTGAAAGTATTAATGGGGAGACTCTTAATCTCACAAAACAAACTGAGGGTTGCTGGAAGAGGGGTATGGAATGGGTGGTTGGGTTATGGACATTGGGGAGGGTATATGCTATGGTGAGTGCTGTGAAATGTGTAAGCCTGACGATTCACAGACCTGTACACCTGTGGCAAATAATACATTACATGTTAATATAAATAATAAAAAAAGAAAGTGTTAATGGGGAATACCAGCCAAAAGAGGTAATATTTCTATTAACAGAAAAGATTTTACTTTGTGCAAATAATTTAGTTCACATCTGACCAAATTAAAGAGCTAAAAACAAAACAGCAACAAAAACGCCCAAAATTTATTTTTTAAGTAAATAAGGCAAGTTCTTAACCATGTCATTTATGATTTGCATCTCTACATGTGACCCCTTCACCACATCTCCCCAGAAAGTGATTATGATGTTTAAGGTTGTTTAAGAATCCCAGCCTTGGGCGCCTGGGTGGCTCAGTGGGTTAAGCCGCTGCCTTCGGCTCAGGTCATGATCTCAGGGTCCTGGGATCAAGTCCCGCATCAGGCTCTCTGCTCAGCAGGGAGCCTGCTTCCTCCTCTCTCTCTCTCTGCCTGCATCTCTGCCTACTTGTGATCTCTCTCTGTCAAATAAATAAATAAAATCTTTAAAAAAAAAAAAAAAAAAAAGAATCCCAGCCTTCATGTGAGTGTTTATATCCCAAATCCGCCCCACATGGCTCTTGTCACGGGATGGGTGTTGTTGTTTGTGCCGAAGAGTCCTACAGTGGAGATGTCCCTGTGGAGCTTATCTGTGTCCCCTCACACATATCAGTTCCTCAGTCTGGTGACAAGACCCTGCATGATAGTGATCTGGCTACAGAAGCCCAGGGTAGAGCTTCTTTCTTGCACTATTGGTCCAACCGAACGCCCCGAATTTCACATTGATGTGTTCTTAACGTTATGAAATGCGGTCATGGCAATGGAAGTTCCCCTCAGGCATTGCATCTGTGAGGAGGTGTCCACCATGCACTGTGCCCCCCAGGTTTGCCCTTACCCATGTTCCTGAACCCCTGCTGAGTGGATACCAGTGCAAATTTCAGGCAAGAGCTATGTCTTTGGAAGGTTCTTGTGGCTCCAGTGTATTAGGGCCCCTAATGAGGATCTATTCCCTTTAGAGTTCAGACTAAAGGTACTTTTCATCCTGCTGGTCCCCTAAGTTCTCTTTTCATTTGGTCCAAGAACCTCCAATGTGCTTACAGTCCTGCCGCAAGCAAACGGAAAGAGGAGGAGGAACAGGAACAAGAGGGTCCTGCTCCCTAAAGCACCACCTCCTGGTAGCTTTGTCACTGTGTGGTGGTAACATCAGATTGCTGAGGCCAGCCCTGACCTGCTGTGGGAAGCAACGCTGTCACTGAGGCCTCCGGCTGCTGCTGGCCCAGAAAGAAGAGGTGGAGGAAGGATGCCCCCTGCCTCAGTGTTGCTCTTAAAAGTGTCCTCTGAGCCGTGGCTGCTCTTGTGGGAGTGCCATGGACCCAGAGGCTGGGAGAGCAGCACACCGGCATCATAGAACCCCCACCCTAGTCCAGCTCTCTGGTTGGTTCACCCCAATCCATCACATCTGTTGTGATGTTTGGGGATTTCAAACAATAAGTACTGGATCATGGTCAGAGTTACATTAGGCAAAGGTTCCTCTGGCTGTTAAATGAATTGTAAAAGGGGCCCTACAGGTCAGTTAAGAGTAGTGGGGGCTCCAGATCACTGAAAAGGAGGGGGGGTCCTCCAGATCACCAAGGAGGAGTGGGGGGGTCCTCTGATCACTGTGGAGGGGGGAGGTCCTCCAAATCATTGTGAAGGAGGGGGTTCCTCCAGATCACTAAGGAGGAGGTAGGGTCCTCTAGATCACTGAGCAGGAGTGGTGGTCCTCTGGACCTCTGTGAAGGGGGTCTTCCATATCAGTGTGAAGGAGGGGAGTCCTCCAGATCACTGAGGAGGAATAGGGGGCCAATGAGATTAGGTGGGTTGAATGAGAGGTAAGGATTATGTAATCATGGTCTCTGGTCTCACTCCCTGGGGGTTATTCCTGAGCTGGATGGAGATGATGACCAAGCTTTTACTTTCTGCTAAAGGGTTTTCTGCTGAGCAAATGTTTTTTGGTTTTGTTTTAATTTTCATGAAGGACAATTTATTATTTTTAACTTTCGTGTCATGTCTAAGAACTTTTCACCTAGGCCTAGGTACTAAAGATTCCCTATGATTTCTTCTAAAATTTTATAATTTTCCATTTAACACTAAAACTTAGGATCCACTTGAATTCATTTTTTTGGTATCAGGTCTGATGTTTAGGTCACATTTCAATTTTTTTTTTTTTCCTGTGGATGTTCAGTTGCTCCAGCACTACTGAATAAAAAGGCTATTTTTTCCTCCACTGAATTGTTTTTTGCCTTTGTCAGTTTCTTTGCCTTTCTGTAAATATCTTGGAATAAGCTTGTCTATGTCCACAAAAACACCTTGCTGAGATTCCAGAAGGAATTTGGAGAAAATTGACATCTTTACTCTGTTGAGGCTTTTAACTCACGAACATTGTACATTTCTCCATTTGCTTAGATTTCTTTGGTAATTTCCAGTCTATAAGTTCCATATATGTTTTGCTTATTTTATACCTAAGTATTTTATTTTGAGTGTTTTTGAATTATAATGTGTTTTAATTTCTGTTTCCATGTGTGCACTGCTAGTATGTGAAAACGGGATTGATTTTTCTGTTGATCTTATATCCTGTGACTTTGATGAATTCATTTAGTTCTAGGAGATTTCCTGTATATTCCTTAAGATTTTCTAAGTAGACTATTACATCATCTATAAATAGCTTTATTTCTTCTTTTTCGATCTCCGTCCCTTTTATTTATTTTCCTGGCTTTACTGGACTTGCTAGATCTTCTAATACTCTGTCAAATAGCAATGTGAGAGTTAGACATCCTTTCTTGTTTCTAATCTTAGGGAGAAAGTGTTCAGTATTTGGTCATTAGTTGTGATAGTAGCTATAGTTTTTTCAAGGATGCCCTATCCGTTTGAGAAAGTTACCTCATATCCCTAGTTTGCTGATTGATTTTTTTTATCATGAATATATGTTGGATTTTGTTAGATTTTTTCCCTGAGGCAATTGATATGATAATGTGGCTCTAATATTTAGGCTATGGATTATATTGCTTGATTTTTTAAAGATCAAACTAGCCTTGTATCCCTGGCATGAAACCCTCATGATCATCACGTATAATTCTTTCTAGGTATCACTAGATTCAGTGTATTAATACTTGGTTGAGGTTTGTTCTGCCTCTCTTTGTTCATGAGAGATGTTGGCACTTCCTTGCAGTGTCTTTGACTGGTTTTGGTATCATGGAAGTATGCCACATAAAAGGAGGTGGGATAATATTATTCTTAGTAAGCATTTCTGTGAAAGGAATCATGAATTAAACGTTGCACTGTAAAAACTTTTTTAGATATTCTCAATCTAAAATAATATGCTCATGGGAAGTGTTAACAGGAGGGGAAAAAAAGTACTTCAGAAGAACCAAGAAATAATTAAGTTATGTGAACATTCCTTTCCAGATTCTAAAATTGACCATCCCAGAGAGATTGTGAACACCTATAGTTCTGCGTTAGAGAGAGGATCTAAACATTTTATCACCTCTGGAGTTTGATTGAAACATGTGTCTTGAGTAAGAGGGAAATTATGTAACAGCGGTGAATTTCAGGGAGAGGTTGGGGACGAAAGGATTTTTTTTTTTTGGCTTTACAGTGTTGTGGTCATGGTGAAACGCTTTAACTATTGAGTAAGTCTCCTAAAATCACATATGTAATATTTAACTCTGGGTCCAAAAAAATAGCACAGTTTGGAAACAAAGAGGTAAATACAATCTTAAAAACTGATGAAAACAGGGGTCCTTGGATGGCTCCGTCAGCTAAGCATCTGCCTTTGGCTCAGGTCATGATCTCAGGATCCTGGCATCACGCCCCACATGGGGCTCCCAGCTCAGCGGAGTCTGCCTTTCCCTCTCCCTCCTGCTCCTGCTCTCTTTATCTATCTCTAGCTCTCTCTCTGTCAAATAAATAAATAAAATCTTTTTAAAAAATTGATGAAAACAGAGTAGCATGTGGTTCATGGCCAGTCCTGGGCTGCCTCTCCCTCACCATTTGCAGTGACAACTCAGTGACAAGTCTGCCTTGTTCCATGCTGTTTTAGCATTCTATACAGTGACCAGCAGAGAGGGTTTTAGGAAGGTCAAACAAATTTGTGCTTCCTCTATGGTTGCCAGATGTAGCAAATAGAAATATAGGATGCCCAGTTAAATCCGAATTTCAGATAAATAATGGATAACGTTCTAGTTTTAGTTTGTCCCAAATAGTGCATGGGGCATGCTTATATAAAACATTCATTGTTGATCTGAAATTCAAATTTAAGCATACGTTCTCTATTTTATCTAGCAATCCTCACATTTTTCCATATTTTTTCCCGTACTTTGAACCATGCTCATTTTCATTCAAGATAAAAGCAAAAGAAGTTAGAGAAAATGTCAAAATTCCATAGCAGTTGTTTTATTGAATATAGGCCAGCTGTCGTCATTTCCTGGCAGGTGCACATGGTGACAGACCTTGTATAATGTTTGTTTCTTTTTTCTCTTAGGGGGCCTGTAGGGTGTTCAGCCCCTGGGCAGGGATTATGCCCCTCCCAGTGCTGATTTGAGCCCCACACCCCCAGTGCCCACTCACACTTTCTATTTGCAGTGATCTCACTTCATTGGTCTTGCCAGCATCTAATTATTCAAAAAGCTTCTTACTCATCCACACAGTCGCACCTCAGTCCTATTTGCAATTATCCTTTTAGAATGCTGCCTAAATTAGTGCCCATACACTACAGATACATAATATCTTCTACATACTTCTGGGTCAGATATATAAGTAGAAACAGAGTTTATCCATTGTATGCTTTACTTAAATGATCCATCCTTGGTTCTGACTTTATTTGTAGTGTCTAGATTGGAGGATTTGCCTAAAGTAGACCTAATAGAATTTCTCTGTCAACACAGATTTCAGATGTCAGTAAGAAGAGGTCTGCCTGGGAGAGAGCTTACGGAGCTCATCCTGCTGTCTCTCTTGATAGCAATGCTGGTCTCTAGAGCTCCCTGTACTGTTCCCTTTCACATTCATTCTGTTCCAGGCAGCTGACAAAACCACTCAATGAACTTGAGCTACTTTGCTAGGAACATTGTTTTTATATCTGTTAGAATTTATTTCATGCCAGAGGAAGGAAATGCCCCCTGACTCTAGTTTGTATTTCTGGCTAGTTTTAGGGCCCTGGAGGCCATTAGAACTACAACTGTGGTAAAAAAAAACAAACAAAGAAAACAATACTGAAGAGTATTACTCCCATAAAGGCCAGATACCCTTTAATTTCAAGTCAGAAAAAAACAGTAAGATAAAATCAGAGAGGGAGGCAAACCAGGAGAGACTCGACTCTGAGAAACAAACTGAGGGTTGCTGGAGGGGAGGCGGGTAGGTGCATGGGGTAACTGGGTGATGGGCATTAAGGAGGGCACAAGATGTAATGAGCACTGGGTGTGATATGTAACTGGTGAGTCACTAAAATCCACCCCCGAAACAAATAATACACTATATGTTAACTAAATTGAATTTAAGTGAAAATTTTCTAAAAAATTAGAGGCGATTGACAAGCAACTAAAATGAAGGCCCTCCATGGCCTTCCTGTTTCATTTGTAAATCCAAAGAATGTGGGGCTCTGGCTGGGGATAAGTCAGGGTGCACTCCCTAAAAGCAAAGTGGCCGGGTCTAGGGTGATTTTCTGCATGCCTTATGAAAACTGAGCTAGCTATCATCACGTTTCTGATTGATTCTCAGATTTCTGCAATTTCCAACTAAATTCACTTAGGATACAAGTTAAAATTGTTCTTTGTGATGGGTTATTTTATTCACTCAAAATACAGGAATAAGAAATTTGATAATTGCTAATATCTCTGGGATTTTGAGGATGTTTAAGTGTGTCCCAGTTCTAAAAGTTTCAAAGAATTCTAAGTATAACACTTTTGTATTGAATATGTTTTATTGGTTAATTTACATAAATATATATTTGTTAAGAATTAGTCTTTTAGTGGGCAGAATGGATGTTTTCCTACAATTTTGATGTGATATAAAGGGGAAAATGTTTGCTGTAATTCTATTCAGTTTTTGAGAATGTTTCTATAACCATTAAACCTGAATAAAGATTATTTCCAAGTGGAAATTGCTTCTTTTTTTTTTTTTCATTTTGAATTCAATTAGCCAACATATGGTACATCATTAGTCTCTGATGTAAAGTTCAGTTCGTCAGTTCCATATAACACCCAGTGCTCATTACATCATGGAGTCTTCTCAATGCCCATCACCAAGTACCCCATTCCCTTATCTGCTTCCTCTCCAGCAACCCTCAGTTTGTTTCCTATTAGTCTCTTATGGTTTTTCTCCCTCTTTTCTGACTTCCCATTCATTTCCCCCCCTTCCCCTATGATCAACTGTGCTGTTGCCCACATTCCACATGTGAGTGAAACCACAAGATATTTGTCTTTCTCTAACTTAATTCACTCAACATAATACCTCCAGTTCCATCCAGGTTGATGCAAATGGGAAATATTCATATTTTCTGATGGCTGAGTAATATCCATTGTGTACAAGAACCACATCCTCTTTATCCATTCATCTGTTGATGGACATTTAGGCTCTTTCAACCATTTGGCTATTATGGATATTGGGGTGCTATGAACATTGGGGTGCAGGTAGCCCTTTGGATCACTACGTTTGTATCTTTGAGGTAAATACCTAGTAGTGCAATCACTGGGTCATAGGGTAGCTTTATTTTTAACTTCTTGAAGAATATCCATACTGTTTTCCAGAGTGCCTATACCAGTTAACGTTCCCACCAGTAGTTTAAGAGGGTTCTCCCTTCTCCATAACCTCATCAACATTTTGCAGAGCTAGAACAAACAATCCTAAAATTTGCATGGAACCAGAAAAGATCCCAGATCACCAGGAGAATATTGAAAAAGAAAATCAAAGCTGGGACATCACAATGCCTGAATTCAAACTCTATTACAAAGCTGTGATCATCAAGACAGCACGGTACTGGCACAGAAACAGACACATAGATCAGTGGAACAGAAAAGAGAACTCAGAAACGGACCCTCAACTTAATGTCAACTAATCTTCGACAAAGAAAGAAAGAAGTATCCAATGAAAAAAGGACAGTGTCTTCAAAACAGGTGCTGGGAAGACAGTCATTTGCAGAAGAATGAAACTGGACCATTTCTTTACACCATACACAAAGATAAACTCAAAATGTATGACAGGCCTCAAAGTTAGAAAGGAATCCATCAAAATCCTAGTGGAGAACAGAGTCAGCAAACTCTCAACCTCAGTCGCAGCAAATTCTTGATAGACCCATCTCTAAAGCTGAGGGAAACAAAAGCAAAAATGAACTTTTGGGACTTCATCAAGATAAAAAGCTTCAGAAGAACATAGGAAAGTCAGCAAAGTTAAAAGGTGACCTACAGAATGGGAGAAGATATTTGCAAGTGACATTACAGATAAAGGGCTGATAACCTAGATCTATAAAGAACTTCTCAAACTCAACAGAATTGAAACAAAGAATCCAGTCAACAAATAGGCAGAAGCCATGAACAGACTTTTCTTCAAAGAAGACCCAAAATGCCCAACACATGAGAAAATGTTCAACATCACTAGCCATCAGAGAAATACAAATCAAAACCACAATGAGATACCACCCAACTCACACCAGTCAGAAGGGAAATTGTTGTTTCTTTTGTAAATATTTTGTTTCTTAACTTTATTGCTTAAACCTAATGAAATCCCTTGGTTTCTAACAACTAGGAATTATCCACATACTTGCATCAAATATATACAGTATTGGCCAAACTTTGTGTGCAGATTTACAAGGAAACTTACCAAATTTGGGCATTTTGAGGAGATAGGGACCCTGTTTTAATTACCTGCAACTTCCTTGCCTCAGTTCCTAACTGTGAAGCGCAGTGCTCTGCCCTCTATTTTTCTTCTGGGAAAGAAGCATAGAATTGCTTCTTTCTTTAAAAAGTATTAGGAATATCATCTCACATATATTAGGATAGGTACTATCAAGAAGGAAGACAAGAAAGCAAGAAAAAGGAAGAAAGGGAGCCCCTGCATGGCTTAGTCAGTTAAGGGTCCAACTCTTGATTTTGGCTCAGGCGTGATCTCAGGGTTGTGAGAGTATGCCATGGAGTGTGCTTAAGATATTCTCTCTCTTTCCCCCTTCCTCAGCCCTTCCCCCACTCACTCTTACTCTCAAAAAAAAAAAAAAAAAAAAGTTAGTGGGGCAGGGAGGAGGAGAGAGGGGGATGAAAGAAGGAAGGGAAGTGTTGGTCAGGATATGACCTTGTGCACGGCTGGCAGGAATATAAAATGGTGCAAATCCCATGGAATATAATTTGGTAGTTCCTTTAAAAATTAGAAAAAGGATTTACTGTATGATATAGGAAGCTTTCTTCTGGGTATATACTCCAAAGAAGTAAAGACAGGGACTCCAAAAGATATTTGTACACCCATATTCACAGTAGCCAAAAAGGGGAAAGAGCCCAAGTGTCCATTGACCCATGATGAACAAATAAATACAATGCGGTATAGACATTAAATGGAATATTAGCCTTTAAAAGGAAAGAAACTATGACCTATGTTGCAGCATGGATCTTAGGACATCATGTTGAGTGAAATAAGCCGGTCACCATAGGACAAATATGATTTGATCCCACTCAGTAGGTACCTCAAGTAGTCAAATAGAGATAGAAAGTAGAATGGTGGTTGTCAGGGGCTAGGGAAGGGGTAGTGGGGAACTAATGTTTGATAAGTGCAGTTTCAGTTTGGGGAGATGGAAGAGTTCTGGAGATGGGCAGTGGTGATGGTTGCAAGACAATATGAATGTACTTAATGCCCCTAGTCCATTAAAAATGGCTTACATGGTAGAGTTTATGTTACATGTGTATTCCAGCAAACTTTTTTTTTTTTAATTTTTTTTTTATTTTAAAGATTTTATTTATTTGACAGAGATCACAAGTAGGCAGAGAGAGAGAGGAAGAAGCAGGCTCCCCGCTGAGCAGAGAGCCCTGATGTGGGGCTTGACCCCAGGACCCTTAGACCATGACCTGAGCCAAAGGCAGAGGCTTTAACTCACTGAGGCACCCAGGTGCTCCCCCAGCAGACTTTAAAAAGTATTAAGGATGCATGCCTGTCAGGGTCCTGGTTGGCTCAGTTGGTTAAGTGTCTGCCTTTGGCTTAGGTCAAGATCCCAGGGTCCAGGGATGGAGCCCAGATTCAGGCTCCCTGCTCAGCGGGGAGCCTGCTTCTCTCTCTCTCTCCCTCAGCTGCTCCCCTTGCTTGCTTGTGTCTGTTCTCACTCTTTCTCCAAAAAAAAAAGGATGCATGCCTGTCTGAAGATCAAGGGACCACTCATTCCTTCCTGGGGATTACATACGCTTAAGCCCTTTAGCTTCTATTTCAGGTCACTGTTCCCTGAGCCGCCATAGATTTGCCCTGCCTCCCCATCCCTTAACGCTGGGGTGGTCAAGGATGCACCAGTGGTGGGAGCAGGACGACGAGTGAACACCTCTAGTTCAGGCAGGAGGGGAGGGGGGCAGTTCTCAGCACACCAGCCCAGCTGTTTCTTTTCTTTTTCTTTTTTTTTTTTAATTAAAAGTGAAATGCACAAAATTTAAGTATACTTTTAGGTGAGTCTTGACAGATGCATGTATCTTTGTAATACGTATCCTTATCAGTACATGCAACATTAATATTACACCAGCAAGTTCTCTCCTGCCCTGCCCCCAGTGCCCTGAAGGCAAAGCCCCTTTTTTGATTTCTCCATTAGACATTGATTTTGCCCGTTCTGGAACTTCCCGTGAAAGGGATCAGGCAGTAGGCATTCATCTCTGCGCGGATTCATGTTTCTGGGATTCGTCCATGTTGTTGCTTTATCTGTGGCTTGTTCCTTTTCATCACTGTGTGCGTTCCATTGTTTCACCGTGCCAGGGGCCGTTTGGCTACTTTCTTGTTGCTGAACTGCTGGGCTGTTTCCAGTTTGGGGCTGGTATGAATAAGGCTGCTGTGAACATTGGGATACAAGGCTTTTTGTGGACAGATGCCCCCGTTTCTCATAGGTTAATACCTAGGAGTGGAATTAAGGGATCCTAGGGCAGGTTTCTAGAACACCACCAGACCATTTTATACTCCTGCCAGGACGTAAGGTGCGAGGGACCTGGTTGCTCTCCATCATTGCCCACATTTGGCACTGTCAGCCTTATTTCCTTCATGACATGCCAGGAGGAGTGTAGTGGTAGATCACTGTGGTTTCCATGTGCATTCCCTAGGTAACTGGTGATAATTGAAGTGTCCAGCTCTTCTATTCATTTTTGACTAGTGTGTCTTTACACTACTAAGTTGTAATTGTGAGTTTTGATAGGCAGAAATTCAACACTTCTATGAAACTAACTTAGCACTATTTATGGTTATTGCTCTCTGTGTCCTGAAAAGTGTTTGCCTGCTCTACGCTGTGAAGATATTCTCCTATATTTATTCTTAAAGTCTTTAGTTTAGCTTTTACAGGGAGGTTTGTGGTTCATCTTGATTAATTGTAACATACAGGCTGAGGTAGGGGTTGAGGTTTATTCTTTTCTGTCTGGAGCTCCAATTTCTTCTAGCACCATTTGTTGAAAAGCCCATCCTATCCATTCTGAATTATAATGGTACCTCTGTCAAAAATCAAATGGTCAGGGGCGCTTGGGTGGCTCAGTCAGTTAAGCATCTGTCCTCGGCTCAGGTCATGAACCCAGGGTTCTGGGATTGAGCCCCGCATCAGGCTCCCTGCTCAGAGGGGAACCTGCTTCTTCCTCTCCCTCTGCCCCTCCCCTGCTCAGGCTTGCTCTCTCTTTCTCTGTCAAATAAATAAACTAAATCTTTAAAAAATCTAGTGGTCAGATAAATGAGGGTCTATTTCTGGCTTCTTTTTTTTTTTTTAAGATTTTACTTATTTATTTGACAAAGATCACAAGTAGGCAGAGAGGCAGGCAGAGAGAGAGGAGAGGAAATAGGCTCCCCGCTGAGCAGAAAGCCTGATGCAGTACTTGATCCCAGGATCCTAGGATCATGACCTGAGCCAAAGGCAGAGGCTTTAACCCACTGAGCCACCCAGGCGTCCCTATTTCTGGCTTCTTTATTCTCGTCCATTGATTGATTTGTGTATCATTATGCCAATATCATATGACCTCGGTTACTATCACATTATAGTTAACAGCCTGTACTTGTACCCATCACATTTTTGTGGCTCTGCTCCAGAGTGGTACAGTAGATAATGTTAACACATTTGCTTTCCTTACGTGTAAACAGCAAAGATACCCCTGAGTGAAGGTGAGGACTACGTGAATGACCTGTCGTGACATCTGGCGTGGTGCCACACACAGGACACCTTCAGTAAGTGCTTATCTCCCTCTTTGATTCTGTGAGTGGCTCCCACCTTTGTGTACCCTCATGCACCTCTGACATATGGCTGAAAGGCCCGTAGAGGAGCAACGGGATGAAATTATTTTAATTACAATCTTTGATTCTGTGACAGAGAGAAAAACTAAGCTACAATCTACTTAGCTTCAGTGTTGACATTGGTGGTTTTGTTTTGCAGCCTTCTCCAATCTTTCAAAGTTTATTCTTGGAATCTCAGTTTTCTCTTATGTAAAATGAAGATAAGACCCCCCCCCCGCCCCACCCAAGCTCATTGTCAGACACATTTGCATTAAGACATGTGAAAGCGCTTTGTAGGATATAAAACATTCTAACAGCATAAACAGACATCCTCCCCATCCTTCCTCCACTGGGACTGAAACATTGAGAGATCAGGGGATTTTTTCCCCCCCCCATCTTTTGGGAGTGACTTAGATATGAAGACTCAGATCATTAATTTGTCACCTATTTCATTTTTTTCATTGTCATTAAAGTAATTGTTTCTATCAGGATTTTCTCAAGGACTAGAGATAACAGAGCATATTTGAGTCTCTGCTAGTATCTGTTGTCACACTTTATGAGCATCACATTTAAAATCATTTACCAGAAGTGTTTATAGACTCCAAGAGCAAGCTATTGCCTTTTTGGAGATTTTGTTTAAGACCCCAAGCCAGGCAGGTCTGTGGAATGTGGACACTCAGCCTCAAGTAAGCAGCAGATGGTAGTGATGTGACTGACCGTCCCCTCTTGAGCCATCCAGGACTCTTGGGTCAAGTCTGGAAAAATCCCTTAATCCCTTGACTAGAAGTAGAGTGAGAGGCCCAGGCAGGGGTGGGGTGGGTGGGGTGGGTGGAGGGAAGATGAAGAGAGGGTCAAAAAGTGGTTCCCTGGAGGCAGAGATTGCTGAGGTCACTTGGAGCCCCAGCAGTGGCTTTAGGGACTGTTGAGGAGAGTTTTAGGATAAGTGTGTCTGGAGATCAGTCAGCCAGCTCAGGTGTTAAGGAACAGCCCTTCTCATTTACTGTCTTAGATTTTGTTCTTCCATGTTGCCAGGCCGACAAGCCCAATGCCATCATGATTTTGGGTGTCTTCTGCCTCCCTGGTTTGTGCTAGAGGATCTCTGGAGCTAAAAGAGGGAGATCTGCAAGGGGGCACGGTCACCCTCAGGAAGTGGACACTGGTCCACACAGATGAACTTTGAGGTGTCCATTCTCCTGCCTGCCCAATGCTTATAGATACGAGTACCTGGCAAAGGAGAGGAACGTGTGCCATGTGTATGGTGACAACCTGACTTCTAGTGGCCTCCTATCATTCCATGGTGGTCTCTATCCCTGCACTACGCAGAACCAAGAGCGAAGCCTTCCTCCATCTACTCAGGGTGTACTTTCCAGAACAAAGCTAGCATGGATGAAGGATAGAGTGTTTGAAGCCTCCCTGTGTAAAACCCTTCTTTTACTATATTGATGGCTCCAGGCTAAGCCTGAGCCAGAATTTTCTGGAACTGCAGGAAGTACAAACATATCAGCCAGGCCTGCCCTGTCCTGGAGGAGACAGGGGGTGATTTCATGCCTCTAGACTGACTTATAGGCTCTCCTGCTGCCATCTCCTAGTTTGCTGCCTTGCTGGTCATGTCCTGCTCTCCACTGTTAGTCTTCTTGGTTTTCTTCATGAGTTACTTGTTGGCACAGTGATTCTTCATTTAACTGAAGATAACTCAGATACTTGCGGAGGCTGTACTATGAACAGGGACACAAGTGCAAGAGTGGGTGAACCCTTTCTCCTGCCCCAGTGGAGACAGTTTAATGCCACTAGACATCCAGAGGCTTGGCAGTGAAGAAGGGACCGTGCCCTACACTATCGGGCTCCTGGCTTAGGGACCCATCCAAGGTGAATAAGAGAGAGAGGTGTGGGAGGCAGCAGAGGCAGATCTCCACCCAGAGGGCACCTGGCAATAATTGCTTTGTTTTTATCCAGCCCTACCCTGGCAGTCTGAAAACTCAATGAGACAGGTTCCCAGGACAGGAGAAGGTGCAGATGGGTGAGAAAATACACCAGATAAATTTGAATCAAGGCCTTACAGTTTCTCAGCTTCATCCGCAGTTTACTCTGCATTATACCTCTCCATGAATAGTGGATTTCATTCTGAGATGACGAAGGACTACAAAAGAACTAGCTAAAGGGGGTCAAGAGCACATTTATCTTGATGAGCACTGAGAAATATCTAGAACTGTTAATCATTATAATGTACCCCTGCAGCTGAGATAACACTGTGTGCTAATCATACTTGAAGAAAAAAAAAAGTAAATAAATAAATAAGAGCTAGCATACAGAAAAACCTGAAAGATAAACAAAGTAAAAGAAAAATATAGCAAAAGCCTAAAGAAAAATGAAGATGGCTCAGAGACCAGCTCCGGAGTTTAGAAAAGTTAAGTTCTCAGACTCTCAAAGAAAATGCTGATGTGATCTCTGAGACATAAATTGAGCATAGACGATTCAGAGGAGTGAGTGAGACAGAGGAAATCAAGGCCAAAGCTGGCAGAATGCACAGCCAAAGTAAGCAGGCAAAAAAAAAAGTAGAAATGATATGGACACAAAGACTAATTCAGAAACCACAAAACAGGAAGCCTCATTGAAAAAAAACAATCAGCAAAGACAGCCTCAGGAAACTACACAAAAGGAACCCAGTATCACCATAATTTGATTTCCTAACATAGAGTTTTAGAAAAGAGTAGGAAAATCTAAGTATATGGTAAGAGAAAACTGTGTAAATATTCAGGCCAGACTTGACTCTGTCATTCACAAGGACTTAGGCATTTAGGTACACATTAAAAACAATGACCAAAACTAGACTCCTATCTTATATAGCTAATACAAAATCCAACTCAAAATAGGTTTTAAATTTGAATTTTAAGACCTAAAACCCATAAAACTTCTAGAAGAAAATGTAAGGTGTAAACTCCTCGACATTGGTCTTCACAGTGGCTTTTGGATTTGAGACCAAAAGCAAAAACAATTAAAGAAATATAAGCAAGTAGGACTATATCCAACTAAAAGCTTCTGCACAGCAGAGGATACCATTAAGAAAATGTACAAGCAGGGCATCTGGGTGGCTCCATCATTTAAGTGTTTGATTTTGACTCAGTTCATGCATGATCTCAGGGTCCTGGTGGGGTTTCCTGGTCAGTGGGGAGTCTGCTTCTCCCTCTGCCCATCTCCTGCTCTGCACTCGCAGGAGCTCATGCTCTTTCTCTCAAAGAAATAAATAAAATCTTAAAAAAAAAAAGGGGGGGGGATGCAAAGGCCACCTATGGAGTGGGAGAAAACATTTGCAAATCATATATCTGACGAGGGATTAATATCCAAAATATATAGTGCACACAAATCAATGGCAAAAAACAAAGACCAAATTAAAAATGGGCAGAGGAACCAAAAAGACATTTTTCTGAAGAAGACAGACAAATAGCAGCTATATGTAAAGTTCAACATCACTAATCCTCAGAGAAATGCAAATCAAAACCACAATGAGATACCGCATCACAGCCATTAGAATGGCTACTATTAAAAGAGCAGAGATAAGTGTTGGCAAAGATGTGGAGACACCCTTGTGTACTCTAGGTAGGAATGTAAATTGGTGCAGCCACTATGGAAAACAGTATGGAGGTTCCTCAAAAAATTAAAAATAGAACTAGGATTCAGCAACCCCACTTCTGGGTTTATATGCAAAGGAAATGAAAACAGAACCTTGAAGAGCTATCTGTACTCCTATGTTCATCACAGCATTATTCACAGTAGCCTAGATACGGAATCAACCTAAATATTTGTCAACAGATGAATAGTTACAGAAGGTGTGATACATATGTCTGCCTTTGGCTCAGGTCATGATCTTAGGTTCCTGGGACCAAGCCCTGCATCGGGCTCCCTGCTCAGTGGGGAGCCTGCTTCTCCCTCTCCCACTGCTGCTCCCCCTGTTTGGGTTTTCTCACTCTCTCTTTGTCAAATAAATAAATAAAATCTTAAAAAGAGAGAGAGAGAGAGTAGAGAAGTGGTGGCGAGGGGCTGGGAGAGTGGGGGAATACTGAAAAAATGAGAAAAGAAAAACAAAGGAATGACTGATAGTGAGTCATAGTGAATTTCTTGATCTCCTTGGTGCTCGTCACTTGGCACTGAGGCAGAAAAGGTAGGGGACATAGTGGGACGGATCTCAGGTTCTTCCTCTGCCAAGCTACACTTTCTGAAAGGATACTGAGGGATTTTGAGTAGAACAAAGGATGTCCTAATAATTTCTTATTTAGCCAAATGGTTTTAAGTATAAAGACAGAGACAATGGACAGGTATTCTCAAGCACGCTAGAAATCAGAGCGCTTAGCTGCTGTGAGCCCTTTTGATTAAGGGTTCTGAATAAAACTATCGAACGTCAAAATCCAGCCAAAATAGAAGTGAATAAAAGTACAGGGTTTGGTATAAGATGAGTGGTGAACCTGAATTCTGTTTAAATATTAAAAAAGAAATATTGGCCATGTGAATTATTAGCAGCACATAATATAAATGATGTAAACCTTACAAATGGTAAGATACCTTAGGAAAATCATTGGGTGGGAGAAGGGAGGAGCCATGCAAGCATATCATGTCTTTTTTATTTTTTAAAAAAATTTATTTAGGGGTGCCTGGGTGGCTCTGTGGGTTAAAGCCTCTGCCTTCGGCTCAGGTCATGATCCCAGGGTCCTGGGATCGAGTCCCGCATCAGGCTCTCGGTTCAGCGGAGAGCCTGCTTCCCATCCTCTCTCTCTCTGCCTGCCTCTCTGTCTACTTGAGATCTCTGTCTATCAAATAAATAAATAAAAATCTTTTAAAAAATAAATTTATTTATTTTATTTTTTATTAACATGTAATGATTTGCTTCAGGGGTACAGGTCTGTGAATAATCAATCTCACACAGTTCACAGCACTCACCATAGCACATACCCTCCCCAAAGAGCATCATCCAGACACCCTATCCTTCCCACCCACACCGTTCCAGCAGCCTTCAGTTTGTTTCCTGAGATTAAGAGTCTCTTATGGTTTGTCTCGTGTCCTCCTTCTCAGCTGAAGAATCAATAGTCACTGAGTTGAAAATGTTTTAAAAAATGAGGGCTCCTCACTTAGAGTTTTATTGTATTTTTGTTACCCTTAGAACAACCTTTTAGAAAGCCATCTCTCACAGTGAAGATACATTTCTCTGAACTTCATGAATTCTTTGTGATGCTGTCACATGTCCCCCCTTCTCTAAATTTTATTTATTTATCTATTTATTTTTTTGGTCGTTACTATTTACCAGCTGCGGTGTGTGCCGTCGGAGATTGGATATAACTGGTGAGTTAGCATTCATGAACAGGTGATGTTGCTATGGAAAGGAAGCCGGTGAAATGCTGGTGAATCAGAGGTGAGATGCGGCTAAGGCAGGCCCCTCTGCGGCATGTATAGGGAAGATTCAGATGCTGAGCAGGAGGCGGCCCAGCTAGGGAGCACAGGGCACTATCCTGAGCAGGAAGAGGCCTGTTCCAGAAAGAGAACAAAGGCCTTGTTTTGGTGCCCTGTTTTGCTGGTACTCCAGCAGATGGTCAGACTGCTGCATAATCCTGTCCCTACCATACTCTTCATGCCTTGGACTGTGTCTTCGGTTTTGCCTATCCAGCTTTTAATCTTTTAAGACTGTCTGGAAGATGCTCAATGAATATGCAAAGCTAGATGAATGAATGAATGAATGAATTCTTTGAGAATATCAGATTAATGACATATCACAGTTTGTGGCATTAGCTTTTTTATATTACAGTTTAATCTGTTTTTATTTTATTTTTTTTTTTAAGATTTTATTTATTTATTTGTCAGAGAGAGAGAGAGTGAGAGCGAGCACAGGCAGACAGAGTGGAAGGCAGAGGCAGAGGGAGAAGCAGGCTCCCTGTGGAGCAAGGAGCCCGATGTGGGACTCGATCCCAGGACGCTGGGATCATGACCTGAGCCGAAGGCAGGTGCTTAACCAACTGAGCCACCCAGGCGTCCCCAGTTTAATCTGTTTTTAAAAGGTTTTATTTATTTGACAGAGAGCAAGCAAGTGTGAGTAGGGAAGGGGCAGAGGGAGAAGCAGACTCCTCACTGAGCAGGGAGCTCAACTTGGGGCTTGGTCCCAGGACCCCAGGATCATGACCCAAGCCAAAGGCAGACACCCAACCAACTGAGCCACCCAGGTGCCCCTAAAATTTAATATTTTAGAGGAGGTTGCCTTTTGGAAACATTTTACAGCATGTAATGTAGGCTTCTATATAATGGCCCACGAAACCAGACAGTTCGATATTCTCTCATCCTCTGGTGAACCACGTGCATTTGTCTTCTAAGACATTTAGGTTCTAAGACACATGTGCAGTCAGAGAAATTAAATTCATGGCCAAGATCCTCATCTGTATTTATTTGAGAAAACAGTAAGCTGAGATATTTTCTGTCAGGCTCACGAGGACCTTCTGGAAGCAACACCTTTGCTAATTCATGCTCACCTCTTCTTTGTCCTATGGATATTGAAACCTCAGTCATCAATAGGATGACTCTTGAAAGCAGGGTAATGAGTCATTTTAGTTCCTTTTTTAAAAATTTTTTTCTTTTTAGAGTTAAGTACTTTTTTTTTTTTAAAGATTCTATTTATTTGATAGAGAATGAGAGAGAGCACGAGATGGGAAAGGGCCAGAGGGAGAAATAGACTCCCCGCTGAGCAGGGAGCCCGATGCAGGACTTGATCCTGGGCCTCCAGGATCATGACCTGAGCCAAAGTCAGTCACTTAACCAATGTTAAGTGCCACCCAGGCACCCATTTTCGTTCCTTTAAAATAAATGTATCTTCGCTGCTTGGTGGGACTTTGCATTTTGACAAACAAATATACAGATTCATTATTTTGTTTAAGTTGGTCGTGATTTACTGGTTATACGTAGAATGCTGTGAGTCTAAACCCCATAACAGAGAGGGACAAAAATGGTCTCCACCCTAGATGCTCAGTTTAGTAAGATTAGCGGGAGGTCACTGACAGAGGTGGTGGGGAGCAACCCCAGGAATAGTATTCTATGTATAAGTTATTTTTGTCTTTGAAACACAGGCTGGAACGTCCTTTGAACCAGTGTTTTTCAACATGAAACCTATATCCCACTGATAGAGAATTTTGCCCCATTTCCCTCTCTTTAGTTTATATATGAAACAATAGGTATTTCAGAGTTTCCATACAGAAAATCTATAAAATTGCATTTTGTCTTGACTAGCTATGATTTATGGATATTTTGGTGGCTTCCATTGGGACATGAGTCTTGCCAACTACCTTGATATCTATCTGCAACTGTGCATTTCCTGGACACGTGTGTGACTGCATTGTCCCCAGGATTTGTCCCCTTGGTCCTGATGGCTTGTTTTCATTTCTGAGCGATTGGACTGGCGTGGCCAGCGGGGCATGAGCCCTGCTCCTAAAAAGGCCACTGGCCTCCTAGATTTAGGATGAAATCTCTCCTGACTCTTCGGTTCCCGATCTTTATTGTGTAATAACGTTCAGACAACTGACATAGTATGCTGGTTAAACAAAGTTTTCTGTGAATCTTTTGCAAGTGAAGAGAAGCTTGTCTGCTTGTTTGTGATGCTCATTCACTGCCCACAGAAAGGCTGGGAAGCCAGGCTGGGGCATGAGCCAGCATTTGAATCCCCATCTCTAGATGGCACCTGCTTTGTGACCTGACCCTCTCAGAGCCTCTTTTTTCTCTCCTCTAAACGGAGTACACTAGTCCAATTTCTTGTTTTCCTTGTTGTTGTTGCTTCTTTGTCCTTTGGCCAAAAAATACCTGAAACTGGATAGCACTGGAAAGCAGGTCCTTGGAGTCCTGAAGAATCCTAGTCAGATTCAGCTGGGTCTCAGGACGTGCTGGCTCAAGAAGTCAGTGCCGTGGGGAGCCCAAGCCTGTGTCTCCCTGACACAGCTCCTTATCCTGTTGTGTGACTGTCATTCTCTCTCCACGCTAGGCTGGCTTCCTCCCAAGTTGCTGGCTGGCTTCCTCCCAAGTCTCCACATTCACACAGGGAGCACACAGCCCCCCGCAGCTCCCTCACTTCAGACAGCTACGACCTGTGACTCCCACACCAGGAGCAACTAAAGTAATAAACAAATAAATAAATAAACTGGACCCCATGAAAATTGAAACCTTTGTACCATAAACAACACCTTCAAAGAGGCAGGATGGGAGAAAATATTTGCAAAATCATATCTGATGAAGGACTCCTATCCAGAATATATAAAGAATGTTTACAACTCATTAATAAAAAAGACAAATGAGGCACCTGTGTGGCTCAGTCATGTAAGCAACTGACTCTTGATTTCAGATCAGCTCATAATTTTAGGGTTGTGAGGTCAAGCCCCCCATCAGGTTCCACACTGAACATGGACACTCTCTCTCTGTCCCTCCTGCTCATGTGCTCTCTTTCTCTCTCTTAAAAAAAAAAAAAAAAGACAAATAAGAGCCCAATAAAAAAATAGACAAAAAATTCAGATAAGCATTTCTCCAGAGAAGATATACAAATGAGCAACAAGGACATGAAAAGATGCTGAACATATCCATCATCAGGGAAGTGCAAATCAAAACCACAGTGAGATACCAATTCATACCCACCAGGATGTCTAGAACCAAAAATACAAGCAAGCAAGCAAACAAACAAACAAACAAAAAAACCAAGAGAAACAGGTGTTGGTGAGGAGGTGGAGAAGTTGGAACTGTTGCACATTGCTGGTAGGAGTATATAATGGCACAGCCTCTTTGGAAACCAGTTTGGCAGTTCTTCAAAAAGTTAAAAGTAGCACTTCCATATGACCCAGCAATTCCACTCCTAGGTATATACTGAAGAGAAGTAAAAACCTATGTCCCCACAGAAACTTCTACATGATTATTCATTAGTGCTTTTTGTAATAACCAGAAAGTAGAACCAACCCAAATATCCACTGATGGATGGATAAATAAGATAGAGCATATTGTGGGATATTGTGTATTGTGGTATATGGCAGAATCGTATGCAGCAATGAAAAAAATGGGAGAACTGGTATGTGCCACAGCAGGAATGACCCTTGAAGACATTATGCTAAGTAAGAGAAGCCAGTCCCAAAAGACCACATATTTTGATTCCATTTTTATGAAATGTCCAGAACAAGTAAATTTATAGAGGCAGAAAGTAGATTAATGGTTGTCTAGAGCTGGGGAACTCGGAGAGGATGGCAAGTGGTTGCCAGTAGGTACAGAGTTTCTTTTGAGGGAATGAAAATGTTCCAGAATAAGATTGCGGTGATGGTTGCACATCTCTGAATATACTGAAACTCATTGCATTGTGACATTAAATAGGTAAACCTTACAGTCAGTGAATTGTATCTGAATGCTCAGTAATCGTTTTTAAGAACTTTAAAAAAAAAGGAATCTATATTAAATCTTGATTCCAAATTCCTGGGAAAGGACCCTGATCCAGGTATTTTTTTTGGGGGGGGGCCACCCCTCCCTGGTCCCAGAGTTGGATCCTGGTGTAAGAGCATGGTTACCATGAGGTTCGCATACCATTACCTGACAAAGCAGGGCGGCAGAGCGCGGAATAGAGAGAAGAGTGGGTTCCGCACATGAAGATCACACTAGTGTCTGCCTCAGGGAGTGATATTAGGAGAGAAAATGAATAACTACATGTGAGTCATCTAACACAGAGCCCAGTGCACCATACGTGCTGGTGGTAATGGCCGCATCGGGGTCATGGTGCTCCTTGAAGAATGGCAAGATTTAGTGCATATGTCAAAGCTCAAAAAATAATTGAGTAATGAACTTAACCTCAAGGAACCTGCAGATAAAACCAAGAATGAGAAGGATCTTTAATTGATAGGCAGTCAGGTCTATTGCCTGCTTGCCTGAGAATTGTTCCAGGTTTCTGTCTGTATTGTATTAACATTCCGTTGTTGCTGCCTTCAATATTATATATTCAGGGGTGGCCACCAGAAGCAAATAACCAGAATGAGGGTGCAGCGAGATGGGAGTGAGCTTTCCATAATGAGCCTTTGTGTCTGACACTCAGAGCAGGTTCCATCGTCTGCCACGTGAATGGTACCTACTTCACGGCATTGAGGTAAGGAGGAGGGAACAGATATTTAAAACGTGGGTATCTCACAGACAATCACAAAGCCATGGATACTGTGATTGTCGTCTTAATAATCACAGTGTGTATAATACACATATTATATATATACTTATATATACTGTATAAGTAATATAGCTTTATATGAAAATGAAATTTTCGAATTATGGGGGCGCCTGGGTGGCTCTGTCGGTTGAGCATCTGACTCCATTTTGGCTCAGGTCATGGTCTTGGGGTCACAAGATGGAGCCCTGCATTGAGGCTTCCCACTCAGTGGGGAGTCTGCTTCTCTCTCTCTCCCTCTCCTTCTCACCCCTCCACTCACTAGAGTGCTGGCATGCATGCTATCTTTCTAAAATAAATAAATAAAATCTTTAAAAATTCTTTTTGAACTATGCCAGTAAAAAACTTCACAAATAAACCACAACAAAAAAAAATTGAAATCCCCAAATTCTAGTCTCCTAAACAACTACTGTATTGGTATCTATTTGGAATGATTGTATTTATATATTGCTGTACAAAGGTGTGGACAGACTAGTAGTTTCCTTTTCCCTGAACATTTGCTAAATATCCTGTGAGCTAATAGATACGGATTTGTATCATCATTTTGAGGTTTATGGTTTTGGGTTTTTTTTTTCCATTTTTTGTTTTCAGATAATTTTAGACTTATAGAAGTTTGTGAAAATAGTACTTACACCTTTCTAAGACTCGGCTTATTGGCAGCTTCCTTTGGCCTATCAGGCTATCACAGGCTTCTTACCCTTAGTTTTTAGATTTTATTTTTTCCTCTAAGCCCTTATTCCAGCCAAAAAATATTGCTAGATTTTGAATATGCCCATGATTTATAACAGTAGAGTAAAAGCCCTCACCTTATTAGATCCTTGTTTCTAAAATTTAGTTCTGTAACAGAAATCCTTGGTTTAATCTCTTATTTTGAAAATTAGAAGTTGTTTCATCTTCCCACTTGGTGGGTCCCTGAATTTATGGCTTCTGTTTCCCCTCATTACTGTTTGCCAATCAGCCAGCTCTTTTCCGAGCCCCCCTCTTTCTTGTATCACTCAACCTAGCTAACAGTGACGCCCTCCGCAACACACGAGTGACATTCTGCCTTGTACCCCTTATTAAGTGCAGGATCTGCCCTCCAGGTGTTCATTGGAAATCGTTTTAATGACTCATTCATCATTTTTCCTAACCTCAGATAAAAGTGTCCTTACCACTCTCTGCCCAACCCCTGAGGCTATATCTACATAAATTATTATGTGTTACAAAAGCAGCCCGTGAGTAGATACCCGTTTCTGTATCAATCATCATAAACTCTTTTATGCTTTAATAGTCCACAACTTCAAAATCTCAGTGGCTTACAAAAGTTTGTTCTTATTCCCATTCTATGTCTGTCCTCGGTCGGCTGTGGCCCCTGGGCTGCAGTCTGATGGAACCGTCCCTCCACAAAACATGGCAGGTGGCCGAAGGAAAGAGTACAACCAGAAAGCAGCACAGCACCTCTGCCTGCCCGCTTCGTCAGCCTGAGCAAGGCCATTGGCCTCATGCCCAGGGGCGGGGAAGCCGTGGCCACGAGTCACTCAGAAAGAGGGAAGCTAGACATGCTTGGTTAGCCTCACCAGGGACAACCACAACAGCATCTTGTTTAAAATGTTAGCTTTCCATCTGCCTTCTGCTCAGGTCATGATCCCAAGGTCCTGGGATCGAGCCCCGCATCGGGCTCCTTGCTTAGCAAGAAGCCTGCCTCTCCCTCTCCCACTCCCCCTGCTTGGGTTCCCTTTCTCACTGTGTCTCTTTCTGTCAAATAAATAAAAAAAATTTTTTGAATTTTAAAAATAAAATAAAATGCTAGCTTTTGAGATGCCTGGGTGGTTCAGTCCGTTAAGTGTCTGCCTTAGGCTCAGGTCATGATCCTGGGGTCCTGGGATGGAGCCCCAGGATGGGCTTCCTGCCCAGCAGGGGAGTCTACTTCACCATCTGTCCCTCCCCCAACTCATGCTAGCTCTTGCTCTCTCTCTCTCAAATAAGTAAAATCTTTAAAAATAAATAAATAGATAGATAAATAAATAAAATGTTAGCTTTCATTTTTCTCCTTATAAACAGAAATGCAGCAAACATCATCTTTTCTTCATACTTGTTTTCTCCTTTTTATTTACTAAGGATAAATTTATAGCCTAGACTTACTGTGTTAAAACGTTTGGTGTCAAGGCTGCTGTGACCCCACCTGGTGTCTCTACATACAGATGAGCCCGCAGGCAGTGGCTGGCCAGGTGGGTAACAGCTTGGTGTGAATAAGGCAGTATCCTTTGCAACCCAGGCAGGGGATGTGGCTTGACAGGTGGGTGGTGGTTCCACTCGCCGCCCCTCAACAAGAAGGTAGGGCAGTGCACTGTCTTGTTAGCTGTGGGCAGGGCTTACCCAAAATCCCAGAAAATGCAGGTTGCCATCCAGAGAAAGTGCAGGCTTTCAGAAACTACTCATGTGTCCTGACTCGTGGGGCCCACAGAAGAACAAAAACCCTGGGTTTTTCATAGATCAGCAAAGGAAAGACATTCATTGTATAGAATTCATTCTACTCAGTAAATTATATTGAGTTTCTGGATAGAGCACGACACAACAGAAAAAAATGTGACTAAAATGCACCTTATCTCCCGGTGTTCAATTTCTCATTTGCGAAATGGGAACTGCCTTCCTTAGAATTCAGTTCTTTTATTAATCCTGACAACAGAAAAGTTCTCCAGACTTCTAACAAAATCTCACTGGTCAGCTGTGGGTGATGGGGAAATGAGTTAGAACGGTCTGAATACAAAGAGGAGGAAAGGTAATGATTTAAATTGGATAATAAAACTCTGGACAACAGCCTGAGTGACCTTGAGATAGACTGGGCTTGGAAAAACCACCCTCCTGGGGACCCGGGGAGACCCTGCTCCCGGACAGAAGCAAGGATGTTCCCAGCCGCAGTCCAGAAATTTTCCCAGGAGCTGCATCACTTCCTTATTTTATTCTGAGTTGGGTTCTGAGAAGATGATTCTGTGGTTCTGCTGTCAGCCTGAGCTGAGCTAGTTGAGGGCAGTGTTTGGGGGATTTTTGTTTGTTTATTAGTCTGTCTTTTTAAATGTGTTGTCACACGACAGATGCCTTCTTACTGTTCAGGTTCAGGTCCCCTCTGAAGCATCCCTCCTGGGAGCAGCTGGGTGGGTGGACCCTGTTGGCCATCGCCCACTGTGACTCCTGGAGGGCAGGGGCCTCATTCCCTTCCACGTGGACCCTCCCCTCTCTCAGCACCTGCCTTAGTAGATGTGTACTGTTTTGATTTTTTTATATCTCATTTATAGGCTTCATTGTTTTTTTTTTTTAAAAAAAGCACTTAAGTCAGTTATAAATCTAACATATAAATCAAGTTCTGCTGGATATTTGCTTGCCAAAGGATTTACTCTAGGATTCCTTCAAGTAATAAGCATCTCGGTGTACATTTAACACATGATTCTAAGTTTTAAAATAATTTTCTTTAATATAATAGGATCGGTTCAGTAAAACAGACAAAACCACACAAAACAAATGGCATTGTGGTTGAGATGGCTTTTTTCCCCCCCTTCTCTTTTCTGGCTTTACAAGGAAAGAATAAAAGATCTTCTTTGCATAGAACAAAAAAGGCATGTCTGTATCTGGACCCACCACCCAAGGCTTAACGTTACCTTACATTAATTCAATGAGTAGACTTTCCGGATGCATGTCACTTGTAATCTTCTGATCTGAGGGAGGACAGTAGCTGAGTGCACAAAGCAGTGTCTTTGCCTCAGCAAGGAGAAGCTTTTCGCCTGGAGACCTGTGGGGGCCCATGAGGGATATGTGCCACCCCTGGTCCGTCACCATTGCCAGGAGGAGGAGCAGGGCTAGCAGCATCAGATGCCACCTGCCCTGTGGGCTAGAACCGTGGGGCCTCCACTTCTCCGAGAAGAAGCCCTAGTCCTTTGGGCAGGGAGAAGGAACCTGCCCTGTCCCTCGGGAAGCTGCCGGTTGGTTATTCTTACAGATTGCGCATCATGATCCCGCTGATGAACAGCTGCCTATAGGAGTCAGGGGAGGGAGTGCTGCCCCTTTTCCCAGTGGGAGAGGACCTCAGTCCCTCTCCCTATTTCTTCATGCCCTGGTGTTCTGTTTCCTGAATGAATCCAACTAGGTTCCTTCCAGTATAGACTGGGTTCTGAGGATCTTCTCAAAATGAGCTCCCACAGAACGTACCATCCCCTCAGGGGCCATGGGGGAAGGCCAGTGGCAGAGGGGCTGGAAGCCCTAGATCCTCAGTGTCCTTGGGTACACATTAGCCAAGTGACCTTCATCTAGTTCCTTGCTGGATAGATGGCTTTGTTCATCTCTAAGAGAGGATGATTTTACATCACCCTGATGCCCTTGAGGGATGGTTGTGATGATTAGATGGAGGACAGATGTGAGGGGTCACCCAGATTTGGGACCGAGGAGCTGAAGGGAGTCCTGGGTCCTGTAGCAAGATGCTCCCTACTCAGGCATGTTGCTTCTACCTGCTAGAATCTGATGCCTGTGAAGAACTGCTCCCCACTGCCAGAGCATCACAGAAGTCCTGGCAGAGGGCATTTGGAGGGACATGTCCACATTGCATGGATTTGGACAAAGGCACACATGCCACCAGGGACCCTTGGCCATTTGTTTTGTGTGGTTTTGTCTGTTTTACTTAACACACCACCCTGGGCCCTTGGCGGGGCCAACAGGAGGGCTCAGAGTTTTCATGCATGCCTTGGATAAGGGACTGGGAACAAATGCTGAGAAAAGCCAGGTGCCTCCTTTGCAGCCCATTGAGAGTCAGGGCAGGTGGCTTAGAGGATGTGGGGGTTCATTCCAGCCTTGACAAGGCCCTGTGCTGTTGTATAACAGAGAGACAATTGGCCATTATGTGCATGGATTCATACCTGGGCAGACATGAACCACTCAGTAAGCTTTTTTGGAATGTCAGCATACCTTTAAATACCATTTTCTTAAAAGTTAGGGTCCTTCCTTACATCTTCCTATTGCTAGAGTTTGGATGTGTCAGACGATGGTTGCAGCAGGCTTGTCTCCCAGGGCTGTTGTTGGCTGTCTTTCCAGCTCTTTGTCTTTGTCAAGTAATAAGCATCTCATTGCACCAGCAGGGCTGCCCAGGGGCCTATGCTGCCCCATGAGTTGTCAGCTGGAGTGACACTTCTGGGTTGGGATACTTAATTGCTGGAGTGTAATCCTTCAGAGCTCTCCTCTCTGCATGGTCATGGGTAATGTTTGGGGTTGTCTGCCCCACCAGCCTGTAGCTCAGAGTAGGGGATTCTGGGGCACAGCCCCAGCTGGCCTGCAGCTGACTGACTCTGTAGCAGGAGCAAAAAATGTGCCACCAGAGTATTAGCTGGGATTGATACTCTCACTGCTTTTTTTTTTTTTTTTTTCCTTTACAAGCTGTTATCAGACTGATCCTGTGCCTTAATACCAAGGCAATCTGATCATTCCTCTGGTGGCTTTTCGGATTTTCCAATAAGGAATCTTTTCAGTCATTCTCAAAAAAAACAGGAATGCAGCCTCTCAACTGCAGAGGCAAGAATTGGATGTGGATATCCCAGGACATCTATGTTCACAGAAGCATTTTGGAAGCTAGAAAGCTCTGTGAAATGGTGAAACTGGAGATTTCCCCCATTTTTGCTTCATGATGCTAAAATATGTTCCATTGAAAAATAAGTAAGATTCCTTGATCTAATAAGTTTGGGAAATGTTAGATGCTCTCATTTGGTTTTAAAGATATACACTGCCCATTAGCATACCAAAGGCTCTAAGAAGGCCTGCAGTAAAGAAATTGTTTACTCAAATGGAGACCGGCACATCCCTGGCCTGCACCATCACCTGCACAATGGGATCCTCTCGGCATGGGACCTGGGAATCTGCATGGAGAACACACCACATGTGATATTCTCCAGTATTTGAGAAGCTTTGCACCAGATGCATTCTTCCCACTTTCTCTTGGTTCAGAGTCAGGTTCTAAAAGTGGTCCGTTAGGTTCCAGCCTTGAGGCCCAGGGGGTAGTGTCTCAAGTTTGCCCTAGGGATGTGTCAAGGCCTCATACCCGTGTGTGTATTGAGTTTTGTAGCCTATGGAAGTGACAGCTAAACGCCTACATTTTACAGGAGGCTGCTACTTGCCCATTAAAGCCCAGAGTACTGAGGACCAAGTGGTGAGGTCACTAAGGTGGTTGCTGTGGGAGTCAGGGGCCACGTGCCTTGTGCAGAGCTGAGCCTCATCTTTCATGACAATACTGTGGCTCAGACTGGCGAAGCCTGCCCCACAGTTGACAGATCCACTGATCTGTCACACTGATCATCCACACAGTGCCACAGTAAAGGGTGATACGGTTGGAGACAGCCAGGCATGGGAGCAGGGGAGGGGGCTCCGTGGCCGCTGGTCCACCTGTTCTTCCTCTTGGATGCCTTTAATCTCAGCCATCCACGTGGTGCAGGAGTTCTTAATGCCTTTAATGAGGCAGTTCTTCTGGAATTTGTTCAGGCATGAAGGAGAGAAATCTGACTCTTTTAATCAGCCCATGAAATGGCTTCAGGGCTTGCATTTCCTTGGGGGCTGTAATTCATGTCACTCCAGTCTCCCCCAAGGCTGTTTTCATCTCTCTCTTAGGAAGGGCACCTGCTGGGGCGCCTGGGTGGCTCAGTGGTTAAGCCGCTGCCTTCGGCTTGGGTCGTGATCCCAGGGTCCTGGAATCGAGCCCCACATCGGGCTCTCTGCTCGGCAGGGAGCCTGCTTCCTCCTCTCTCTCTCTCTGCCTTCCTCTCTGCCTACTTGTGATCTCTGTCAAATAAAGAAATAAAATCTAAAAAAAAAAAAAAAAAAAGGAAGGGCACCTGCAAAGGAGGGAGAGTACAGATCTTCCTCGACTTATGATCGGGTTACGTTAATAAACACATCGTGAGTTGGAAAGAGCCTCAGCTGAGATGCATCTGCTACACGCAACCAGTGGAACATCATAGCTCAGTGTAGCTCACCTGGGTGGGCTCCAGTCACGTACGTACGTTAGCCCACAGTTGGGCAAAATCATCTAACACAAAGCCCATTTTATAATAAAGTGTTGAATATCTCACGGAATTTATCGATCACTGTACTGAGAGTGAAGAACAGAATGGTTGTAGGGGATAGAATGGTTATAAGGCTGTTGGTTGTTTATCCCAGTGATGGCACGGCTGTCCAGGAGCTTCGGCCGCTGCCGCTGCCCAGCATCACGATGGAGGGTTGTACTGCATTTTCACTAGCCCAGGAAAAGATCAGAATACAGTACTTGCACCATCACAAAGTCAAAAAGATCATAAGTTGAACCATCATAAGTTGAAATTGTCTGTAATTTAAATTCTGCCCCTTTTGTATTCGGATTACTTCTCAATGGCTGACGGCCGGGATGGCCTTTCGAAAGGGATTGCCTTCCGCCGGCTGATGCTGTACCCACCTGATTTCTGCAGATCAGAGTCCTGGGCAAGGGGCCTCCAGGGGGAGTCCTGAAGGCATAAACAGATGGGCTTCCCCAGGGACAAGGTCCGTGGGAACATTCTGGTTTGATGGAGCTCTGAGTCTGGTAACTCGGGGAAGCGTAAGGCTGTACTGAGTCTGGGGTCCCACTCTCAGGGCACCTTTGTTACTGGTCCCCAGGTCAGTGGGTTGTACAGCCCTGGGGTTGTGAGCATGGATAAGGACCAGCTCAGAAGGACCCAGGTCAGTGCCCCCTTTGTCCCTGTGAAGACTGGGAGCACAAGGTAGTGGGACCCAGCTTCTTCAGGTCTCTTCTGGGCCATGTTGTCCAGATACTGGTGACAGTGAAGCTGACCCTTTAGCACCCCACTTGTCCTGCTGCCCAGCCCCAGCCTACTCCCCTTTCCCAGCCTTTCTGCACCCCACATGGTAGCTTCCAGACCCACAGGGCTGGGCCCTCTTCTTTCTAACACCATGAGCTTTGGGAACATCTGTGGCTGATTGCTTCCCTGTCCCCACCTTCCTTTATATGTCAAAACTGTGTTCTGGATTCCTGTCTCTCTCAAAGGAACAGAAAACACACTCCCTCGCATGCACATAAACCACAGCATACACTCTTACGTGTTCACACACTCACACACCTGAACACCTGACACAGGGGAAGGTACACAGGTCTGCACCCGCACTCACACAGTGTGCGTGCACAGGCACGTTCACACATGCACACATGTGCCACAGAGCTGCACATGTGTGCCGCACATGGATGCAAACATCAACACACACAAGAGGGTGCACAGCCTGTTCACCAAGGTCTCACGTTCCCATTGCATTTCCTGGTCTCCCTTGGGCCCCAGACCCCAGAGAGTTGTCAGCCTGTCCTTTTCCTCTGCTCTTCACCCAGTCCCTCGCCAAAGCTCAGCCTCAAAGCATATCCTGAGTCAGCCTAACCTCCTGACTGCTCTCTGCGTCTGCTCCACACAGCTGCCAGAGTGATTTTTAATACCATGAGCCAAATCCTTTTACCCTTCTGCTTATAACTGCCTCCGACCAAGGCTTCTCATGCTAGAAGTGTGAGAATCTCCCGGGATCTACATCCTGCCTACAAGCCCACACTCAGTCCTACCTCAGGTGTCTCCAGGTCCCTGGGCAGCAACCCTCCTTCTTGCACCACCCAGAGTGGCTGGAGCATCCACAGGGTCTGGGCCCTTGTGGATATCCCAGAAGGCCCTTCTTAACTCCCTGTCATAGTGGCCCCAGCACCCTTCTGGTACCTTCTTTCCTATGAGCACGCTCTGCAAAGGGTCTCTTTGAGGGGGTCTCTTTCCTGTTCACATCTGTCTCCAGCCCACGGAGGGGAAGCTCTTCACGGGGGACCTCCTTGTGTAGCCCTGAGAGTGACTGGCTTCCCCCACCCACAGCCGTGCCTCCTGGGCAGACCACCTTATGGCTCTGAGCCCAGTTTCCTCATCTCAAGGAAAAAGCTTGACCTCTAGGGTGTGCATGTGTAACCTTTAATGAAATGTATTGTCGTGATCGTGTAGCAGTAGTCTGTCAGGACTTGCAAAGCAGCGCAGTGAAGGAGAAGATTTACCCAAGATCCTGCCCATGTGCTGGACTGCCTTGCTGTGCTCTCCAGCCATGTGGGAGGTTGTAGGAGGCGCAAGTTGCCGATAAGTATTGATTCTTTGGAGCTGCATCTGGAGAGGGTATGAGACCTGGTGCAAACCCACTAGCCCTTCTTGTCACTCCCAGACTGCGGGTTGCTTGGGTGCAAGTGGGTACAGGACTGTACATGCTCCAAGCTTCCTGGGATGTATTACAGGACATCCAGCGATACCTGTGCTGCCAGAGGCTGGGCAAGGGTCTACATTTGCCTTTGCAGATTCAGACCCGCCTTCCTCCTGCTCCACTGTCCCCATGGGCTTCCTCAGTGGGTTCTGCGGTCTCTGGCTTTCTGCTGGGTTGGACCTGTGTACCTTCCCCTGTGTGATGTGTTCAGGTGTGTGTGTGTGAACACGTAAGAGTGTATGCTGTGGGTTATGTGCATATGAGAGAGTGTGTTTTTTGTTCCTTTGAGAGAGACAGGAAACCAGAACACAGTTTTGACATATAAAGAAGTGAAGTCCAGCAGGAGCTTGGTGGGGTGTTCCTGACTTCTTCCCTTCTTTCCTGAGGTCACCACTCTGCTCCAACCTATTTTGGCATATGGTCCATGTAGCTCTCTCCTGCCTGTCTGTGGGGTCTTATACTCTCCCATGTGGGTCTCAGTGGTCCTTTGCCCCCACCTTTAGGAATAAAACTTTATTAACCCCTTCTTGAATTGTCCTTACCCCTATGCTCTGCTGTCCCTTTCCCGTCTGGAATCTTCCCCATCTCAGCCTGAGCTTTCCTCTCAGCATCACAGCACACAGCCCAAAGTTCAGCCCTTGATCGAGTCCTCCCCACCTGCTTTTCTGAACAGACCATGTGCGTGTTTGCCTCAAACCTACCTGTGGGTTTCTCTAGCACTGAGCATGAGAAAGCCCAGACAGCTTAGTGGAGAAGTGCAGCATGGATGGCAGGCTGGGTCCGGGAATGTGTGGGTAGAGTAAATGGAGGACGGTTTTATTATCCTGAGCTGGGATACACACAGTCATAAAAGGAATTCCCACAGAAGACCTCTAAATCACGAACTTCTCTAGCTCTACCTTGCTGAGATTGGGGGGAAAATTCCACTTCTGGTTCCTCTTTAGACTACTTTCTCCAGGGACACCTGGGTGGCTCCGTTGGTTGGACAACTGCCTTCAGCTCAGGTCATGATCCTGGCGTCCCGGGATCGAGTCCCGCGTTGGGCTCCCAGCTCCACGGGGAGTCTGCTTCTCCCTCGTTCATGCTCTCCCTCACGGTCTCTCTCTCAAATAAATAATAAATAAATAAATAAAATCTTTTTTTTTAATTTATTTTTTATTTATTTTCAGCATAACAGTATTCATTATTTTTGCACCACACCCAGTGCTCCATGCAATCTGTGCCCTCTCTAATACCCACCACCTTGTACTCCAACCTCCCACCCCCCGCCACTTCAAACCCCTTAGATTGTTTTTCAGAGTCCATAGTCTCTCATGGTTTACCTCCCCTTCCAATAAATAAAATCTTTAAAAAAAAAAAAAAAAAGAATACTTTCTCCAGCAAGTGAGGTCCATGTGCATTTTCCCCTTGAACAGGTGAAAGGGGAGCTGGTGGGGTCCCATGATGGATTTCCTTGGTCTGTGTTGATGGGTGAGAAGGAAGGGGGTGATGGGCCCAATCAGTGGTCGCTGTTGGACTTCCCAGGTGCCCTCTAGGCTCCCTGAAATGCAGCATGCTGTGGCCTGGGACACAAGTGTCAAGCCCAGACTAGATATCCTCCAGACCCTGGAGGAGAGGCAGGGGCTCTGCACAGCCATCAGCCATCAGTGGTTAGTCCCTAGCCTTGTCCTGATGATTCCTCTCCTTCTGAAAGCCGTGGAGCTGGACCCTTCCCACCCCACTTCCCTATGGACACCCGCCAGCATTGTTCACAGCCCACTCACAAGATGTTGCCTCCTGTGGATCACCTCTGTCCTGGTCCTCGGGCTGTCAAGGACCTTTTGCTCCCATAGTGGCTGTCACCTCCCTCCTAGGATATTAGTCACCTGCCATGTCTCCCTCCAGCTCATGGAAGACAGGACCGCTCTTCCCACCCCACAGGCCTCATGCTGGGACACAATGAGCCAGCCCCCTGTTGCTGATGAGGATTGATTGTCTTTATTGCTCAGGAGGCTGGTCCTTGTTGACATCCTGCCTCCCAGGTAGGACATGCTCCTCATTTGGCCTATGGCTCCATCCTTCTCAACATTGAAGTCCCAGCCACCTGTCTGAAGTGGCCCTCATGTCCCTGCCCTGTGTTCTCACAACACCTCCCAGAGTCGTCTACTCATCTGTCAGTCTGCACCCGAAGCGTGTGTTTATTGCTACTGCTGTCACTGGAGTTTCTTTCCTTTTGTTTGGTTTTTGGCCTGTCTTCCTCCTACTGGAAAGCTGGCCCCAGGCAGGTGCCATGTACCCAAATACCCATTGCCCCAGTATATGATTAGATCTCAGCTGTTTTTGTGGGTGGAACGAATGACTGAGTGAATGAATGAATTCATGGTCGCATCTCTGTGTGCAGCCCTGAAAGGCTGGTAGGGAAGAAGCACGTTGCTTTCGTCCAGGGGACATCATGTTCTGGCTGGGTCACACTGCCTGCAGGTGGGCCCCTGGCCCGTTGTAGCACCGTGCACGTGGCTGGCTCTTGTTGTGTCCCAGTGTCCTCACTGTGGAGTGAGGACAGTGAGGCCATTGTTGTGAGGGTAGATGGCCACCATGTGCAGCCCTTTAGATCAGAGCCTGGAGGCTAGTGCTAGTGGAGAGAATCTTATTCCCACTGCTTCTGCCTGTCTCCTCCTGCCACACACAGACTGGATGCATGCCCCACATACCACATGTTATAGACCCCACGCACCATGCACACAGATACTGCACACACACACACACACACACACCACACATACACAAATGCACCACACATACATATATGTACCACCCACACCATGTACACACCACACTCATGCGCAAACCACACATACATATATGTTTCGTGTATGTACCACACACTGCACATGCTGTGTGCATGTGCATATGTGCCACACATGTGTGTCACACACAAATGAACCATATGCATATCATACACATGCACATATGTATCACAGTTCACACATCACATATATACCACACACATATACCACAGGTATGCATAGGCACATATCACCCGCATATACCATAACCACAAACACCCCACATACATGCCACAACACTCAATACCACCTACCATACACAAATCATATCCCACATCTACAGACACACACACACACAATATACACACACTGTATATCACACACCACACACATACCCACATTCTTCACCCCACATACCACACACACTACATACCCCACATGCCATAGACACACCATCATACCATATATCACACCACACAGACACACCCCACATACACACCAAAGTCCCAAACACACCATGTACCACACATAGTACACACATGTATACCATACTGATACTCACCCCCCATACATCATAGACCCACACATGCACCACATACCACACGCACTCCATGCTACACACCACACATACACAATACCCCACATACCACAAACACCCCCATACACACCATATATCACACACCACACCCACATACCACGAACACATCGTACCCCCAAACACACTACACGCACACCATATGACACATACATATGCACACCATATATCACACCATACATACACTTACCACATATGCCACACACCACAAACATGCCACATACCGCACACACCACACACACCATATACCACATACAAACCACACACCCCTATACCATATACCTCACACAATATACACCATATATCACACATCACACATGCACTGTATCCAACATCCCCACATATACCACTTATTACACACAACACACACATACACACCACACAGACATACATACACACCTATCCCACATAACACACATCACAGATACACATACACACACACATACACACACACACACAACACACCCCACATGATGCATGTACACACACCACACACATACCACACATGCAGACCATATATACACATACCCTACAGACACAAATACGCCACACAAACACAACACACCCCATCCTATTCCACACGTACACAACAAATCAATCAAAAGGTCCCATAATTCATTTCCCCAAACATCTCGTACTCTGTCTGCCTCTTTCCAATTGCTCCGTCCTGGTTGCAGCCATCACTGTCTCTCCCTGACTGAAAATATTATTATCTTTTCCTCCAAATGTAATTTAAATTGCTCTTAATGGTAGGGACTGAGACAGGATGTTGAATCCATGAGATGCCCCTGCCCCTGCAGTGCCTGATCTGGGTATAATGTATTTTCGACTTGCTTTGCCCTCTCTTGTCAATAGGAAACCCTGCTCTGGAGACAAGAGCAAGACACGCTCTGTCCAAGGGCATACAGTATGGGGCTGCAGCAGCAAGGTTCAGCCTGATAGATTTGGGGCTTTCTCCTCAGAGGGCCCTTGGCCTTATCCTATTGGATATCCTTTAGGATTCAGACCTTCCTGGGCACGAAGGTCTGGGCTGGCTGACACTGCACAGCTAAGGGACTGGCATTTGTGAGCAGTTCCAGAAGGGACCAAGTTAGTCCTTGGAGCACCCAGGCTCCAAGGGTGGGTTCAGAGCCATCACAAAAATGACTCACTTACGGTGAACGTACAAGTCACTGTCACCAACTCTTGAGGTTGTGTTAGTCTTCTTGGGCTGCCATAACGCAAGAATGGGTGATTTAAACAGTGAACATTTATTTTTTCATGGTTCTGGATGCTAGGAGTCCAATATCAAGTGCTGGGGAGACCTCTCCACTTGGCTTGCACGCTTCCATCTTGCTGGGTTTTCCCATGGCGTCTCCTGTGTGTTGGGGGGAGGGAAAGAGAGCAAGTAATCTCTATATCTCTTTCTCTGCATAAGGACACTAATCCTGTCCGATTACCAAGGACCCCATCTCTGAATACATCACAGTGGGAGTTAGAGTTTCAACCTATGAATTAGTGGGACATGCTGTTCAGTTCATAACAGTGGTGGAGTTTCAGCTAGGTTTTGCTGTGCCCCTACTGTCCTACATGTACTGTCTGTCTAAGTGGACCTATATCCTTGGAGCTCTGCCATGTGGGCTCATGGCCAAGACAGCATGTCACGTATAGAGGGGGACTCTCCTTGTCTGCTGCAATGATCTCCCTTCTCCTGCTGCCTGTTGAACTGTGCTCTTCTTTTTAACCTGGTACTTCACAGTGATTCCATGGAAAGCCTTGGAGAGGGTTTGGCTGGGATTCTGTTGGACTTACCACTTCACCTTTCTAAGACCGTGCTCTTATCTCAGAAATGGGGAAAACATACTCACCTAGTATCAGGATGTCAGTGATCCAGTTAAAGAAATACTGTGGAAGTCTTTAGTAGATTAAAAAATGCTTATACACAAGAAAGGAGTTATTATAGATGCTATCACTGAATTACTGACATTCATAAATAAAATGTTTCAGTAAATGTATCAGGAATCTGCTCAGATCTGAGTAATAGAAAACCAACCAGCTAATGACTTGTTTTCCACAACTAAGGAAGAGTCCCAGGGTTACTGTCTGGTTTAGAAATTTGACCCATCTGCTCGACATCTCCGTAATTCTCTGGACTGCGTGGCCACAAGATGGCTGCTGAAGCCATAAGCATTATGTCCTAGTTCAAGGGAGAAAAGGGGGCCAGTGCTGGCTGCTATCTGATTCCCTTTTATCAGGATTGCAAAGATCTTCTGGAAGTCTGCCAGGTAGTTTACTGCTTAGGTTTTATTGGCCAGAACTGGGTCATGTTGCTACCACTAGCTCAAAGGGAAGCAGGGAATGTAGGAGACACTTTTGCCACCATTGACTTGTGCTAACCAAGACCCATCACCTGAGGCCAGGCATACTCACCGCCACCACCACCACCACCAAAATCAGGTTTCAATAGTAAGGCAGAAGGAGGAGAATGGGTGTTGTAGAGTCAACAAGGAAAAGGTGTGTTCCTCATAGGCTCATACTTTGCTTCCTATGAGTTGGGATTCAGAATTGCCCGTGGTAGCACCTGAGATGGGAATAGAAAACAGGGTTTAGGCTAGTTTAAGGTTAGATATGAGTCTCATTTGGCAGTGTGCAGGTGTTGGAAAGGGGCCTGCCCTCCATCAACTGTACCTGGTGTTCTGCCCTCCACTGTATGCCTGCTTTCTTTCCTGTTGGTATCTGTCTTGCTCTCCTCCACTATCCCTTGGTCCTTTGACTTCCTTTGGCTTTGCTTTTCATTCAGTCTCCACTTTGGTCAATTGTGCAAAAAGTTAAAAAATGTGATATTGGTTCTACTTCAAAGTCTTTCATCAAGAAACGTAAGACGGTGTTAAATGTAAATGGAAGAAGCCCAGGCTTCAACCAACCCATGTGGAGGCTAGGGAGACCAGAGCCAGGCTCCCTTGGACACCTGCTCTGCTGAAGGAGGTCAGTACAGCTGCCCAGCAGTTGTGAAGCCCAGGAAGGGAATGTGTGTCTTTCATTTGTTCTCACACTGATGTGAGTACCCTTGTGGGCAGAGCCTGGCAAGACTTTGGGTCTTGCTGTCCCAACAGCAAAAAATATGAAAGAGAACCCGATGCCACAATTTGGTATCTCTTAGAAGGAAAGTGTTATACTTTGACTCTGAAAAAATAAAGGAAGGTCCTAGATAAATGTGGATGGTGATCTTGAGGCTGATTCTAAGCAAAAAGATGGTAGGGTCAAGAAGGATAACACAGCAAAGCTCAAATTGGACCTCTGGGTCAGACACTTTCTTCTGTTTCCAAATAGTCTGTTCCCTGAGTTTGTCCCAGCTCATGTTCCTGAAAGCGCTCATCTGAATGGGGTGCATGCTGGGAAGATTCGACAGGTGTTACTGTTAATACTTGGCTGTATTTCAAGAAATGTGTGCATTCCCTTGGGGCTCTTCTAACAGAGAGGCAAATTTTGTTCAATAAGAAGATGTTTTCTTTGCTTTGAAAGTTTATCCTGGTATCTTGCTGATGGTTTGACCATTCTTGAATTATGTTTTAACTGAAAATTTGTGAAGAGTATTTGAGGTTTTTGTGTGTTTTTTTTTTTTATTGGCATGAAATTTTTACCCCAACATATACAGGCATTTCTTTTGGGGTTCCTAAAACCAATTCCTATTTGGGGAGTTTCCTTCACACATGACACCATACAATTCTTAGACACCAGTAGGGTGTCTGATAATTCAACTTCATTCTGACACTGTCTACCCAAAGATAACATCAGATTCTGTTGCTTAAGGGTTCAGTCCTATAGGGTTGCTCCCATCCCTAATTTAAGATGCTTGTGGCAAGCCTCGGGCTGCTGTTGCCTGTCCTTCTGATCACCTGGCTGCAGATTAGAGGTGCTGCCTGCTTGAGCTCCTTTAATTTGCTAGAGCGGCTCATAGGACTCAGGGAAACACTTACATTCATCAGCTTATTAAAGGATGTGATCAGTTTGCAATGACATGGATGGAACTAGAGGGTATTATGTGAAATAAGTGAAGTAAGTCAGTCAGAGAAAGACAATAATGAGATCTCACTTATATGTGGGATTAAAGAAACAAAACCAGAACATAGGGGAAGGGAGGGAAAAAATAAGACAAAATAGCGAGGGAGACAAACCTTAAGACTCTTAATCATAGGAAACAAACTTGAGAGTTGCTGGAGGGGAGGAACGTGGAGAGATGGGGTAACTAGGTGATGGACATTAAAGAGGGATGTGGTATAATGAGCACTGGGTGTTATGTAAGATTGTTGAATCACGGAACTCTACCTCTGAAACTATTAACACACTATATGTTAATTAATTTAATTTAAATAAGAAAGAAAGGGATAGAAAGAAAGAAAGAAGAAAAGAAAGAAAATAAATGATCGAAGATAGGAATCAACATCCAGATAAAGAAGCACACGGGATGAGGTATGGGGAAAGGGCAGGGAACTTCCTCTCTGGCTGGGCCACTCTCCCTACATCTCCATGTGTTCATCAACAAGGAATCTCTCTGAACCCAATCCTTCTGGGTTTTTATGAGGACTTCATTGCATAGTCATGGTTGACTAAGTCTTTTAGTCAATTATGGAACAAAATATTGTGTTTGGATTTTCTTTCTTTTGACCCCGTCTTAGTCTGTGCTGGTTGCTATAACAAAATACCACACTGAACTGCTTCTAGGGGGCTGAGAAATTGTATTCTCTCCATTCTGGAGGCTGGGAATCTGAGAGCACAGCACCAGCATGGCTGTCTTCTGGTGAGAGCATTCTCCTAGGTTGCAGACCTTGTGTCCTTCCACAGTGGAACACAGAGGGAGCTCTGTGGGATCTCAGTTGTAAAAACACTAATCCCATTCAGGAGAGCTCTACCTTTATGATTTAAACACCTCCCAAAGACCCCACGTCCTAATACTCATCATCTTTGGAGGGTAGGATTTCCAAACACGAATTTGGGCAGGACACCAACATTCAGACTATAGCAGACTCCTTCCTTATGTAAAAGTACTACATTTTGAGGGGTCAACCAACAAATGAAATGACATCTATTATTAATTTTTAAAAACTTAAATTATAAAAATGGCAACTATAGGTAGGGAAATTGTCTCAGTACTGTTAAATGCCATAACAGCACCTTAGTAGAAGAAGCACCTGGAACTGGATGGTTGCCTCCTAAATTTGGGGGAAGCCTTCAGGTGAAATGACATAGATCATGAGATAGACCACATCCTATGAGGTCCCAGGCAATTTCCCAGTGTTTTTTGGATGGGTTTTTGCTCTATGATCTCAGCTCCATATTACTTTTTTTTTTTTTTTTTGAGAATGCAAGCATCTTATCAAATATGGAATGTTCATTATAGGGAGGCTGACTCCAATGGGCTCTGCTCACGTTTAAACCTTCTTGGGGGAACAGGTGTTCCTGAGCACAGCTGTAGTGCCAGGGGAAGCCTCCCAACTTCGCCAAGTCCACAGTGGGGATTTCCAAACTCTTCCTCCAGAGATCTGGTCAACACTAGAGCAGTGGCTTTTCCACGGCAATACCCCAATCACTTTAAACCCAATTAGGAGATTGGGAATATTTCTTCATTTTTCGTTGCTTCTCTTGAACCAAATCAGAACGAAATCTGGAGATACTCAGAAAAAGCATTATGTAAGAGCTTAATAATAGGAACTTAGAATTAAAAACAGAAATGAAACGTATCCGTAAACCATAATGAGTTGTAGCAACCCATAGTAACTCACGCAGACTTTGTCACACATCTTTTCATAGTCACATGTTGTGTGCATGTGAGTGTATGTATACATGTATGTATGTAGCTGTGTGTGCACACACTTGTTTCCTTACTGGGTCATGTGACTCTGAACAACAGCTACTGTGGGCAAATTACTTAGCCTCTCTGAGACTCAGCTGCAAATGGGAATAATGGTATTGACCCTTCCGAGCCTGGAGGGGATTAAATGGGGTGATGCTATAGAAAGTCTTGTACATTGCCTGGCACATAGGAACTGGCAAGTAAAGGACAATTGAATTGAATAGAAGTGAAATGACCCACAGTATTACTGAGGCTACAAGTGAGAGAGGGAATTGTGGGGTTGGATGTCACAAGTGGCCAAAGGCTACCCCTCTTCATTCTTGGAAAGTAAGTGAGCCCACATCCCCATGATGCTGGGTGACAGTATCTGTGTGCTCTCTGGACCCTTGCCATCTGGATCTTTCAGGATTGTAGACCATATGCACAGCCAGCTCCCTTGCGGTGGGACAAGGATGGCAGCAATATCTTTCAGAAGAAACTCACATCTCCTTGTTTAACCTTTATACTGGACTATAAGATGCTCTGTGGTCACTTTTAATTATTACTTATTTTGATAAGTTCTCTCATTTTGATAAAAGGAACTGCTTTCTCTCCATGATCTTAAGACAGGAAGCATAGAAGCTGGTATTGATCGAGTGGTAGGTGGGATAGTAGCCGTTAGCTGCAGGCTGGCAGTGATCACTGGGGGACTCTGGAAGGGTTCATCCCCTTACTAGGCCCTCCAGGAGGGTCTGAAGAGAAGACTTGAGTGTCAGGAAAAATCTGAATAGGTCTTTTTAGTCATAGGGGCCTTGAATGCCTAGTGTGGTATATTTAACAGACTCAATGGATCTTTGAGTCATTCTCCAGTGCATTTAAGAGATTGACTTGGATAGTCCCTTCTTAAATGTGTTGCTGAGAGAATTGAGAGACTTCCTGACTCACAGGAAAAAATCTCTTGTTGTTGCACATGTGGTTTCTTAACTCCTGAAAGGCACATCACTGAGAGCCCTGGTGGGAAGTTTCCTGCCCAGAGATGCACTGATTCTTACAAGATGGGCCACGTGCTGCTGGGATTGAATGAGACTCAGGAAAGGGTTTAACACCAGCAAAAATCTTACCCAGACTCTTAGCAGAAAATGATCCTAGTTCTCTGGACAGAATGAGCCTCAAAGGGTTTAGGGTTTGGAAGCTAACAGTAGTTTTGCATAAAGCAGTTTACAGGTTTATGGTCACGATCACAACAGATTAGTCGGAATGCCACTCTGAGCTTGTAGAAAATGTCCAAGTTCGTAAACTGCTTTGGTGTATTGTCACATAGAAACTTTCTTAGAATCTACGTAATAGGATGTTTTGGCAGTTTGGGGAGGTCAGAGAGTCTGGGAGACATTCACCTCCCTCTGATCCCCTGCCAAGCTTGGTAGCTGATGGTGTATTTTAATTGGTTTGTATTCATTAATTAAATGTAGACATTTGTTGTTCATTTTGTTGGGTTTTGGAGGAAGGAGATCTCAAGAGACCCCAAGCTGTCTCTTAGCTGTCAGCCTCCTAGAGAAGGCCCACAGGGGCCGTTCTTCCCGGGGACTGTGGGTTGAGACCACATACCGCCCCCCTTCCTGTTCCAGAGCCTGTTGCTCTCTTTACACATGTGTGTTTTTAAGTAAAGATGGTGAGTGTGATGAATTAGTTCTTGGACTTTGCCCGGTATAACTGTTAGTTCCTGCCTGTGCCTCTGACTTCAGGTGATACAGTCCTGTCTTTGGAAGCGATGCTTCCACATGCTCTGGCCATGTGCCTATAGGGACAGAGGCAGCCATCACTGCCATCACTGCCCATTGCAAACAGGAGGGAGAAATGGGGGAACACGTATCCTGTGCTGAGCACCAGCCTCCCAGATACCAGGCTAGTCCCTGTTGTCTTGCCCTTCCTCCTCACAGAGGCCTTTGAATGTCATTCTCAGCATTCGGGGAGGGCAGTGGGCCCCAGGGGAGAGGCAGAAAGAGTCCAGGCGTGTCCTGTGCCACGCCTGTATTGGCAAGCGCCTGCCAGTACAGGTTCATTGCTAAGCCACCCGTGCTCTCTAGGTTACGAGAAAGCCTACACTTGAGTGATCCTTTTCAGTTCATTAAAAACCAGACTTAATAATCCAGCACGCACAGTCTCAGGGCTGGTAGAGCCTCTGCTGGGATCCACCTCTCACTTTCAGACTGATCCGGGACCCCACTCCTCCTCAGGAGCTATGAGGGGTGCAGTCATCATGGACCTTCTAACAGGTGGTCTTGGGAAGCATTTCCTCCTTCAGCTCAGTTTAGGGGTAGGAGAAGGTCAAGAGCAGCCCTTCATGGGCAGTTTCCAATTCTTTGGTCTGAATGCCTGTGGGCCAAGGAGGAGCCACACATAAAGCTGCCTTCTGATCCCTGTCTTCTTCCCAGGCCCCTCAATATGGGGCACTGATGTATTCTTAGTGTCTAGTAATCCCTTCACTGCTTCTTTTGTGCATTTTGTGAGCACTTCTAGATTTCAATGAAATTATCTAGTCCGTGCTTGAACCAGAGTGGTCTCTACCTGTGAGCCTGACCTTTTCTCAGGTAGGCTGGATTGAAATGGCTCACACACATCCCTTGTGGTGTGTGTGTCTGCAGGTGACATTCAGCCCTGGGGCCGGGGGGGCGGGACACCTGTTCATGGAGACCCACTATGACTGCTCCTCTCTAGGGGGAGTCTGTCAGCCCCCTCGACCCCCGTCCCACCCGAGGACACACAAGTTCTCCTTGATGACTGACCTGTTTCTGAAATCAAGCCCAGCTCACCACACAGACACAGAATTGTCTCGAAGTAGAGGGAGGACGGGCGGGAGCAGGGGAGATGGCGGTGACGCAGAATTGACTCCTGGCCTTGCGGCCTCCTGATGTCCTGTCTAGGGCAGCTGGAAAGGAGAGGGTGGACAGTCCCCAGGACAGAGGTGGGCAAGGCAGGAGAAGGAGCCAGCTCCGAGGTTCAGGAAGGGGGAGGTTTCTGGGGAGACTCTCAGAGGGTCAGGTGGGGCCTGAGTATTTCCCATATATACCACAAAAGTGGGAGCCCCATGAGAGCTGTGCTTAAGGTCCCATCCCAGAGCTGTCTCCGGCACTCTGTGGGAGAAATGCAGGGAGAAGGACACCTCTCTCACCACCCACTCTGCATTTTCAACATCCTGAACTGTTGTTTGTGCAACTTTATCTGAAGAAAGGGTCTGCTCCTAAAAGGGTTTGGAGTAAATGTAGGCCAAGACCGCCTACTGTACCATGATTTAATTAGATCAAATGAATTCATTTCACTTCCAGCAAGACTGAATAACATTTGTCTCTTATCCCTGCTACACGCTACTCTACTGTAGTTTAAAAACGCTTCTGTCATCCCCCAGCCAAGGGCTTACCCTCATCACCCATTGCCACCGCCTCAACAGCGATGGTATGGAAGCTTCTGGTTCCTTAAGCAGATGGGTTGAGTTGGGTTATGCCCCGTGGGTAGGGAGTTCATCTTAAAGGGTCTACTCATGGGGGTCGTTCCCACAGGTTTATGCCTGGTCCTGGGCTCACCAGAGCAGGCATGCTCTGGACATCAGCTGCATGAGAACCTTGCTCTCAATATCCTCACTGAGGAGGACACTTCTTGACTCACTGCCGTTACAGAAACTGCCTGAGAAACGGGCCACAGACCTCAGACAGCCAGTCCTTCAATTTCAGTTAAAACTCTGTGACTTCAGCAGAAGGGCTCAGTAACACCTATGGAAAAGAAATCCAGTCTTTGTTCCTTGTGAAACTCCAGCCAGTGGAGGGACAATATGGCTTGAAAAGGGATGATAGGTAGATAGATAGATAGATAGATAGATAAAGAAATAAAAAGGGTGCAGATGTCCACCAGTGTCCTCCAGAAGACAAGCATAGTGGTGTCCTCTCACCTCCCCGGAAGCCTGCTTGCCAAGCACAGAAAGGAGGTATGTCAGTGGCATACTTTGCCAGGGAATCTGAGCCAACAGTGTTGTCAGGACAATAAGAAATAAATTTAAGATACACAATTTTATTTTATTTAGATATTCTGTTTATTTGAGAGAGAGCACAAGAGGGCGGAGAGGGCAGAGGGAGAGTGAGAAGCAGACTCTGCGCTGCGCAGGCAGCCCATTGTGGGGCTCGATCCCGGACCCTGAGATTGTGTCCTGAGCCAGAAACAGATGCTTAACTGACTGAGCCACCCAGACACCCCTAGATATACAATTTTAAAGAAATGTTTTGTGAAAGGGGAAGAAACAAAAGAAAAATGACATTTTTACCCAGTTCTCTTAAGGATTTTGAAGTGATATTGCAGAAAGATGTGGAAAGATGTTTTTATTCCTCTGCTCTGAGCAACAGGCAGGGCAGAAGGAGGGCAGGATATTTTGGGCCTGCAAATTTGAAATTGCCAGCCTCCAGTCTAGAGTGGGTTGCTAAGTGACCCAGCGACTTGGTCCACTCTGAGCTTCTGTCTCTTTCTCTAGAACATGATTATTGATTGTGTGAATTAGTGGTTTTCAGCTGTGTTATTTTCACTTGCCCTGAAATGCCCTGCTCAAGTGAAGTTTTACCCACAAAAGTAAACAGACAGGCCTATTCACTGATCCTTCCTCCTTCTCTCAGCTGAAAGGGCACCAGGAAGCCTGGGAAAGAGCCTTATGATGGTGATTTCTGGGGATGCCTCACACTCTGGAAAGTTGTGGGATCTACCCCCTCCCAGCAGTGTTTACACTGATTCCTATTTGGGGTTCAATTCAGGCCTGAAGGGTTTTGACCTGAAATGATCCCTATGGTAAGTATTTTTATATCAAAGAGGTGGCGATTGCCTTTCAAAGAACCAATAAAAAAGGAAAGAATGGTGACTTCCTGTCTTATTTCCTATATAATAAGTCAGTCTATTAAAAAACGTGTAAGATGTGAATATCACCTGAGCCTACTTAGCCCCCGCATTTCAGATGTGCTACAGCAGGACTGAATTTTAGTGACATCAAGGTTATCCCATAAATAGTTACTTCTAATATGAATATCAGGATAATTGCATTTAATTGGGTATTATTCTGTTTTATTTTGTGACTTCAGGTAAAAGCCAGAGAGAGTAGACGAGAAGCACACTGTTGGTGCATGAAGCTCTGTGACCTGAACGTAGTGTTGCTTTAGCATGATATATGGACGCACATTTGCTGTGCAACTGACTTTTTAGGTATTTGTATGTACTTGGTTTTATGTTTATTATCATATAACATAGAGGTATATATTTGTGTTATCTTATTCTATTTCATGTTTGTATAAAGAACCATTAGCCATATAACATAGGTTCAGTATTTAAAGCCATTCTGATTTCTTTGGGCTTTTAATCATGGATTGAATAGTGAACCTCATGTCCTTGTATGCACACACACACACACACACACACAGGACCCATTTTATCCTCAGGCAATTTTAGCACCCACAAAGTAGATGATATTTCCCCTAATTTGCTTGATTGAAAAAAAAAGAAAAAGAAAAAAAAAAGACTTCAGGGGCCCCTGGCTGGCTCAGTCAGTGGAGTGCGCAACTCTGGATCTCAGGGTTGTGGGTTCAGGCCCCATATTGGATGTAGGGATTACTTAAAAATAAAATCTTAAAAAACAAAATAAAACCTGAAAAATGTTGCTGTTTCTCCAAAAATGCGATTTTATGTACCTGGAGAAAATGTCTCATGTATCCATGGAGACGTGCCCCTGCTGGCCTGGAGGGTGGCGGCCCAGAGAGCCAGCCAGGGTACCTCCAAGTGCCAAGCACCCAAAGGGCAAGGATGGGAGGAGTTCTGTTTCCTGAGGCAGCCCTGAGCTCGGGGCAGGGACAGCCGCGTCAGGGCCACTCCTGTGTGTTCCTACCCATCCTGCGGGCCTGGGGAGAGGAGAGCCCTGCCGGGGCTGAGAGCCTGGGGGTCTGTCCTTGCACCTGGCCTCCTGTCACCTGGAGCACGAGGCTGCCTCAGCCCTACCTGCGGGCCCTGCCAAAGCTCTGTCCCGCTTGTGTTCAGTGCTGAATGCTCCGGCGATTATTCACTAGGAGAACTAATTGCAGGGTGGAATTTCTGGCCGTATCCGCTTTCCAGAACAATTTGCGGAAACCTGATTCTGTTCTTTTTAAATAATGGGGCTGCCGGGTACTGCTGTACATTAAGCTGTGTGTGTGTGTGTCCTTTCATTGGTTGTTGTTGCCTGGTTTTTCATTCCTCCAGCTCAGCATTGAGAGGCTCTGAGAGTATTCCTCAGGACTCGTGGAGGGGCCCGCAGCCAGGTTACCTGTGAGGGCCTGTGTACATGGGCAGGGACTCTAGGCAACCCACAGCAAGAGTGGATTTGTTATGGACGCTGGGACTCCTGTCAGCAGAGAGCTGGGCCACCCACTGGCCAAGGAGTCTTAGGATGAATCAAAGAACCTCCTGGGCCTCATCTTTCTTGGCTTGTGAAGCAGGTGTAGGATTACATTCCCAGTTTCTCTCTCTGAAAGACGGGAAGAACTTGAGATTAGGATTTCATGAGGCACCCATGAGTGGAGAAGGACTCAGCCCTGGACCGGGTTCCAATGCAGTGGGAGTGTGGGCCCTCAGGGAGGGCCATGGAGAGCTCAGGCTGTCCCCAGGGTCCAGCCATTGGGTCAGCCAGAGAGCAGTGTCCGCAGTGACTCCATCACTGTGACCTTAAACACACTTCCTGATGGCCCTGCAGAGCCCCCTCGACTTCCAACCTTGGAGAAGGTAATAGGCTTGAGGCCCAGCATCCCTGGTCTACCCCTTCAGTAATTTGTTATAAAGTGTTAAATGCTACATGATTGCAAACCATGTTGTTATTCCGTGTTTGACCGATCCTGCAGGTCCTATGGAACAGCACATCCCTCCCTGAGACATTCAGCATTCACAATAGGCAGGGCCCCTTGGGTCTCATACCTGAAGCCCCCATTTGATAACCCAGCCTTCCTGGCGAGACTGTTGGGTTCACATTCAGGGTGAGATTTCAGTGCACACTGGGTGCCTTGTGTCGTTAGCAATCATCCAGCCACAGATGGGACATGTGCTCCTACTATCAAGGACAGATTTCTGAGTAACCACCTCCTGCCAGCCTACTCCTGTCTGCAGTTTCTGTTATAATAAACACCCTCCTTGCTTTCGTGTCCAAGGTGTGGTTCTTGTGACTAGAATATAACACGAGTACCCTGGTTGACCTGAAGGAAACTTTGGGTTGTGTGTGAAGAGATCCTTGACTCAGTGGCTCTCCACCCTTCACCTAGGGCTTCCAGTCTCCCCGGCTTTGTGAGGCCTTGGCTGAAGGGAAGCCCCACCTCCCGCGTTCAGCAGCAGCAGAGCACTGGGAGAAACTGGTGTGAGCCAGAAGGGTTGGGATTGCAGCCCAAGCCCGCCACTCAGGGGCCAAGGGAAGGTGCACCTTGCTTCTGTCTCTGACTGTACTTTCTCTTCTGCAAATTGGGAATGAAGCATAGCTCCAGGGCTGTTATCAGGTCAAAAGGGACAGTTTGTGCAGATTGCTGGTGTTGGCTGGGGATGATCGCTCAGCGGGTAGCTGCTGATACAGGCTCTAGCTGTTATGATCACACATCCCTGCCCGTGAGCTCTGACCCCCTGACGGGCCCAAACCCAGCACGTCCGTCCATTGCCAGGGATGCCACGAGATTGTGCTTCTCCTCTGTGCAGCTCCCTGTCATGCTGAATGAAGCCCATGCCCTGAGGCCTCCTGGGCTTCTGTCTCTGTCCAGGTGCCTCCCCATCCCCTCCTCCTTACTCGTCCACACCAGCCACTGTGGATGTCCCTCTATTCAAGGAACCAGCCCAAACTTGCTCTTGGCTTACAACTTTTGCATTTGATTTTCACTCTGCTCAGGAAGCTCATTCTCCAGATCCTCACCATGAGGCCCTCAACACCATGTCTCCCCCTTGACCACCATGGCCACCTCGGCACCCAGGCCTTCTGCTGGGCCTACTGACCCAGCATCCCTAACCCCATCTACCTCTGTGGGACTGCTTTCTGTTCTGCTTTCTCAGAATGATTTACAGAATTGGCGATCTCCAGAGCTGAGAGGGTAGCTCCTCCCAGACAAGGAGCAGGCTTACATTCTTCTCGCTTTTAAAATGCAGGGCTCTTCATCTGTGATAGTGTCCCAATGGCTATGGCATCCCTCTGCGCTGCCCAAGGGCTCACAGGCTCACAGGGAACGGAACACAGAGGCTAGTGCTGTTGTTTGTTGTGCTGGGGGGTAGCCAGTTGTCTTGCTGGGGTGAATTAAGTCTCATTGTCTGCCTTTGTAGCTTGTAGCAACTTTCCTTCTGGCCATCCACTATGAGGTTTTGGTTCTTGCCTGACAGATGGCTGCAATGAGCAGCAGAAAAATAAAATCTCTGGCCTAATACTCTCTATTTTTCTTCTTAACCCTGTCTGGCAGTCTCCATCATACCCACCAGCACCAGAAGCTTCTCTAATACTGTATGAGCGTTTTCCTCCACTGCCCATAAGCCCCAACCCAGGAACATGGGAGCCTGCTCTGACATGCCATTGGCCACACCCTGGACACCTGGAACAGCAGCCCCAATCAGGGGCTGTAAGCACTTGCTGAATGAGATAATGAACTATGTGCAGGATAGCAGGTGGCTCAAGGGACCATCTTTATCTCAGTGATGACCTCCACCTCGGAATTTCTGGGAAGGTCATGTTTGTCATGGACTGGATTGTGTTCCCCGTGTGTTCCCCCACCCAAACTCATACACTGAAACCCCAGCCCCCAGAGTGAGAGAGGACCTTTACAGAGATCATTAAGGCTAAATGAGGTCATAAGGAGGGACCTGAATCTAATGTGACTGGCATCTTTATAAAAAGAGGGAGACACATCAAAGATGTGTGTACATACCGAGAAACCACCAGGGGAGGACACAGGGAGAAGGGATCTGCAAGCCAAGGAGAGGCCTTGGAAAATCCAGGCCTGCCAACGTTATGATCTCAGACGTCCATCCTTCAGAGTTGTGAGAACATCTGTTTCTGTTGTTTAAGCCACCAGGTCTGTGCTGACGTGTTTCGGCAGCCCTAGCAGACGTGCTGGAAAGAAATACAGGGAGGCTTTGCCTCCTCACACCCCACAGATAACCGTTTTGTTTTGTTTTGTTTACAAATTGAAGGTTTGTGGCAACCCTGCGTCCAGCAAGTCTGTCAGCACCATTTTTCTATTGGCATTAGATCACTTCGTGTCCCATTTTGGGGAATACCACGATTTTTCTAACTTTTTCATTGCTATTATATTGTGATGATCTGTAATCAATGATTACAACTCACTGAAGCCTCAGATGATCAGCCTTTTTTAGCCATGAAGTATTTTTAATTAAGACATGTCCATTACCTTTGTAGATGTAATGCTGTTGCACACTTGATAGACTCCAGTATAGTGCAAACATAACTTTTATACGCACTGGGAAACCAAAAAATTCATTTGGCTCACTTCATTGTGCTTCATCTTATTGTGGTGACCTGTTACCGAACCTGTCATGTCTCCACGACCATTTCACGCACATGGGCTATTTCTTAGAACACTGGAAGTAGGAGCAGATCTCTGATTTTGCTAACTTACTTTAACTTTTGTAAACCTGAATCCAAGTTTGGGAGAGAACGTGGGTCCTAAGGCAGGTAGCTCACTTCCTAGTGTAATTGTGATTTATGGATACAACCTAAGGGATAGGGCTCTTCATGCATCATGGGAGGGCTGGGGCCTTGGCTGCAGTGGAGAACAGGACACGGCCCTGCTTTCATGAAGTCTGTCCTCTGAACTTGGAGACAGAGAGGCCATAGGGAGACACACTGAGAGCGAATCCAGGGGAGGCGAGAAGGGAGGCCAGTGGGCTTTCAGACAGCTGGACAAGGAAGACCACCCTGGGGGTCATGTGCATTGGGAAACCAGGGTGATCAGACTAAAGTTCTCATGGGTGGCTCCCAAGACTGGCTTGAACTGAAATACCCCAGACATGCCTTAAGCCTAGGGAGCATGGTCTGCTGTGACATAGGAAAGAGGAGGTGTGCTCAGCTGGGAGTCAGAGGACCAAGGCTTTCCTTCCAGCTGTGCCACTGGATGGCCCAAGCTTACGTCTCCATTGTAAGGAAAGAGAGTGTGATCAGAGCAGCCAGACTCAGGTTGTCACGGGTGGAAAATCCAGCCCTAACACCAGACAACCACAAATGCAAACTTTGGAACTGGTTGAAGAATGGGGAGGAGAGCCTTTTGCTTTCAGAATCTGCCTTAAATATAATTAAAAACATTAGTTATGAATCCTTTGAGAATACAGTGAGATGATTCCAAGGTACATCCATGAATTGTTCCTGGCGTCAGGGGTTTCTAGTCTTATAGATTGGAATTGTCCAAAATGGGACACTTTGGAGAGCAAAAGAAGTACTGCTCATAATTTGCTCTCCTGGGAAAATGGAGCTGTGTGGTCAGCCTGTTGATAAAGGGAGACAACATATATTTGAATAATCATATGTCGGCGAGAAATTAAGAGTTGTTCATAAAAAGGTAATATATTATGCAAATATGGGTGATGTTGTACCGCCCCCACCATCCCCAGGAGGTTGTTTCTCATTCATTGGGTGAGTCTGCATAAGTCACTCTCAGAAACATTCATGGTCCCCAAAGTTGTCATTGACCATCCTCCTCCTCCTCTGAGTCCCCACAGAGAACACCTGAGTGACAGCGCCTAGCGTGAAGGAATTGGGGGAGGCTCAGACAGACTCTAATGAAGCATGACTGAGGGGAAGAGTGGGGGCTGAGGAGCTGTCTGTAGACCAACCCTGGGGTAAGGAGTGTGGTCCTGGATAGGGTGGCAGCCACGTTTGAAGATTCTGTGTCTCTAGTGCAGGAATAGTAATAATAGGAATCAGAGCAATGCCTCATGTCTCCCCCTGCCCCCCCATGCTATCATCCCTCAAATTCTGGCAAGTTGTGCCACCCCTCAGGTCTGGGCAGTGACTGTGACCGGTTACCGCAGCCCATGTTTTTGCATACTTGGTCATGGCCATTTGTGGTGTCGCCACTTTGCACGTGTTGAGTTTGAAGTGCCAGTTAAGGTGTCTTTGGAAGGGTTACACTTGATTGTGCTGAAGAGAGATGGTGCAGGAAGACAGGGGAAACAGCAGCAGCATGTAAATTTTATATTAATGGACCGATTACTCATTCCTGAGAAATGACCACAAGCCCACATTCCCTTGCCCCCATCAGAACTGTGTTTGCATCAGAGTGACAGCTGAAAGAAACCACTGACTGAATACAAGTATGGAAGAAATCCAGAAGTGATACAGAAGTATGAGGTCATAGTTTACTTGGCCGCTTACTTTTGTTCTTATGGCTGTTTAACATAAATGATGTGTCCCGCAATCACAGAGACTGCAGTGGGGAAGTTTATGTCGACCTGGCTAGGCCATAGGATCCAGGTTTGGGTCAAAGACATCTGAAGGTTGCTGTAGAGGTATTTTTAAAAATGTAATTAACATTTTAGGATTTATTTTGCTTATTTGAGAGAGCATGGGCACATGAGTGGGGGGAGGGGCAGAGGGAGAGGATCACAGATCTCAGACTCTGTGCTGAGCGTGGAGTCTGATGTCGGGCTCCGTCTCATGACTGTGAGATCATGACCTGAGCTGAAATCAAGAGTTGGACACTTAACCAACTGAACTGCCCAGGTGCCCCAAATGGGATTAACATTTTATTTTCACCTATTTTTAAAGATTTTATTTTTTTATTTGACAGAGAGAGACACAGCAAGAGAGAGAACACAAGCAGGGGGAGTCAGAGAGGGAGAAGCAGGTTTCCGGCCAAGCAGGGAGCATGATGCAGGGCTTGGTGTGGGGCTCGATCCCAGGGCCCTAGGATCATGACCTAACCTAAAGGAAGGCACTTAATGACTGAGCCACCCAGGTGCCCCTGTGATTAACATTTTAAATCAGTACACCCCTGAGTAAAGCAGATCACCTTTCTTAAAGATGGGCCTCAACTGATCAGTTGAAGACCTTCCAAGATAGACTTAGGTGACCCTAGGAAAAAGGAATTCTGCCTTCAGAGTGCCCTTGGTGTGAGCCATAGGATCGACTTTTCCCTAGGTCTCCAACATGCCAGCTTACCCTGCAAATCAGACTTGTCAACCCCCACAATTGTACAAGCCAGTCCTTCAGATCAGTCTCTATCTCCCTAGATAGGCAGGTGTATATGTAGTTAGAGGCATACAGATACAGATATGTAGATGGAGGTAGATGCAGATGTAAAGACACGCACATACCCTCTTCAGGTTCTGTGTCTCTGGAGAGCCCTGACTCGTGCAGACACTCGGATTCAGTAAACATGGTGGCGGTCCGGCTCTGGAGCTTCTTGCATCTTGGGCAAGCCATGCACACCTCAGCATAGCCTGTGATGAAACGAGAACAGTGCTCCATCCTCACGGGGCTATCAGGAGGGTTCCAGGAGACCACGCAGTCGGAGCATTCTCCCAGGAGCCAGGCTCCAAGAAAGCTCGGATGCCAGGTTCCAGAGAAAGCCCTCAGCACACACGAACACATTCATTGTCCTCTCGCCCCGGGAGGGTTACCCGTGAGCATGCTCCTCACTTCACAGAGAGGAAACTGAAGCCCGGAGAAAGGTCAGGGTGTGCTCCAAGTCACCCAGCTGTGCTCCCAGCCCCAGCGATCTGTAAAGCGAGAGCCTCACGCTCGCAGCCCACTCTGCTCCACGCTCGGTGGACCTTCCTGGCAGGACATAGGAAATTCACAGGAATTCCAGCCCCCTAGTTTCACCTCCCGGAAACAGGAAAGAGCGCAATCAGCTCACAAGCACTAGCTGCTCATTTCGTGTTTTCTCCTCCTCCTACCTTGGTTCTCTCTCATTCCACACCTCTTTGGAGCAGTATAAACACAGCTCCCCCAGGGGAGCCCCCTGATAGGAGGAAACTAAAACTGATGAGTGTGTCCGCACGGGTTGATGAGACTGTTTCTGAGCAGAAGGAAGGTACAAGCACCACGGTGGTTGAAACGCCAGCCGACCTCCCTTAAGATGTGCATCCGGTAGAATGAAGACCTCGGTCATCCCGTGAGGAATCTTTGACTTGGGAGAGAAATTTTCCTACAGCAAAGTCTGTCCCTGTCATGTAATCTCCAATGAACTGTGGTAACTCTTCCTCTCAGAATCAGAATGGGAGTGCAGATCTGAATTTGTCTAGATTTCTTTCAGCCCAAATTTCTTTCTGCAGAATATAATCTCATTTCCCATCTTAAAGAATTCATTAAAAATAACTAAATTTTATTACTGTTTAAAAGATTTATGGCAGCAGGTATTTTTAATCTTCAGTTTTACGGATCTTTAATCAATATTAGAACAATAACTAAACTGTAGAGATACAAGAAATTACCTGTTATTTCATTTAACTTAATTGCATTGACTTTGTTTTTAAATTAAATCTTGAGTAAATTAATTTATGTATCTGGGTTGTGTATAAAGCTGAGGAGAAACAATAATGCTTTATGTATTTGCAGGTTAGGATGAGCCCTGTTCTCATGAAATACTCACTCAGGAGGCTCCGACTTCCTACGTGCCCTCAAGAGACAAGGCACTCCCTAGACGGTGGGCTAGGGTGGTGGGAGGGGGAAGATCACAGAAGTGATTTCCTGATTTCCAACAGAAAAACCTAAGTTCTATGAAGGCAGGACTTCTCTTCTCTTCTCCTTTCTTTCCGTCTTTCTTTCTGTTGTCACTTTGCAAACTGGAGGGTTTTTTGGTTTGTTTAATTGAAGTATAGTTCACATACAATGTTATAGTACTTCAGGTGTACAACATACCAGCTCAGCAACTCCACATATTACCCATTGCCCACCATAGTAAATGCACTCCCCACCCATCACCAGACAAGGCCACCCAGTATCACTGACTACATTCCTCGTGCTGTACCCCGGCACCCTGTCCCCAATGGCTCATTTACTCCACACGTGGAAGTTTGTATCTCTTAATCCTCTCTGTCTGTTTCTCCACCCGCCACCTCCCCTCTGGCAATCATCCCTTTGTTCTCTGTATTTAAGTGTCTGTTTTATTTTCTGTCGGTTCTTTTGTTTTGATTTTTAGATTCTACGTAAAAGTGACATCGTATGGTGTTTGTCTTTCTGTGTCTGGCGTTTTTCACTTAGCATGATACTCTCTAGCTCCATTTGTGTCATTGCAAACGGGAAGATCTCATTCTTTTTGGTGGTCGAGTAATATTGCATTGTATATTACATACCACATCTTTATTTTTATGGACACTTGGGCTGCTTCCATATGTTGGCTATTGTATATAATGCTACAGTAAACATAAGGGTGCGTGTATCTTTTCAAATTAGTGTTTTCATCTTCTTTGGGTAAATATCTGGTGATGGAATTACTGGGTCATATGGTATTTCTATTTTCAATATTTTGAGGAGCCCCCATACTGTTTTCTACAGTGGCTACCCCGATATACATTCCCACCAACAGTATAAGGATGTTCCTTTTTCTCGTTGACACTTGTTATTTTTGTCCTTTTGATTCTAGTCATTTTGACAAGTGTAAGGTGATATCTTACTATGGTTTTGATTTGTGTTTTCCTGATAATTAGTGATCTTGAGCCTCCTTTCATGTTTCTGTTGGCCATCTGTATATCTTTGTAAAAATGTCTATTCCAGTCCTCTGCCCATTTTTATTTGGATTATTTGTGCTTTGGGTGTTGAGTTTGTATAAGTTCTTTAAATGTTTTGGAAATATCCAATACCCTTATTGGATATACCCTTTGCAAATAACTTCTCCCATTCAGTAAGTTCTCTTTTCCCTTTTTGTTTTGTTGATAGTTTCGTTTGCTGCACAGAGCTTTTTTATTTTGGTGTAGTCTCAATAGATTATTTTTGCTTTTGTTTTCCATGCTCAAGCAGACATATCTAGGAAAATGTTGCTATGGTCGATGTCACAGAAATGACTGCCTATGTTTTTTTCTAACAGTTTTATGGTTTCAGTTCTCACATTTAGGTCTTTAATCCATTTTGAGTTTATTTTTGTGTGTGGTGTAAGAAAGTGGCCTAGTTTTATTCTTTTACACATAGCTGTCCAGTTTTCCCAGAACCATTTATTGAAAAGACTGTCTTCTCCCCATTGTATGTTCTTGCCTCCTTTGTTGAAGGTTAATTGACCATATAAGTGTGGGTTTATTTGAGGCTCTCTCTCCCATCTTCCACTGATCCGTGTGTCTGTTTTTATGCCAGTACCATACTGTTTTGATTACCACAACTCTGTAGTATATCCTGAAATCTGGGATTGTGACATACCCAGCTTTGTCTCTTTCTCCAGGTCATTGTTGTTATTCAGGTCTTTTGTGGTTCCATATAAATTTGAGGACTGTTTGTTCCAGTTCTGTGGAAAATGCTCTTGGTGTTTTAATTGAGATTGCATGTGGGTTCTTTTTTTTTTTTTAATTTAAATTCAGTTGACTAACATATAGTACATTATTAATTCTTGATGTAGAGTTCAGTGATTCATTAGCTGCATATAACACCCAGTGTTCACATCACGTGCCCTCCTTCATGCCTGTCACCCAGTTACTCCATCCCCCCCACCCACTTCCCTTTCTGCAACCCTCAGTTTGTTTTCTGGAGTCAACAGTCTCACATGGTTTGTCTCCCTCTCTGATTTCTTCCCACTCAGTTTTCCCTCCCTGTCCCTATGATCCTCTGTGCTATTTCTTATATTCCACGTATGCATGAAACCATATGGTAATTGTCTTTCTCACTGCTCCATCATCAGCCTTTAGAATAATGCCAGCTAGCACTTAATAGGAACTTAATAAAGATATGTTGAATGAATGAATCATTTGTTTATCAATTTATAGTTTTCTACAATCCCCCAATATGATACCAATGATGATTGGCACTCAACAAGAATAAGAAGTGACAATTTTATATCAGAATATGTGTCTATATTACTGAGATTGTCACATTGCCTTCTGCATGGTGAGATAGTTATGAAATAATCTCTTTAAAGATAAAGCTGTCAGAGTAAATTTGCTTTTTCAGATATTAAGGCATACCACAAATCTATAGTGATTAAAGATTGTGGTCTTGGTACAAGTACAGGCAAATAACTCTGTATCACAGAATAGGGTGCCCAGAGTCAGACTTCCATGTAACAGGAGCTTAGTATATGTTTAGGTAGACCCACAAATCAATATGGAAAATTCCTATATAGAAGCTTCCCATATAGGGTAGAGAAAAACAAAACTGGATCCATACCAAACACTACGTACAAGACTTACAGACTTCACTGTGAAACACTATAAAGTTTGTTGAAGAATTCTGATTTAGGTATGGGAAGGACTTCTTAAATAAAACTTCAAGAGTACAAATTTTAAAGTGAAAATTAACTTGATCACACCAAAATTAAGAATTTCTGATCAATGGAAGCTACCTTGGATAGCATTAACAGGCAGATGACAGATTGGAAGAAAACACCAGCAATACCAAGTAACAATATGCAAGGAGGAGCTTTTCCAAATCAACAACCAAGAGGAGCCCAGATGGGAAAACAGGCAAAGTATATAATCAGACATTTTACATAACAGGAAAGTCATAAGGCTAAAAAGCAAATGAAAAGATGCTCCAAGTCATTTTTAATCAGAGAAGCATGCATTGGAAAGCAATGGAATGGCCTTTTATAAATAACAGAGAAAATGTGCTATCTCTTGCCCTAAGCCTTCACTGAGAACTCTGGCCACAAAAACAGGAAGACTTAAGAAAATGGTATCTCCTTACCCCTTCCAGAACTGTGGTTTAATAATAACAAGGAATGAGAAGGAACAAAGTTTAGTTTTGGTTCATAAGATGCAGAGAAATGCACGAGTGGGGGTGCTCTCTAAGAAGAAGGTGACAGGGGACCATAGAGGGGTGTTGGAAGACTCTGTGAGTAGAGAAGCTGCTGCGAGACCAGATTGGGCAGGAAGTGACCCTCTGGCCCAGTGGAAAGCCATAGAGGCTGGAGGGAAAGAAGAGGATGTCCCTGGTCTCCCCTCTTGCCCCCGTATTGCAGCTGCTCCCACGTCTTCTTCCACTTCTGCTCAGGCAATCCAGGCAGATGACAGCTCCTTATCTGTCCAGAAGGTAGGGATTGAAGAGACCAAAGACCCCCTCCCCCCTGCCACCCACCCAATGGATACTGACAAGGGAGAATAGGACAGGGTCTGCCCTACCCCACAGAAAGGGCATTCCTGGCCACTTCCTGGGGAGGTTCTGGGAAGAGTTAGGAAGCAAAGCAGTACAGGTCCCCTGAGCATCCTCACAGATAGTGGGGGTGGTAAGGTGAGCTGGTTTTGTGGTCATTTTCAGTGTCCACATGCCATCTGCCACTTTGTGTTTGGGGAAAAGTGTGTGTGTTTTCTGTGGATGGTGATGAGGAAGACATCAGTCTTGCAGGACTACATGGTAGAATTGCTTAGAATTCCCAGGCATGACTGACAAGTCAACCTGGCAGGAGCCTGTATCCCCATGGCCCCTGGAGCTAATGCCTGGAGGTTGCATGGAAGAGCTCCCTGATGCTGCCCTGTCACTGCGGAGTCACTGAGGTCCCATTGAGTGTTCACCAAGCACTCTGGGGGATCAGTCATGACCCTGGCTCTGAGGATGCAGAGGTGGGCAAGCAGAGGAAGCCAGCTCTAAGAGCTTATGTTCTTGTAGGGAGACATACCATACATATATTCTTAAACAGAAAATGATCTGGCAGCGAAAACCACGGTGCAGAGAACTAAAACAGCATGATGTGGTACAGAGGGACCGAGAGCTACTCCAGCCTGAGTCATGGGCAGAGGGTCTCAGAGAAGAAGCCTTTCAAGGTGGGACGCAAGTGAGGTAGAGAAGCCAGGCAGCTGGATGCTGTGGAGAAGGGGGCAGGGCCAGAGCCAGGGGAGCTTCTAGGAGCCGGGCCGTGGGGTCTGGATTTTAGCCCAAACATGATGGGAAGTTGTTGGGAGGGTTTAAACTGGGGGTGGTGACATTTGGTTTCTGCTTTTTAAGACACCACCTTTTGCTGGGTGGGGCTTGGATTGTAGGTGGGTAGAGTAAATCCTGGGATATGGATCAGGAGACAGACAGCCAGGCAAGAGATGTTACAAAGTACATAAAGTGGCAGCAGAGAGATAACAAGAGGAGGAGAGATTTGATACATGTGCTGGGTTTTTCCACTGATTGGATGTGGGGCCAAGAAAAGGAAGAAATAAGGCAGGCTTAGGGTGGGATGCTAGTATGGTTTATCACGCAGAGAAGAAGGGGATAGGGACAAGTTTGGGAGGGGGCAGGAGCAGGAAATCAAGAGTGATATCAGGGGGATGTTGGGCTCGAGGTGAGTGGGAATGTCAGGCAGGCAGTTGGATATGGAAGTCCAGAGTTCCAGTGACTGGCCCACGCAGACGAATGCATTTCGGGAGAGGGTAAGTGGAGACAGAGACTAGACGCAGTCCAGGCAGTCCTGTATCCTGGCACATTTGTCGGCGGGGCTGCAAAGAGCCTGGTGAGGAAGGAAAAGGACTCGGAGAAGGTGGGTGGCAGGAAAGCCTTGGGAAGGCAGTACTTCAGAAGGAGTGAGCAGACAGCTGTGTAGAATATTCTTGAAGACCAACGAACATAAAGCATACCTCCTGGCAGATTATAGAAATGTGTATCAGACCGGTGAGCCCAAAGCAGACAAGGGAGCCTTTCAGGTGCTGGGGCTGGTCTGGGATCTTTTACACCTCACGCCCTCTTCACATGCCTATGGCATGAATACCCATTTAATTAACTAAGCTTTTCCTAGTCTACAAAATAGAATGTAGGCATTGCTTCAACCCTCTTCCTCACAAAAGGGGTCATAGCAAGGAAGCCAAAAAAGAAAGTAGAATGATGCAATAGAAAATTTGAAAGATCCCTGAGAAGCCCCTTTGAAAATCACCTTCCATATGTAACAAAGCCCAACTTCCTAAAGACCAAGCAACTCACATGAGTTTATAGTTGTAAGGTCAGGCCTAGAACATAGTACTTCTGCCTCTGAAGAGTACTGCCTCTGTTGCTATGATGAATATTCTGGAAAAAAAATATGTCACTTCTGTAGTTGTTCTAGTTGTCAAATTCTTACCCCAACTTAAAAAGCGGGCCTCCACCTCTGACCCTGTCTCCTTGAGACCTTCTTTTTGGTACTTGTACGCAGGGGCTGTTCCCTCCTGCAGACTTGGGGAATCATGAAGCAGTATCTCCAGCCCTCGAGGCTACCATCAGTGTGCACAAGGGGGACGGTCCCAGGAGGTCTGCAGACCACAGGAGGCAGTTCTGAGTCTGAGTTGCTGTGAGGTCATCACCCAGAAGGCAGCTCACTGCACGTGCCAGAACTGGGGTCAGAGGCCAAGTGCACACCTGGAAATCCTAGCATCCCAGGACTCCAGGGTGGACCTGTGCCCCCTCCTTCCACACACTCAGATTTCAGGGAGCTGCTTGTGCTTTCTCCTCTTTACTTAAGGTCATCTATTTAATGTGTTCCTTCCCTCTCCATTTTTTTTAAACCTTTCATTCTTGTGAAAGGATTTCTAACCTTTGAATCAAGAGGCTTGGGTTTCAGGCATTAACCTCTCCTTTGAGGGCCTCAAGGTTCTCATGCTTAAAACAAGGGCTCGGGGATACAACAGGGCTGTTCTCCCATCCAGCAGCGTCAGAATCATGCAGAAACTTGCTCGAAGTGCATGTTTTCTTGCCCCCAACCCCAGCTATACTAACTCCGAGTCTCTGGGGGTGGGTCCAGCCACCTTGTTTTCCCAGGCCCTGCTGGGATTCCAACACCTGCCGTGGGGTGGGAGGTGCGGCGTGAGAGCTCTTGGCTCTTGTCCCTGGTATGTCTGGGACGAATGACGTGCTTTCATCACTGCTGACGTCCTAGAGCAGTGATGGCTGTCCCGCTGCGTGGCAGAATCTTGGAATCTAGAGATGGATTCAGCTGCGTGGATTTTAAACCGTATCCTCACCCTTTCTGTAGCTATCGAGAATCCTGAGACCCCGTAGGCACTGGTCGTGCCAGCGTTGGCACACCTTAGCTTAGACTGCAGGAGAGTGAGGATGGAGGACGTGGGTAGTAGAACAAGGCAGGGTGGGCCAAACTGCAGCACTGGCTTTTGAGATTTTTCCCTCTTTCTTCTCCCCCCTCCCCAGTGTCTCTTTGGTGATATAATTGTGACAGGGATGAGAGAATAAGAAGGATTAACATTTTCTGCTCCCTTTTCCCCATTGGCTTCTCTGAGCCACCTTCCTCTGTGTGGCTCTGCTCTGGGGCCCATTGTGATGATCAGGATAACAGATGGATCTGATACATAGAGGAAAACTAGAGGCTGGAATAATTTATGCTAGAAAGAGATGAAAGCTGTTGCCGAAGGGAAGATTGGAACAGTCAGAGAAGTGGACATGAGGGAAGCCTGCAGCTGGGTGGGTGAGGGAGCCTTAGGGCAGCTGATTTAATGTTGGGGTTTAGAGAATCACATAAGCACAAAGAAGTGACTCAAGCTGGGCTTCTGGGTGGCTCAGTCAGTTAAGCGTCTGCCTTTGGCTCAGGTTGTGATCCTGGGGTCCTGGGATTGAGCCCAGATTCAGGTTCTCTGCTCATCAAGGAGGCTGCTTCTTCCTCTGCCTGCAGCTTCCCCTGCTTGTGCTCTCTCTCTTTCTCTCTCTCTCTCTCTGTCAAATAAATAAATTAATAAATCTTAAAAAAAAAAAGTGACCCAGGCTCCTTGTGTCTCATGGTACAATTCCCTGTTCTTCGGTGATCATCAGTGAAGGCATATGCTACGCATTTTCTTGCAGAGAGAGTTATGTTTCTTTTGGATGTTCCATCTGCTGAAATTGGAATTAGGGCACGAGCAAAAAGGTCCAGGATTTTTGAGGTATGTGATGTTAAGCCTCAGTAACACCAAACTAAGTGGGAAGAATTTGAGGTTTGGGAAATAAAATCATGGACTAAGATAGATGTGTTATCCTTATTGCTACATCTTTTCAGCCCAGTGAGTTCATATAAAAGAATTGCCTGACTTCATTTTTTATTTCTAAACTTAACAGTGCTAAAGACATTTAGAGGGTTGAAGTTTTGGTAGGGATTACTTTCAGACATGTTGAGATCAATTGTGTTTCGTAGGGGATACCACATTAAGGAAGGAAACAGTTTTCCCATTTGACTGAACGTGAGGCTGAACATACTCTGATTACCAATTAATTCCTCAGCTGATTCTCTCAGTCTCTCCCCCATGTGAAGAAAGATGTGGCTTGGAGATGTTTAGTGTTGCTTATAGTAAATGCTGATAGATCTTCTGAGCATCCATTACACAGTGTTTAATGGGCTATATCCTCCCTTGAAAGTGTCATAAAATTGAAATTCATTACCAGCCTCTTTAAGACTTTAATGATGCTAGAGACCTAACTAGGTATAAAATTATGGTAATAGCTATATGACAACAGCCAGAGAGACTGAAGAGAGGATAGAATTTGGAGTTTGGGTCCCTGGACTTTGTAATTATATGGCATTGGAAAAGTCACTGAACCTCCTTGAGTCTCATTCTGTTCATGCATGTGGTGGGCCATTGAGCTAATATGAGGTGTTCTTTTAAACTACAGTGAACTGTACAAGTATTTGCTCTATGCCATGGAGAGCTTTGAGTCACTTTCTCAACACCTCTGTGAGGCCCTTTCCCTCACCACTCACACTGTTGCATTGTGTAGAAACAGCCTTGGCCCCTGGTACCCCTTTCCCATTATCACAGTTGATTGGCTGGTGGCTTACCCTAGAGGGGGCCAACACAGTTCCAACTGTGGAATATGGATGACCCCAACAAGAGGTACCTAAAGGATAATGTGTTTTGTTTTTTTCTGAGACTTTCAAAATGGTTCCTCAGGAGAGTCATCTCTGGAACCATCATCTGTTGTTGTCTATGGCCATCAATAGTCATTTGGCTACCTGAGAACACTGCTGTCCAGTCTGAAGCTTAGATCTCTTCTGGCCTTGGAGCATCTGCCCTCCCCTTATTTGCTTAAGCTCACCCATGTGGGTTTCTGTAGTTGCTGCCCAAAGCATCCTTTGGCATGATAGCCTCATATTTACATCAGTATAATATTCTCCTGTTTTTCAGCATCTGAAATTGTGGTTTAATGCATTAACACAAGGGAGGAAAGAAAATAGGTATAAATATTGGACAGAGACAAAACTAGTAGCCTTTGCAACCAATATGCTAATTTACTTCGAAAATTAAAGAGGATCCATTCATTCAGCCAGTTATACAAAAAAATTAATTCTTGAGTGGTACTCAGGGTCTGGCTTTGTGGAATGACTTAGAATTAGGAGAGCATTCAACAAAGTGGCCAATTACAAGGTAATTATATAACAGTGGGCTTTCATGTTAAATAAAGCATATTACAGGTTCTTTGATGTTGGTTAAGTCTTGGCCATTACTGGACACTACCCGGCATGAGATTTATTCCTGGGGTCTTGGGCCAGTAGGAACCCCATGATTTCTTCTAAGGAACAAACCATTATCTAAAGACCTTTCTATATTCTATTCATTAGAGGGATTTTGCACTGCTGTGAAGTCGATAATACGTGTGACATTGCCTGCAATTTCTGTGTACCTCTGCCTTGTTTTTATTCAAAGAGTTTCTCACTGTTATGAATTCTGTGAAGTACTGTGGGACTTTAGTTAAGTCTAAAGAACTTTCCACATTTACCACATTCAGGGGGTTTCTCAGCAGTGTGAGTGTCATGACTTGCAGCATGTTGTTGATGTACATGGAATACCTTGCCATGTTAATCACAGTCATGGTGTATCTCCCCAACCAGAACTCCCCTCTGGGGTCTAAGGCTGCTCCCTCAGCTAAAGGCCTGCCACACTCCTTACAGTCATTGGGTTTCCCTCCTTTATGAATTTTCCAATGCAGATTAGAAGTATGTTTTCTCTAGGTGGACATTTTTTCATAGCTGTACATAGCTGTACATAGTGTACATCTTCACTGAAAATTTGGAAAATCTGTAACTCCTATTAGAGAATCAAGTCCTCCCCTGTTGTTCCCTTTAAGAACTAATTTTCCAGGTAACCATTACCTCCACTCACTGAGCCAACAAATATGTACTGTCTTCTCGTTCTTTCCCTCACAACCATCCAGGGCCTTTTCACGGCTCCAGTAAGGGGATCTCATGTGGCTTAGAAATATGACATCCTGCCTGGAGACTAAGTTACTAGTTTTCCATGATCACATGCTGGTACAACTTCCCTGGAGCAGGATCCTAAGCCCCACTGTCCCTGGGGGATATACATGGCCACATCTCTGCCTGTCATTGATCTCTGTGTTGTGGGTTTGTTCCCTGCAAGATCTGATCAGTCCTACTTAGGTTTCCCCACCGGAGAAGCATCTCTAGAGCTAAACAGTGATATTTCAATGTAAAATATGTCCCCGTCTCCTTGAGATCTCTTTTGGAGAGGGGGCCTCACACTCAGAGTGAGCTGGATTGAGGTGGCTGGACTCTGTCTCTGAGTCGTCAGGGGGCTCCAGTCAGAGCTCTGGAGGGGCCATGATCATGGTAGCTGCCCCATCAGAGCTCCTGAGGGAGGCCTCCCAGGCCATCCCCTCTCAGAGCTAATGCCTTTATACTGGAAATCTCTGTTCTAGGGCTCAAAATCTGCCTTCCTTCTTGGGCACATTTCTTCACACCCACCCTGTGCAGCTATGAGGTGAGAGGCTAGAGGTTGGAACAGAGCCCTGAGGACCGTGGGGCCCAGTGGTACATCACAGTACTGAGCTCACAGAGAGGCATGCACCTGTCACCTGTCTTCCAGGCACTGTGCAAGGATCACCACCACACCCACAGCCACTGCAACACACCCCAGTGTGGTCACACACTTGCTTCCACGCCCTCACTCCCACCCCTCCCCTCATCTGTCTCAGGCACTGAGGAGGAAGTTCTAGGAGCGATGTGTCCTGTCCACACTCTGGGCCTTTTTGCCTTAACTGTCCAGGGGGATTTAGAAAGAAGCACTGCTGGTGGATGGAGCCCTTGCTGTATTAGATAAGAACATTTAAAAAATAATAATAATAGTAGCCAATATTTAATTGTGCTTATCATATGCTCAGCTCTGTTTTATGTGCTTTGCAGGTACCATTCAATTCTCCGATCAGCCTTCTTTGGAAGATGCTACTCTCCCCATTTTATATGTGGGACAACTGAGGCCTAATATTGTTATGTCATTTGTGCAAAGTTGCACAACTAATTGATGGCTTGCGTGGCTCTAGTGCAGGGACGTCATTAAGTTATCTTGTTTTCTGTTTGTTTTTTATTTTTTTATTTCTTTTCTATTTTGGTTTTTGCAACTGACTGGTGCGAGGACCCCAAAGACTACTGGCACTTGGTATGTTTTTTTTAAGATTTTATTTATTTATCTGACAGACAGAGATCACAAGTAGGCAGAGGGGCAGGCAGAGAGAGAGGGGGAAGCAGGCTCCCCGCCGAGCAGAGAGCCCTATGTGGGGCTCCATCCCAGGACTCTGGGATCATGACCTGAGCTGAAGGCAGAGGTTTTAACTCACTGAACCACGCAGGTGCCCCGATACTTGGTATTTTTACCCACCATTGTATTTGCACCATCAGTATCAACATAGTGAAAAGACACATACAGCTTTGACCTTGTGGAGCCCCTGAAAGGGTGTTGAGGAACCTCTGCTCTGGGATTCTTGCCTGGCCGTAAAGATCCCATCCCAAGATGTGGGGACACTGCCCCCTCCACACTTCCCCACAGCAAGTGTCTGGGCTAAACTCTGATTAATCATTTCCTCTGGCTTCTCCCAGCAGGGGAAAGCTGCACCCCTTTTCTTCCTAGTCCTCTCTAGGCTTTATTCTCCCGTTGTTTCCAGAATGCCTCGGCTTTTTGGTTTCTCCTCAGCTCAGTGGCCACTCTCTTTCCATCTCACTCACTGGTTCTTATTGCCTTCTCTACCTGACCTACTGTTGGAAGCTTGAAGCCCTAGCCCTCAGTCCTGTTGTCTTTTAGTTTAGCTCTTGTTTGGGGGTCTCAAGCCCCGGGGCTGTAATCCTCAGTTGTATGCAGATGCCCAAAGTTACACGTCCAGGCAGAAGGTGCTCCCAAGCTCTCCAGTCTGCCAGTTACCTTTGGGACATCTCCATATCCGTGCCTTACAGCACCTACCGTCAGGCGTGCCTGAGGGAGCACTCCACCCCGCCTGTCCGCCATCCTTCTCCTCTCGGCTCCCCCATTTCCACAAATGGCATCTCCCCACTGAGCTGTGCCGGATGTTAGAGTAACGTGAAGCACCTAACTCTCAGCACAGCCGATTCTTCATGAAGTCTTGAGAAATTATTTCCAGATTACCTTCTTCCTCCTGTCACTGCCATTCTGCCATTCTACCGCCCTTGGGACCTCTGACCCTTTGGGTTAGCACCATCCAACCACTGACACAGCATCCCCAGCACCTAGCACAGGGCAGCGGCACACAGAGGGCTCACTGACTGCACGTCACAAATGTAGGCATGCCAGAAGAGCCCCTACGAGTCAGTGAGAAGACACAGGCCCGCAAACGGCTGGAAGACTGGGGCAAACAGTTCATGAAAGAGAAATAAAAGTGACCCGTGCGGTTTAAAACTCTATTCACCATCACTAGGACTTGGACCCTGGAAAACCAACTGGCAGTATGTATCAGGGTCCTTAAAACGAATGCATGATGTTCCACAATTCTGCTTTTAAGAATCTTTCCTGGGACCCCTGGGTGGCTCAGCCGTTAAACATCTGCATTTGGTTAAACATCTGCCTTTGGCTCAAGTCATGGTACCAGGGTCCAGGGATCGAGCCCCGCATCAGGCTGTCTGCTTCTCCCTCTTTCCTCTCTGCCTGCTTGTGTTCTGTCTCTCACTGTGTCTCAGTTTGTCAAATAAATAAATAAAATCTTAAAAAAAAATTTTCTAAGGAAATGACTAAACGTACAATGCATAGATTTACATGGGAAGATGTTCATCCTTATTTGAAAGCTGTCTTAAATAGTTGAGAGCAGTAAAATTCCCCTCAGTAGGATAACGATAATGAATTGCCCTCAAGTTCGGTGAGGTGAGGTGAGTGGCCCACTGCGTCTGGAGAATAGACAGTGCCCTGGAGGATGAAAACCCTGTGTGGGGTCCAGGCATTGCCAGGGACGGGTTTCCCGGTGAGCAGTCACAGCAAGTGCTCATTGGCAGAGCTTAAGGGGAGAGCAGCTTGGTGCTAGCTGACCCAGAATAGACCTGGGGTGTGTTTTGCCTTTAAAGGATGTACACATTGGCATAGTCAGGCTTTAAAATATATTTGCGTGAGATTACAAGACCATGCCTTTCAGGGGACAGAGCTGGCCAAGCATGGTCTCACAAAGCTGAGGGTGCCTGGGAAGGGGAGGGGTCAGAGCACGGCTGCCGCCACTGCAGAGCTTCAACCTACCCCAGCTGATGCGGTCCAGTGTTCTCATCACTACTCTTCATGGCCAATGACCCCAAAACTTAGCAGTTCAGAGAACCTTTTTATTAAGCTTAAGTTAAGACTGAGCACGATGGGGATGGCTTGTCTTTGCTCCATGAAGTCTGAGGCCCCAACTAGGAAGGTTGAAGACTGAAACAGTCTGAAGGTTTATTCTGAGGCCTGGCTTTGGACAGCTTGGATGCTAAGATTGCCAGTTGAGCTCCAAACCAGGGCCTCTCCATGTGGCCTGGCTTTCTGACAGCATGATGGCCTCAGGGTCTTTGTTACTTGGGGTCACAGGGCTCTAGGCCTGCGTGCAGCCAAGGATACATCGCCTAAAGACCTGCCCTTGGAAGCCACATCACATGTGTCTGCTGTGTTCTTTTGATCCTGTGGTCCTGAGCTGACTCAGAATCAAGGAGACAAGTCATCGACCTCTCCTCTCAGTGGGACAGTTGGTGGGGCCATACTGGAGAAGACCAAACGGGACTGGGGCATAGCAGTGACAATAGAAATGCCCCATCCTGTTAGAAAACATAGTTTGCCACAAGGGGTATTATCAACAGTAAGCAACCAAACAAGAGGCCAATGTATAACCTTCTTTGTATATTTGCCATGAAGAATGTAAGTGCTAGGAGATCCAGAATGTTTGTGCCTGTGGCCACTGCATTCTTTCCCTATGGAAAGCTTGCAGAAGCTGCCAACTTTTTAGAACATGGGAATGGAAGGACTTGAGTGACAGTGGGTAGCATTTTCAGCCATCAAACCAATGGTTGGCCCATCTTTTCTGTAGAGATGGAGGTAGCAAACAGACTTGGTGGAATAATCATGTAGGTTCCTTTGTCTTTCTCCTCCATGGAGGGCAGCTGGAGGACCTCTTTCTTGTTGTAGACCTTCTCACTAAGGAAGATTCCTTTCAGTGGTTCCTCTTCTTGTTTAGCTGCTATATTCTCCCCACAGCAGATGCTTACATGACTTTCTTTAGTCACTAGGAGGATTGTGAGATACCCTTGCTTAATCCCTTTCCAGGCCACCTGTGCCTGTACCTTCTAGAAACACTAAGAGCTCAGGTGGCAGAGTCATCGGGCCTGTGTTCAGGGAGTCATGCTTCCAGAGCTCAAGGTGCTCGCTCGGTCCTTGCTAGAGTATCTGCCTGTAAATGAGCTTTGTTTTAGGTTTTCTTTACTTGTTAGTTTAATTCAGGAATTTAATCCAGGGTGGGATTGATTACATCCCTATTTTTCAAAAGACAAGTAACTGTTTCTTAACATTGCCGAAGCCCCTTTGAGAATTTTATATGTTTGGGGCACCTGGGTGGCTCAGTCAGAGCCGCTCAGTCAAAGCGGCTGACTTTGATTTCGGCTCAGGTCATGATCTCAGGTTCCTGGGGTCCAGCACCACGTCTGGCTCCTTGCTCAGCTGGGAGTCTGCTTCTCCCAATCTCTCTGCCCCTCCCCCCACTCATGCACTCTCTTACTCTCTCTCAAATAAATAAATAAAATCTTTAAAAAAAGAACTTCATACACACACACACATATGTGTGTATACACATTTTATATATGTGTGTACACATATATAAAAGCTAGGAGCTAGTTTGAATGTTAAATGCTTATGTGTATGTTATTAGAAGTGAAGAAAACAGCAGAAAATCTCATGGGGTGAGCTAAATTGATGCATGGCAGCTTTATTTTTAAGTGATTCCAAAAGCAGAGGGGCTGATACGGAGAGTCTTAATTACAGCTCCTGCAGCCTGCCTGCTTCCGCCACGGTCATTATGTAATCACGCCAGGCTCTCTCTTGCTTGAGGACTGCACTGCCCCACCCCCCACCCTGGAGGGGTAAATTACAGCACATGGTGCTGCTCCTGCCCTGGCTGTGGAGACCTCTGGGCTGCACTAAGTATACTTCAAAGGCCCTTACTGGCAGTCTGTGGAATGGATGATTCCCGGTCCTGGCAGATCGGGTCAGCAGGGACCTTTGAAAGCCTAAACTCCAAACCCCATCTTCCCCGTGATAGATCTGAGATGGTCAGGCCCTTTCCCATTATACAACGCAGTGTAGCCCTACCCCCTCACATCGACCTCCGCGTCCCCCTCACCCACTCCCCCCTCCCTCAGCCTCCACAGTGGGCCAGGAAGAAGGCTCTGGTAACTAGAGGTTGACAGTGACAACCTGGGTTTAATGTCCTGGGAGTTTTCCCAAGAACCCAGATCTGTGCTTAAAAAGGTGTGACAATACACAGAGATCTTTTCCTGGGGTTTCAGACCCAATCAGGCATCTGTTTTCAATATTCAGAGGCCCTGGCTGAGAGCACAGTTCTTCTTCTACCTGCTTCTTTCCCAGGACCTACCTCCTTTGCAGGAATGGTGCCTTTTCTTTTCCTTGTATAACAAATGCTATTTATATGAAGTGATTTGCTTTATTATACCTGTGAGATCATTCTAACATAATGGGTTTGCTTCATGAAAAGTAAGGGTTTTTCATGCAGCCTCTAAGACCGTAGATACGTGCATATGTTGCCTAGCTGACCGGGAGTGGAAGCTTAAATCAGTGAAGCTTACTTTTCAGTCTGCAGTGAAGCTTACTTTTCAGTTTGCATTAGCTCCTAATGCCTGTTGCCTTTAGGTCAGGACCACGTGGTGGTGTGGGGTCACAGCAGAGACTACAGGGGGCGCACTTGACCTTGGGCTCATCAGGGCACTTGGCTTAAGAAGGTACTATGTTAGATCTTGACAGTGAATCTAAAGAGAATTAGAAAGGGAACAGTCGTTTTCTTTTTCTTCTTCTTCTTCTTTTTTTTTTTTTCAAAATGATTCTGCCTCTTCTGTGGAAATGAAAAGTTTAAATATATTAAAAATTCCTAAAATAAATTCTTATTTTCTCCGGGTAGATTTTATCCATTTAAGACATAGTTGTCTGTGTAGCTCTCCTTCCCGGTACCGAAACATTGCATTTTTACTCCAAATTCACCTCCACCATGATCTCAATGTTTCATTGACCATGTTTAAATTGCAAAACGGAGTAGTGAAAGCATGACTCTTGGTTTTGGGGTGGAGGGGGAGGGCAGGGAAAGAAAGGAATGCTCCCGGCAGCTATGTGTGTGTAGAATGCATGTGTATCTATCTTCTGTATTTTTTTCAAAGAACTTGTTTCATCTTTCCCTGACTCCCCCGGCTGAAGAGAGGTTTCCTCTGCTGCCAGGAAACCCCTCATCCACACAAGCAGCCCACCCATGAGGGGTGGGCAGGCCCCGGGACAGGGCCACCTCCTGGTTGCTGGAACAAGGCTTCTTGCTTTGGCTGCGCTGTCTCAGGGCTTGGCATCTTCCACTTGGGCTTCATTTGTTAGATAAGTGAAACATCTTTTTCTTTCCTGTTTTTCTTTTTGAAATGCAATTCGCAGTGAGTGAGTTTGGTAGTCCCAGTCCTTCCCATCACTCTGGGGGATGCAGATGAACCCCCCATCCACCCATTCCCCTCAAGACATAGTCCTTCTTATCGGTTGCCATTTCCTGTGCTTTTATCTGCAAACATAACTGCAGGAGCTCCTGCAGAGGACCCTTGAGGACAGAGCTAGGACTGCCCTGAAGCTCCTTTGGTGTGGTTTTGTATTTCCCTATCTCTCTCTGTCTCTCTCTGTCCCTGTCTCTGCATATTCTTGGGCTCTTGTTCTTAGATTTAATGTCTGCTCCTTCTGCCATTTCCAGGTTGCTAATTCCGCCCTCAAGTCCATCTCTCCAGCACAGGCCTCTTCCCAAGACACGCACCCTTCAATCCCATTGTCCCACACAGTGTTTAAGAACCGCCCCCTTCCTTCCCAGTCCGTGCCTCCTAGGGAGGCCTAGGGAGGCCTCTTGCGCAGCCCGCAAGAGCTTTCCTCTCCATACCTACCTCAAAACACAGACCGGAGACTGGGGAAGAGTCCTGGGTTCCTTTTTCCTTTCTTCTACCACCTTTTTGTGCATGACCAAGACTGCTCCCCATTACTACCTGCTCCACCTCCCCGCGCTTGCCCCTTTTCTCCCCTCAGTCTTATCACCTTGGGTTGGGATTCTTTGCTCTTAGAACTGCACCTGTCCTCTGACCTGGCTTCTGCCTCTGGCCCATTGAGCATACAGCTGCCAGAGTGGTCTGCCCGTGGAAGGCCTCTGCTTAGCCCCCTTGACGCAGAACCCACCCCTCCCCCCCTTCCTAACCCACTTACTCCAGGCCTTGCTGGGAGGTGTTGCTTAGTGTACATTTGGGGCGAGGACTCCTATCTGGGTACCCACAGGCCCCAGCCTAATGGCAGAAAAACATGAACCAGCGCCAAACCCCTGCTGCTAAGTGCTGTAGTCTACACATGCTGGCCCAGCTCATATACCCCAGCTTCCCTCACCAGCCTCCTTCATTGACAGGGATTTAGGAAGGATTTTCCTTCATGGCCTGGCCAACCTGGGTGATCTAACCAAGACCTCAACAACCCTGTAGCCCTTCCAGGGACAATACTAGTGCCCTGGCACACCTACCCCCCTTCCCAGGCAAGGATCACATTTAATTATGGTTAAACATTTACCTTGAACCTATGAAATACCCGCCATTAGGAGAGTGCTATCAACTGAATGTTTGCCTCACCCCAGAACTCATGTGTTCAATCCTAATGCCCAGTATGATGGTATTTGGAAATGGGGCCTTTGGGAGGAGATTTGGTCGGGATGGCAGAGCTATCATGAATGGGATTCATGCTCTTCCAGAAAAGACACCTGAGAGCTCTCCGGCCCTTTCCGCACTGTGAAGTTACAAAGACAAGGCACCACTTAGGAAGTGGGAAGTGGTTTCTCAGCAGACACTGAATCTTCTGTCACCTCAATCTTAGCCTTTCCAGCCTCCAAAACTATGAGAAATAAATTTCGTTTGCGTATAAGCCTCTCGGTCTATGGTATTTTTTTATAGCACTGGGGGGACTAAGACAAGAGGTCAGATGGCTTTAAAAGAAGACGCTCCATTTCATGAAAGCCTTGACAATAGGAACCTATTAAATAGCAGGCTCTCCTAGTATACACTTAAAGCCCAATTCCATTTACCAGAAAATTAAATGACCACTTTTACGGACAAACTAATGTTAAGGTTTCAGCTTACGAATCACACATCCCCTGAAGGGTGCTTTAAGGACCCTTCAGATCCTGCAGGCCTTGGTAGTCATTGTGTCGCAAAGCTGTTGGATGCACAAGAGATGCAAGACTTTTTCCTTGGTGCTCCTAAGTTTTATGGTCATTTAACTTTAATTTGGTCGAAGTTTTAGTAGAGCAAAGCAGGTCCCCACTTCTGAAGAGCCTGCCACTGTCCCAAGCCCATCTGGTGGAAGGATGTCCCTGCAGGGGGCTGACCATGGTAAGACTGCAACACTATGCTTTGACTGGAGGCATTTCTTTTCTTGCAATCCAGCAGTGTTAGGACACATCTCTGAAGTGTTCCTTTTTTGGTCAGTTTCCCTATTAATACTCAACAGATTTTATCTGAGGTTTTCTTCATTGGATTCCTCCCTTTCTGGATCAGATGGCTGGATGTGACTGTTGAATCCTGAATGCAGACCACCCAGAGTCAGCACAGACCCCACAGGTTAAGGGGCACAGTCCCCATTAAGATGTCCCTTACTTCAGACACCAAGCACAAATTGGGTACATGCCCCAGACCCCCTGTATTTCTGACCAACTGGCTACAAATTATAGTTTTACTGTGAAGGGTGCAAATAGAACTAGCTAAATGGGGAGACATAGAAAGTGAGGTCTGGGAGCTTCTATGCCTTCTCCTTGTGGAGTCAGGACATGTCACCCACCCAACAAAGGGATGTAGTCACCAACTGGAAGCTTACCTGAGCCATGGTGTCCACTGTTTCTATTGAGCTTTCCTTATGAAGATATGATTGACTGAATCATCAGCCACATAAAACTCAACTTTTAGCCCAGTTTTCCTGCCAGGAGGTTGGTACGTTTGGCTAACACCCGGTTCAAAGACCTAACCGTCTAATAATATGGCTGGTCTTTGTGGTCTAGTCTTCTGGCCAACCCCTATTCTGAGTCACTGTGTTAATGTAAATGCAGTTATGATCCCGGGAGCCCACCATGCATGACAAAGATACCCCCATCACTCAGGAAAACCCAAGGATTTAGATGTTACCTCCCAGGAATCTATGGTAAGAACCAGACAAATCTTTATCATTCAATAAACTGTCTGTCATTCGAGGATGATAGATTGTGTTGTGATCACTAGCGTAGATCTGAGAGCCAGACTGGGAAGTTTCACACCAGCTGTGTTACTGTGAGCAAGTGACTCCACCTTTCTGAACCTCAGTTACCTTATCTGTGAATTGGGGATGATGATATTATTTCATAAGGTAAGTGGAGACAATGATATAAAATAATACATGGTAACTGCTTATAACATGCCCTCACAAATAATAACATCTTTAGTGTTACCTGTCACTGTGTTTAAAAAGATGTACAATCAGGGTCTTAAAAATGCATATATAGGGACACCTGGGTGGCTCAGTGGGTTAAAGCGTCTGCCTTCGGCTCAGGTCATGGGCCAGGGTCCTGGGATCGAGTCCCGCATCGGGCTTAGTGCTCGGCAGGGAGCCTGCTTCCCCCCTCTCTCTGCCTGCCTCTGCCTACTTGTGATCTCTCTCTCTCGTCAAATAAATAAAATAAAATCTTTAAGAAAAATGCATATATACACAAAGCCTAACTTTAAAATGCTGTCTTTCCTTAGCTATTGCTTTATACATCAAAAAATCAATTGATTATCCCTGGTTAGCCAAGTTCAGGTGACCAAAAATGCTATTAAGTGGAGGATACACTACATCTCCAATTTGAAGACCTTCCTTTGTCCGTCTGTTCAAGCCTTCCCAGGCCTGCTGTTCGCCAGCAGCTGTGCTGGAGAGCTGGGCTTGCACCTGTGGGCAGATTCCAGCACCGTGTCAGCCACATTACAAACTCATGTAGTGGGAGTGTCTACAATGGGGTTGCTGTGACACAGTACTCTACACCGGGTGGCTTCCACTTCTCACAGTTCTGGAGGCTGCAATTCTGAGATCAGGGCACCCACACGGTCAGGTTCTGAGGAAGATTGTCTTCCAGATGGCTGACTTCTTGTCCTAGCCTCACATGATGGAAAGGGTGAGGGAGATCTGTGAGGTCCCTTACAGGGTCACTGATTCCATCCATGAAGGCTTGACCTTCATGATCTAATTTAGCTCCCAATGGCCCCCAACTCCTAATACCTTCCATTGGGGGTTGTGGATTTGGGGGACAAAACATTCAGTCTATAACAAAGAGTGAGGGACTGACATCCCGGGGCCCTTCTTTCATTTCGGTCCCCCTTTTCCGGTACAGTTTGGGCCTCCCTTCCTGTCACCACCCATCAGCTGGGTCAGCAGATTCCCTCCATCAGCTCAAGTCAGGCTTGAGACTACCCCTCCAGCCCCCGCAGAGATACCCAGGGACTGAAATCCATTTGGTATATCTTAACCAGCACTTTTTTCTTAAATGAGATACAATAGAATGAAAACCATATGTGCCCTACAGGATAGTGAGGGTAGCTTTTATTTCATACAAAAGGGCCCTGACCCTCCTACAAACTGCATTTCCTGTCGTTGATGGTGAATTTTAGAACAGCTCAAGGAGGGTCACCTGGGTGGCTCAGTCTGTGGAGCAGCATCTGACGCTTGATTTGGGCTCAGGTCATGATCTTAGGGTCCTGGGATGAAGCTCCACATCAGGCTCTGTGCTCAGCACAGAGTCGGCTTGGGATTTTCTATCCCCCTTTCTGCTGTCCCTACTCCCACTCATGCCCTCTATCTCTCTCTAAAATAAATAAAATCTTTAAAGCTGAACTCAAGGAAAGATGAAATGGCTGCCTTTTTTCACTGGGTGGTTCTGGAACCCCTTGAGGAAGGACCTCCATGAGAAGAGCCCACACCTCCTGAGCTTAGGAAAGCAAGAACTATACTCTAGCAAGGAGCTCAGGAAAGCAGCCCCAGGGTGACCCAAGCCAGACTCAACCGAGTGGCTAGGGCAGCCCGACCCCATGGAAGCAGTTGGGGCTGATAGGCTCTCTAGCTGGCAGCCAGTCCGCCAGATTCTGAGAGTCACCAGCTAGAAGCCCCAGTTGGGGTTTCAAGTGCCAAGGGTGCCTTCAAAGCCAGCCTGGGCACCAGTGCAAGGGAACTGCTAGCTGGCTGCAGAGGAAGGTGAGCAAAGGAAGAGATATGCTCAGACACATAGTTCCAGCATGTTCCAGAACTCTGCCAGAAAGTAAGCAGATGCATGCCTGTGTGTGAGAGAGTGTGTGCCTGCATGCGTGTATGTGTGAATGTGTATGTGTACCTCAGTGATGTGTGTGCATGCCTGTTTGTGTGTTATGTGCAGGCATGTGTGTGTCTCTTAGCTTTTAAGTTTCTAGACCAGACCTGCCTGATTTGCCAGGAGACTTTTATGTGAAATCTGTGTTCTCCAGGTGGACCTCATCGCGAAATCCCACTGTCGGCTTGGCTCTTTTCCAGCACTCCTGCAAAGCCCAAGTGCTTAAAAGTAGGTTTGTCATTTTCTCAAGGCACACTTTGGAAGTGTTATGTGGAATAAGCTTCTGTAGCCCGGCGGGGGGGAAGGGGGGGCTTCAGGCTCTGTTGGGAGCTCTGCTTGTGGCTGTGGCAAGGAGACATGGCCTGGGGCAGGTGTCAGAGGCCATGCCAGAGCTCCTAGCCCTTGAACCCTGGCCCCCGCTTTTCTGAGGTGCAGGACATGTCTGAGTGGCCGTGGGACATGTCTGTTTCCACCACATGCACATTTTCCTCAGGAAGCATTCTTCAGGGTTTTTTGTGTTTTATTTTGTTTTGTTTTGTTTTATCTCAGATAGTAATTGTGTGACTTCTGGACTGAAACTAAGCTTTTCATGCACTGCTGTTGGAAATCAAACAACTAAACTGAGAAATCAAGGGGCGCCCAAACTTACATTCTTCTCTTTCTCTAAAATTATTCCTGTCGGCCTCCAGGAATAAGTCTCTGCCTTGCTGAATGAATGGCCTCTTCGTCAGGATTGAATTAGAAGGGTGGCGTGCTCTATTAAAAAAAAAAAGACAAACCATAAGTGACTCTTAATCTCACAAAACAAACTGAGGGTTGCTGGGGGGAGGGGGTTTGGGAGAAGGGGGTGGGATTATGGACATTGGGGAGGGTATGTGCTTTGGTGAGTGCTGTGAAGTGTGTAAACCTGGTGATTCACAGACCTGTACCCCTGGGGATAAAAATATATGTTTATAAAAAATAAAAAATTATAAAAAAAATAAAAAAATTTAAAAACCCCACAAACAATAAAGACATTCCCAGAAAGCAAAAAAAAAAAAAAAAAATAAGAAAGAAAAAAATCACATATGGTTTCTTTAAAAATCAGTTTTCAAATAATGTCTTTCTCCCAGATACTTGCACAGCGAACCATATCATCTTTACATTTCTGTGAACACGTCACCTTCTTGGTGAGACTGTTTGATGTTGCACTCGCCCTCCCCACACCCCCCTTCTTCTTGTGCAGCACGCCGGGTCCCTTGTTTTATTGATAGCACTTACAGACTTCTTGTTGTTGAATTCACATGGAGTTCTCACGCCAGTTGGTTGTCATCTGTCTTGCCTTCTAGAATGTAAACTCCAACAGGGCAGGGATTTGTGTCTGCTCACCTGTAAGTGCAGAACACCTAAAATAGGGTCCATCACATGGTTCTTTGTTTAGCAAACAAGTACGTGGTTATTTTAAATGAATCCACGCAGGTGATCTTCGAATGTACCTGGGCCCATATATTTTGGCATTTTATCTTTTTAAGCAGCTGTGTCTTCAAGAAAGCAAATAAGGGGGATAACTATTGTATTCAGACCCTCTAGAACTTCAGAGTTGCTAATGGTTGAACGGGAAGAAAGGTGTATGTGTGTGTGTGCACAGACACACCTGGGAGCATACATGCACGTGACTCTGTAACACAGAGGAGAGGACAGTTGTGTTTTTGGATGGAGTTGTGTCTCTCTTTCCAGTAGCATCACCATTTTTGATACTCTTATTAATCAAAACCAACCTACTGAGAAGTTACCTGGGCCATCCTTCATGGGTGGAATGGCCTGGCCCCACAAGGAGGCCACTGACACCTTCAGATGCTGCTCTGGGTGGTCCATTGGTCGTCCTGTGTTGGTTGACACTTCATAAGGAAGTGTCAAGGAAGTTGGTTGACTTCCTTAATAAGGAAGAAAAGCACCTCCAGCTTTTTGTTGTTTCAGTGCAAATATCTCTTCCTCTCCCCAATTCATTTATGGGCCTGATCGTTTCTCCTGAAGGCCCAGGATCACTTTTGAAGCTTTCCTGAAACATGTGCTGGGTAGTACCTGGATACCCCATGGAGATGGACAAGGTAATCAGCAACTAGCAATGAGGATCTGAGAGCCGCCCCTCTGGAAATACATCTGACTCCTTTCTGGGCCTGATATGACCACATCCTCACTTGCAGGCTTGATTTTCATTTCCAGGTGGCAGATTCCAGCCAACATGGCTCACTGCACACAGATGGCCATTTGCTTGTCTTCCGGGATGGTCTTTCTTAGTTCTATTTTTCTCCTTCTCAGAGGATAGTATTTTTCAAAGTGTTGGAACATCCTGATGATAAAGGATGTCAAACGAGATGGTGAAGAGCTGGGACAGAGGCTCCTGGGCATAGACTTGCAGGTGGAGATGCAGAAGGGGCCAGGGGCTGGTTTAAGGGCTGGCCGCAACCCAGCAGGCAGCAGGCAGCAGGCAGCAGGCAGCATATTTCCATCTATTCCCAGGCTGTAGAGAACACCTGTGCTAACCTGAACTTCCTGCTGACTCATGGTTTTCAGTAAGACCCAGGAAGCCATTGGGCAGCCCTCCACCAAGGCTGGCATCCTCTGACAACTCCAGGACCTGTGGGGCACCACAGAGAAGGCTCTGTCTGGGGGAAGAAAAGAAGCCTTTCATGATGCTTTCTCATGGCATATGGCTACGTACAGTTCATCTCCCGAGGCCTTGTTTCCAGCCTTTACCCATTATGCTGATACTTCCGTTTCAGTAGGACTAATGCAAAGTTTTCTTTTTGACAATTAAACAGTGCAGTTGCCAGTAATCCGTTCTTTGTATTGTTGGTTTAAAGAGGCCAGTGATCAGATTTTGTTAGGTTAGACATTGCCTCTCCCAACCTCCCACCACCATATACTGTATTTGTAGGACAGGTAAATGTGCTGCAGGGAGGCAGAGAGCCTGCTCAGGGTCCTCTGTTGATTGGCTGGAAGCATCTATATATTAGATAGTACAACTTTGCATATGTCATATGATTTAAACCCATCAAAAGCTATAGCATCCTGTGGGCTCTTCTCAATTTGGGGGTGAAAAACTGAAACACAAAGTTTAGCAGAGTCACCTAAATTTATATAGATAATAAATAGAGCAGCGTGGAATTGACCTGGACTGGGTGGGAGAGATGTGGGTACACCAACCAGGCAGTGAATTCAGTCAAATCATGACTTACTCGTCATCTTCTAGAACTGTCAACATATAAATGCATGATATCAATAAAACTCCATCCTCAAGCTCCTGAATTCTGGAACATTGAGCTGTGTACCTGCAGTAAAAGTTAATTAAATGTTTGTGAAATACACACACACACACACACACACACACACACACAATTATAACAGCCATGTAGTATCAAATTTTAAGCAATAAAATCAGCTACAGGTTGAAAATACTACAGGAAAAACACCACTTTCAACATTATATTGGAACAAATGCCTACATCACTTTACTTGACATTATGTGCAGACTTCTTGAAGTCAATGCAAATGAACGAATAAAAGTGGTCATCAATATTTACTGTAGTTAGAATTTAGCGTAACACATCTTTATGCTGTTTGGGCTTAGAAAGTACATTGCAGGAGCCATTTTAACTTCATACATACATGATGTAAATACAAGGATTATGTTTTTCTTTTGAAGACTTTACTATTCCATGCTTTTATTTTAAAGGGTTTGAGTCAATGACTTTTAACTTGGACTTGGAACATCATGAAGTTGTTGGTCACTTTTAAGCAAGGGAGTAAGGAGGGGCAAGACATAAGATTTCAATAAACCATTTTATTTATTTTCTGAAAAGAAAAATGTTTAATTAGCCACTTAGTCAAGATGATTTTTTAAACAAAGTTTTCTAGAGGACCAGATGATGGATGGAATGGCTATGTTGTACCTCTGTAACTAATATAACACTGTATGTTAACTACACCAGAATTAAAATTTTAAAAATCCCAGTGAATCCTTTTAAAAGTTGTTGGTGGAGGCTCTGCATTTATTAAAGTGAGAAATGATAGTAGATGGAGAAATGTTGTAGTGGAGGTGGCAGGAAGCCAGCAGTGGATTCACCATGTATTTTGAGGTAGAACCCACTGGAGTTGCAAATGAATTACATGTATGGTACAAAGGATGGAAGGGAGCAAGGATAGTTCCAGGCGTTTTACTTGAGGAACTAGGTGACTCGTGGCATCATGTACTGGGAAGGGAGTTAGTTGATGGACATTTGGGAATGAATGCAGATTTGGGAGTAACATCAATTATCTATGTCATATATAAAGTTTAAGACACTGTTAGAAATCTGAAGGAAATGACAAAGTCTGTTGAATAAACTAAGACTCAAATCAAGAAAGAGAACATTACCAGCTCCCCAGAAATTTCCTTGTTCACCCTTTAGTAACTACCCTCCTCTGAATCTGCTACATATGGACTAGTTCTGCTAGTTTTTCTGTGGATTTCTTAGAATTTTCTGCATGTAAGCTCATGTCATCTCCTTGTATCTTAGTTTGCTGGGAATTTTTATCATGAAGGGATGCTGGATATTTTTCAAATGCTTTCATTGCATTTTCTGCATCTTCTGAGATTTCTATTTTTTTTGTTCTTTATTCGATTATATGCTGTATTATATCATTCTTTTATAAATGTTAAATCCACTTTGAATTGTTGGGATAAAGCCAAATTGGTCATGCCATATAAATGTTTCTATGTTGATGAATTTGGCTTATTCATACTTTGCTAATGATGTTTTATGTCTATGTTTATGGAAGATATTGGTCTGTAGTTTCTTGAAACTGTGATGTCTACATTTGGCTTTGATGTCAGAGTAGTACTGACTTCATAGAATGAGTTGAGAAGCATTCCCTCTTCCTGTGCTTTATAAAAGTTTGTAAAGGATTGGCATTGTTTTTTCTTTTAAATATTTTTTTAAAGATTTTATTTATTTATTTGACAGAGAGAAATCACAAGTAGATGGAGAGGCAGGCAGAGAGAGAGAGAGGGAAGCAGGCTCTCTGCTGAGCAGAGAGCCTGATGCGGGACTCGGTCCTAGGATTCTGAGATCATGACCTGAGCCGAAGGCAGCGGCTTAACCCACTGAGCCACCCAGGTGCCCCTTCTTTTAAATATTTGATAGAGTGCACTAGTAAAGCTGTTTTGGATTAGGATGAACTTTGTGGGAAGATTTTTTATGACTAATTCAATTTCTTTGCCTTTTATTGGTCTGTTCATGTTTTCTGTTTTCTTTTTGTATAATCTTTGGTAATTTGTGCATATCTAAAAATTTCTCCATTGAATGTGAGCTTTCTAAAATTTTTTTGCTTAACGTTCTTCATAGTATTCCTATATAATACTTATGATATCTGTAGATTTGGTACTGGTAGCCTCTCCTTCTTTCATGATTTTGATAATTTGTGTCTTCTCCTCTGAATTCTTGGTCAGCGTGGCTCATGGCTTATCAGTTTTGTTAATATTCTCAAAGAAACAATTTTTTATTTTTTTCTTTTGTGTTTCTGTTTTCTATTTCATTGCTTTGTATTCTTATCATCATTATGTCATTTGTTCTCCTTGTTTTGTGTTTAGTTGGCTCTTCTTTTCTGGTTTCTCAAGGTGGAAGCCTAATTTTTATTATTTTGATACTTCTTTGTTACAAGCTTTTAATTTTTTTAATCCTATTTCCAAACTTAGCGTATTGTACAATTGGCTTATATTTGTATACAGTTAGGAGTTAACACACATGCAGGTTTCATCACCACTGCCATAAAGAGTGTGCAGAACAGTTTGATCTCTCCACAAAACTCCCTAAAGCTGCCCCTTTGCTGTCAACACTCTCTTGTGCCTAACCAAAACCACTGCTCAGTACTCTGTCCCTACAGTTTTGCTTCCATACATTTGAAGTCATACACTGTGTCAGCTGGCTTCTTTCACTCAGCACGGCACAACTGAGATTGTTTCATGGTGTGTGAATCAATAGTCCATTCCTTTTTTAAAAATTTTATTTGAAGAACAGAGAGAGTGGGAGAGTGGAAGAGAATCTCAAGCAGACTCCCCACTGATTGTGGAGTGAGAAGCAGCGCTCCATCTCACAACCCCGAGATCATTACTGAGCCTAAATCAAGAGTCAGACCCTTAACTGACTGAACCACCCAGGTGCCACAATAGTTCATTCTTTTTTATTGCTGAATAGTGTACCATTGTACAAGGGCACCATGGTTTGTTTATTCATTCACCCTTTAAAGGACATTTAGGAGTTCCCACTTTTAGCTGTCACAGGTAAAGTGGGTGTAAACATTCCTGTACAGGGTATGGGGAGAACTATGTTTCCTTCTGTCTTGAATAAATTCCCAGGAGTAGGATCACTAGGTGACATGTGAGTGTATGTTTAATTTTATAAAAAACTGATGTACTATATTCAAAGTGATGTTTGCCTCATATATTTTAAAGCTCTGTTTTTTGGTGCCTACACATTAAGATTGTTATATCTTCTTGGTAAATTGAATATCATTATATAACGTGTCTTTTAATTACTGCGAACTCCCCTTGCTCTGATGTCAATTTGTATCTGATGTCATTAAATCTGATGTTAATATAACCACTTAGGCTTCTCTTAGTTAATATTTTCATGGTATATTTTTGCCATCATTTGCTTTTGACTTGCCTGTCATTATCCTTAAAGTTTCATGGAGAGAGCATATCATTGGATCTTTTCTAAAAAATCCATTCCAGTAATCCATGTATTTTAATTGGTGTTTTTTCAACCATTTGCATTTAATGTAACTATTGATAATAGTTGAATTTAGGTTGACAATTTTATTATTTGCTTTCATTTTGTTTTCTCTTTTTGTCTCTCTCTTTCTCTTTTCTTGTCTTTTGGTAAAATACTTCCATATTTTTTATTATTTTAGTATTTTTTTCAAATTCTGACACTTCCCATTGTAATTTATGTTTTATTCTATCCCTTTGTATAATTTTTGTTTAGTTCTCGAGAACATACAGTATTCATATTTACCTTTCAAATTCTTTATAGAATTAGTATTTTAACACTTTATGTGGAATGTAGAAACTTTACAACCATGTAGATCCTCAACTTCCCCACCTTTATTTGTGGGTGTCTTATTTTTACATCTATATAAAAACCCCATCAGGCAGTGCTATCACTTTTGCTGTCAATCATTACAGATATGTCATAGAAATGACAAAGGAAAAACAATGTATTATATTTACCCAGATATTTGTCATTTCCATTACTTCTGTTTTTTGAAGTTTTAAGTCTCCCTTTCATGTTGTCTCCTCCTGTCTGAGCAACTGCCTTTGGCATTTCTTTTAGAGCTGCTCTAGTGACTAATTCCTTTAATTTTCCTTCATCTGAGAGGATCTGCATTTCATCTTCATTCTTGAAGGTTATTTATGCCGGATGTAGAATTCCGGGTTAACATTTCTTTTCTTGTATCCTTTAAAAATGTTGTGCCTCTGAGATGTCTGATGAGAAATCTGTAGTCATTCAAATCATTGTTCTCTTCATAAATGCAGTGATTTTTCCTGGCTGCTTTCAAGATTTTTACCTTGTTTTTGGTTTTCAGCTGTTTCATTATAATGTGCTTCAGATTGGATTTCTTTGATTTCATTTTGTTTGGAATTCCTTGAGTTTCTGGAATCTATAAGTTTGGTTTCCACTACATTTGGGAAGATGTCAGCCATTATTTCTTCAAATATTTTTTTCTGCACCAGATTTTCTTCTCTTGGAACTCTGATAACACAAATGATCAATTTTCTTCCCCACAGGTGCCTGAGTCTCTTGATGTTTTTTTTTTTTTTTTCAGTATTTCTCTCTGTTCAAATGAGACAATTTCTAGAAGTCTCTCTTGAAAGTCAGTGAATCTTTCCTTTGTCACCTCCATTCTGCTGTTGGGTTCATCTGATCAATATTTTTAAGCTTATTATATTTTTCACTTCTAAAATTTCCATCTGATTCTTCTTTGTCTATTTTACTTCTTTGCTGAGACTTTCTGTGTTTTGAATTATTTGTCCTCACTTCTAGGATCATGGTTTAAATAGCTGCATCTGTGGTAATTCTGCCATTTCTGTCATTTTAAGGTTGACATGTTTTGATGTCTTTCTCTTACAAGTTGAGATTTTCCTAGTTGTTCATATACCAAGTAATTTAGATTGCATGCTGGAATATTACAATATGAATATCTAGGTCTTGTTCAATTCTAAAGCAAATGTCAATTTTTTGTTTGTTTTAGTAGGCAATCAACCCAGGTGAGTTCATGCTTCAAGTTCTAGCAATTCTTCATTGGGATGCGGTTCTAATGTCAAGTCTGTTTTCAGAAACTTTACAATGCTATTTGGATCTTTCTAGCATATGCTTTACTCAGTGTTAAGTGTGGGACATAGACAGTGATTAATCCTACAGTTCTATTATCAGAGTCTTTGCTGTTCTCTTCAAGGTTATCTATGCATACACAGGTTGAAGGTGAGCCAGAAGGTTATATATCATTTATGGAGTCACTTTCTTGAACTCCTCCTCTTTGCAATTTTCCTGACATATTCTGACTCTCTTGACTTCTTTCAAGGTCCTCTGATCAGAAGACCAGAGCTATAGTATATCTTCACTGTTTTACACTTCCCATGACTTTATCCTATATCAGAGATCAAGTAGTGAAAGGTCAGAGAGAAAACAAGAAACAATCATTCGCTCCAAACCCTTGTGAACACAGCTCCTGTGGGCAAACAGAAGGTTCCCCTCCTTGAGAGTTTGAGGTGCATACCTGGAAGCCACTGCTATTGCCACTGTACCACTGCAAGCCACTGCCAAATTAGACCTCTCCATTGGCTTGTTACTTTTTCAAAAACTATTTCACTGTTTTTTTCAAGAACGTTATTTCACTGTTACTTTTTCAGAAACTATTTTTGTTGAGATATAATTCATATATCATAAGATTCACCCATTTAAATTATACAGTTCATTTGTTTTTAGTTCATTCACAGATTTGTGCAACCATCAATACAGTTTAATTTTAGAATATTTATCACCCCCAAAAGAAATCCTATTCCTATTAGCAATAACTCCCTAATCACCTCCCCCCAGTTCTAGATAACCATTAATCTATTTTTTGTTTTTATAAATTTACCTATTGTGGACATTTCATACAAATGGAATCATATAGTATCTTTTGTCACTAGCTTATTTCACTTAGAATAATATATTCTGGGTTCATTCATGTTACAGCAGGTATCAACACTTCATTCCTTACTATTGAAAATAATATTCCATTGTATGGATACCACATACTTATCTATTAATCAGTTGATAAACATTTGGATGTTTCTACTTCTTGGCTATAGTGAATAATAATGCTACAGAAATTCATATTCTCAGCCTTTTGAGAAACTCCTATTTTCCAAAGTGGCTGTATCATGTTACATTCCTACCAGCAGTATACAAAGGTTCCAGTTTCTTCATATCCTTGTCAACACTTATTATCATGTCTCTTTGGTTATAGATATCCTAGGAGGTGTTAAGTGTTATCTTATTGGGGTTTTGATATGCATTTCCATAATGACTAATGACATTGAGCATCTTTTCATGTGATTATTGACCATGTGTATACATTTTTGGGGGAAGTGACTGTTCCAATCCTTTGCTATATTTTTATTGGCTATTTGTCTTTTTATAAATGAGTTGCAAGGGTGTTTATATATTTCAGATATAAGTCTCTTATCAGATATAGAATTCGCAAATATATTTCATTTGCAAAAATTCTTCCATTCTGTGGGTTGTCTCTTCATGTTCTTTATGGTGTCTTTTGAATCATAAACATTTTTTATTTTGAAGCAATCCAATTTATTTTTAATTTGTTGCTTTTAATTTTGGTATTGTACCTAAAAAACTATTGCCTAACCCAACATCACAAATAATTTCTCCTGTGTTTACTTCAAAGAATTTTGTAGTATTAGCTTTTACCTTTAGGAAATCTATGATATATTTCAAGTTAATTTTTGTGTAAGGTGTGAGATAAACATCCAACTGTATTATTTTGAATATTAATACCCAGTTAACCAAGTGTCATTTGTTGTCAAAAGACTTTTTCCCCTCACAGAATTGTCTTAACATCCTTTTCAAAAGTAATTGACCATAAATGTAGGGCTTTATGCAAATACCACACTGTCTTGATTATTTTAGATTTGTAGTAAATTTTGAAATTAGGAAATGTGAATCCTCTCTTTTCAAAGAGTGTTTTGGCTATTTTTGGTTCTTTTAATTTCCTTATTAACCTTAGGATCACATTATCATTTTCTTCAAAAAGCAACTGGGATTTTGATGGGAGATTTCACTGGATCTGGTCATCAAACTGAGAACTATTGCCATTCTAACAATATTACAGTGTTCTGATCCATGAACATGGTTGTCTCTGAACAAATCCCTGGGAGATAGAAGACCATGGATTAATAACTTCAGTGTGTTCAAGCAAATACCTGAAAATCTAAAATTCTATTCCCAGTGCAAACATATTTACAAAACGAACAGTGAAGAATCAAACATTTGGTGACAGAGTATAGATAAATCTTTAAAGATTGTTGCCACAAAGGAGAGCAGAAAAAGAAGAGGGAGCTGGAGGAACATAGTACATCTGTCTTCAGGATGAGAAATTTGAAAGCATAATCAAATCATCCACTCCTGATGCAGTAGAAATGGGATAATTGGAGGGATTTTATCCCCTAGTAATCTTTAGTCAGTGAAGAGGGTAGCATACAGAGGGAGGTAATGTAAGAGGAAATCAAAGGATGAAGGTATAGAAGCTGGAGTTGATGATGGAAAGATCGAAAGTTTCTGTACAGACCATTGTATGGATTAGGTGACAAAGTCACCAAAAGAGCCTGAAAGGAGGGAGGTTTTTGAAGATTTGAGAGGAAAGGACAGATATGAAATAGACATCATGGAGAGTGAGAAAGTGAGAATTCTAAGGAAATATAACAGTTTGGAAATTTTGAGTGCTTATCCGAAGTATATGGTATAAATTTGAAAACTCTAGTCATCAGCATTAAGATTTTTTCCCAGCAATGTTTAGATGCTCTATTACAAGTGCAAAGTAAGTGCAGTGGTGTGGAGGAGAGGATGTGCTAGGCATTAATCTTATGTGAAAAAGCAGGGCCATGTGTTGATCCATAGTCTGTTAGACTAGGCAATTAGAGGAGCAAGGAGAAGGGTGAAGTATGCACAGTGACACAATCAGCAAAATGGAGGTCCTGAGAAATGGCAGACACAGGGGCACACATGGTCATTGGATACCTTGCAGAAATTATTCTCTTTGGTATAGTTGCCAACCTACTAAAGAAGTGGTACTTAATTCTGGCTGCACATTCCTGGGGAATTTTCAAAAAGTGTATCAGTGGGTTCCAACTCCATTGATTCAGAATCTCTGAGCCTCAGTGTCTTCTAAAGGTCACAGGTGATTTGAATATGCAGACAGAGCTCATAACCACTACAAGAGAGCCTGTAGTGCTGGGTGACCCCAGGGCTGGAGAGGCAGAGCTGCCAGACTGTACAGCACCTAAAGACACCTCATTCACACAGACCGTAGTGACAGTGACCATATTTGGAAGGTTGTAGCAGTTGAGAGTTTTCTATGACCAAAGGCCCATTCGAGGAGGAATAGACCCATTCGAGTATTGGGAATTTAAAATATCTAGAACAGTGATGCTTAGTCCTAGGGAGGGGCAGCTTTTAAAGAAATCTCAATGCCAAGATAACATCCCAAACTAATTACATCAGAACCACCGGGGATGAAGCCCAAGCTAAATCAGAACTTCTAAATGCTCCTCCAGATAATTCCATTATTCATCCAGAAGCTTTGTGGGAGGGATTTGCCATTTTTTCCCATATAGAGAACACTGGACAGGGTACAGGTTTGGGAGGGGATTTGATTATTTCTTTCAGGTTCATGCCAAAATTGAGGTAGCTGGGCTTCACCTAGGTTGGAGACATCAAAGAGGCAGTCAGTGCCAGGTCCGAGTTCAAAGGGACGGCTTGGACTGATTCAAGAAAAGTCCCCCAACTCTGAGTGAATTGTTGATTGCTATATATTTTTAGAGCCTATTAGTTGTGTGATGTTCTTGTGAAATCTCTATTCCTTATAAATAACCACTTGTCTGCACTCTGCATTGAGCAGCATTTGCATACCATAGAGGAGAACATGGTTTTGGTGCAGAAGCAAGAGGCTTATTAAATACAGTTATGAAAGAGGATGTCGTTAGGAGAGGGGGGTGGGGTTATGGGCATTGGGGAGGGTATGTGCTATGGTGAGTGCTGTGAAGTGTGTAAACCTGGCGATTCACAGGCCTGTACCCCTGGGGATAAAAATACATTATATGTTTATAAAAAAAATAAAAAATAAAATTTAAAAAAACAAAAGGATGTCAAGGAGGGATGGGTTCTGTAGAGTTTGTCTGGTTTGTACAACTAATTCACGGAGTTAGAGGCCCAGACTGGTAAAGGACCCAGGTCCTGTGAAGTCAGTAAAGGGGTGATCTAAATCTTCTGACCTGCATAGCAGCTTCAACCCTGGCCGTGTGTTTAGAAGGAGATGATAGCATACTTGAGCAGGAAAGGAGCTGTTATTTCCCTTTACTTTTGTGAAGTTTTCTTTTTTGTTTTGTATGACCAACGTGACGGTATTTTTCTTTACTCAAATTTTACTCTCCCATTCCCACATTTCTAGATAGACTGAAAAGGAAGCTGCTATCTTGAAGTAGTTTTTGAACTTCACAACATGATTAGGACTATTGATCCATTTTGATAATTTTCCAACATTAAAACTATACAAAACCTGCCTTTTTGGATTCGTATAAAGTAAAAATCAGAGACATTAATTTTTGTGGATTCCATTAAAAAACTTCAGACCACTTGGTAGTGTGTATGTTTTTAATTGCTTCCAGTTAGAATCTGGCCATTACTTCAGGGTCAGGCACAGTGTTTGCCTGGTCTGTCGTAAGGATCATCAGTGGATCTACAGTATTTGTGGAAGCTGATTTACATTCTCACACTTATTTCATAGGATATGTCTTTATTTTGTAAAGGCTCAGAGCATTCGACAGAATTAGTTTAAACATCTTTCTCATTAAATTCTAATTTTTCAGGTAAATAGTATTTTCCCCAGATTACAGTGATCTGTAAGTACATTTAGAAACTGAATTGACATTTTAGTACTTTAGGTGGATGCCTTGGGGCAGAGACTATCTTTTCAGGGGGAAGAACATGGTAGAATTCCAAGGAAAATGTTACAGTAGGCCAGTAATATCCTGGAGGCTGGTTCCCCAAACTCCTTCTTATATTGTTGGTTAGCCTATTTCTGTCTTAGGTTTGTGTGTATCCCTGAGGTTCTTTGAAATAATATTGGATGTGTTCCCTGGACCATTGTGTTCCACTGGCAGTGGGGACAGTGGCACTAGGGATAATGCAGTGAAGTCTAGTTCTCTATCACATCCTTCATCTGTGCCAGGCACCCTTGACATGTTCACATATGTTGTCTCATTTCCTCTCTTTGGTAACCCTGTAAGGAAGGTGACATTTCTACCCTTCATTTGCAGAAGTAGAAGTTAAGTGACTGGCCCAGGCTTTGACATGGAGGAATTATAACCCTGACCACATTTGCTCTGATTTAAGAATCCCAGCGGTTCAGCACCTAGGACAGTACCTGGAGATGGACCATTACTGAGATTTGCTTCTGCCCTACACAAGAGCAGGAGATGGGGTATAGGAGTGAATATAATACTGCAGTCAGGTTGGGTTCATTTGAACAGGCATGGAGGGTAAAGAGCTTTCATACAACGCATGCCCCTATCTTCTGTCTCTGTTCAGTCTGCCCCCTGTATGGGCATTACAGTTGCTCCTTGAGGGAAGCTGGAAAATTCTGCTTGGAGGACAGGAATGGTCTCCTACCATCATTTATATAACATGGAACAACAGCAATTGCTTCCATATAGCCAGCACATTGTCGCTACTACTTTCCTGTGCAGACCCTTCTTAGAAGCAAGAAGGGTGCTGGGTAATAGCCCTGAAGTAGCTGTGGTAGAGAGCCATAAGAGTTGGTAAACATTAACCAGTCTTGTTGAATTCATTGATTTTGCATAATCCCAGGCTATTCTAGAACTCTGGCTGGTTCAGGATTAATAAAAATAGAGTATGCATGTGTGTTGGGCTTTGTGGGGTCTGATGCATTTGTGTCCCCAGAAAGGACTGAGTGGGAACATGAGAGAGCAGCCTGCCTTTGTGGTTCTGACCTGCGACGACTTTGGCAGACAGAGGACTGAGGTCCATGGGTTGTCATGCAAACAAGGACAGTGGCCTTTGGTATCAGCACTCACTTTACAGCCATCTCTGAGATCACAGTGACAAGACTTTTTAGGCACTTTCAGGGCCCAGAAGGCACCTGTGAAGGGACAAGGGGGCTTACTTAAGGCATTGATTATCCTCACAGCTCTATCTGCACTGGAACTTCTGGGTACTGACTTAACAGTTAAAGAGGGAGATAAAATAATGATGGGAAGTGATAACAAAAAACAAATAAATAGAAAATAAAAACATAAATATAATAAAACAATTAAAATAAAATAAAATAAAAAATATAAAACAGAGACACCATGAGGCCCTTAGTCAGAGGTTTGCTGGTTGGAAGCAGGCGCCCTCAGGCCCTCCAATGGGCACAAACACAGCACAGATCCTTAAATACAAATTTTTTTTAAAATTTGAATTAAAGTTAGTTAACGTATAGTATAGTACTGGTTTCTGGAGTAGAATTTAGTGATTCATCATTTACATACAACACCCAGTGCTCATCACTAGTGCCCTCCTTAATACCCCTCACCCATCTAGCCCATCTCCCACCCTCCTCCCCTCCAGCAACCCTGTTTGTTCTATATAGTAAAGTCTCTTTTGGTTTGTCTCTCTCTCTGTTTTTATCTTACTTTATTTTTCCTTCCCTTCCCCTATGTTCATCTTTTTTGTTTTTTACATACAAATCATTTTAGTATTCTGAGTACTTCTGCTGCAGATGATGGTGGTCTTGAGACAAAGCACAGTGCAATTGTTTGGGGTTGTAAGTTGAATTATGCCACTATTTCCATGGGGCACAATTTTTACCTTTAAGAATGACTGACAAACTGTGTTTACTTAAACTTCGTTATTTCGCAGATATTTTCTCAAAACTGTTGAAGTGAGACTGTCACTTCAAGGAAAATAATAGTGATTGTCAGTGATAAAATTGAGCTTCAAAATAAATGTTGGAATTTTTGAAAATGTGATCTAAGGGATATCTGGGTGGCTCAGTTGGTTAAGGGTCTGCCTTTTGCCTAGGTCATGATCCCAGAGACCTGGGATCGAGTCCCGCATCTAGCTCCTTGCTCAACGGGGAACCTCCTTCTCCCTCTGCCTGCTATCTGTTTCTCTCTCTCTCATTCTCTCTGACAAATAAATAAGATCTTAAAAAAAGAAAGAAAGAAAAAAGAAATTGTGACCTAAACAGCTTAACAGTATTTAAAATCTTGATTAGCCTTGGTGGTGATGTGAATTTTTTTCATATTGCATAATAAAAATTTGTCAATATTTAGAAAGGCTTTATAACTCAACAAAACAGTATCCTCCTTATGAGTAATGCATGATATAATAAAATCATGTATTGATAAAAGATTCATTCTAAATTTAAGCTTGACCAATGGATGGTAGAGTAACAAAGTACAGAATGTTCACTGGTGTGGTTTCAGATTCCACACTGAAACTAGCCTTTAAGCAACTTTCCTTGTCAAGTTTTGTAAAGTATCAAAAAAGAGTACCCCATAATTATTTGAAGAAACCTGAATTACACCCCCCTTTTCCAACTACATATCTGTATAAGGCTGGATTTTCCCCCATGTACTTTATCTAAAACAACAGAAGCAGAGATAGATAGATAGATAGATAGATAGATAGATAGATAGATAGATAGATAGGAAGAAATAGAGATATAGGGATATATAAACTATCCATCTATCAAAAAATAAGAGTTTCTATTGATACTTCCAACTCCAGCCTGCGTTATGAGTTCCATATTTGTAACTCCTTTTATCAGTAGTGAGACACCTTGCTTTCAATACCCTTAATGTATTTACTCATTTACTCAATCTAGAATATACGGAAAGTGATATCAGAATTGTTGTTAAGTACCAAAGGAAAAGAATAAACCAACTATATAGTTTGGTATTTGCGTGGGAGTGTTTTTGAGTTAAATTTACATTAGTAAAATGTACATTTTAATTGCATAATTCAAAAAATTCTGATGAATGTGTATACCCATGTAAATGAAACCTCTATCAAGATATAGAAATTTTCTATCACCCCAGAAATTTTCGTTGTGCTCTGCCCCAGTCAGTACCCCAAGAGACAACCATTTTTCTAAATTTTTTTGGATATAGATTCATTTTGTCAAATCTTAAATTTCTTGTAAAAGGAACCACACACTTTGATTACTCCTATTACCAGCTTCTGTGAGATTCATCTGTGTGGCTTCATGTATCTATAGTTCATTCCTTTTTATTTTTGAGTAGTAAGTATTCTATTGTAAAAATATACCAAAAATCGGTTACCTGTTCTCTTGTTGATGAACATTGGACATGTTGTTTTCGGCTTTGAGATATTGTAAATAGCATTGCTTTGATTATTCTTACACAAGTCTCCATGTAGACACATGTTTTCATTTTTCTTGGATAAATATCTAGGAGTGATATTACTGGATCATAGGGTTGGTGTATGCTTTAGTTTTGTAGAAAACTGCCATATATTTTACCAAATTAATTGCATTATTTTTGTGCTACCTCCAGCATTTTAAGAAAGTTCTAGATGCTCCACACCCTTGCCAACATTTGATGTTGTCACATTTTTTAATTTTAGCCATTCTAGTGGATATCAACCAATGCCTATTTGTGGTTTCAATTTTCATTTTCCTGATAATTAAGTATATTGTGCACTTATTGGCCATTTCTGGATCTTCCTTTGAAGTTCCTGTTTAAATCATTTGCCTATTAAAAAAATGGGTTGTTAAGAGGTGAAGAGGAGTGGGAGGTATAGGCTTCTGGTTATGGAATTAATAAGTCAGGAGGATGAAAAGTACAGCATTGGGAATATAGTCAATGTTATTGAAATAGCATTGTGTGGTGACAGATGTTAGATACAGTTGTGGTGGGCATAGGATAATAAATGTGGAACTGTCAAATTACTGAGTTGACCCCTGAAATAATGTAATCCTGCATGTTAGTTATACTTCAATTGAAAAAAAGGGGAAAAAGTAAAATTGAAAATTACAAAAACCAAGACATTTTATTTTTTTAATAAAAATATAATTGAAAAAAAGGGGAAAAAGTAAAATTGAAAATTACAAAAACCAAGACATTTTATTTTTTTAATAAAAATAAAGAGTATATATATTTTTATTAAAAAAATTAAATGTCTTGGTTTTTGTAATTTTCAATTTTACTTTTTCCCCTTTTTTTCCAATTGAAGTATAACTAACATGCTGAGGGTTGCTGGGGGTGGGGGTTTGGGAGAAGGGGGTGGGATTATGGACATTGGGGAGGGTATGTGCTTTGGTGAGTGCTGTGAAGTGTGTAAACCTGGTGATTCACAGACCTGTACCCCTGGGGATAAAAATATATGTTTATAAAAAATAAAAAATTAAATATATATATATATATATATATATATATATATATATATACTCTATTCCAAAAGGTCCCACTGACTTTTTTTTAATGATTCCCATCAATGTACCTGAGAGATTAACTCTTTAAGAAAAGAAGGTGATAAAATACAGCCTCTGCAATTCTGCCCTCCATTGCACACAGCCATGTCCTTAGTTAAGTGATCAGAAAGACTTATTGGATTCACTTGAATTGGCAGGACAATTAACAAAAAAATTGATTTGTTGAATACTACATCTAAAACTAATAATGTACTATATATTGACTAATTGAATTTAAAGAAAAAGAATGGGTTGTATGTCCTTTCATTATTATTATAGAAGTTTCTAAAAGATTCTAGATAAGTATTTTGTCAGTTATATGTCTTATGAGTATTTTTGCTTATTATGATTTGTCTATTTTCTAAATAGTGCTTTTAGATGAGTTGAAGTTTTTGAATTTTGATAAGGTCTAATATACTTTTTTCTTTTAGGATTATTGCTAAGTCCTAAGGTATCTTTACCTCCCCGTAGGTTGTTTCATTCTAAAAGCTTTATAGCTTTAATGTCTAGTCGTGTGGTCCATTTGAATTAATTTTCATGTGTGGTATTAGGTAGGATTGAGGTTCATTCTGTTTCTGTATGAGAATGCAGCTCTTCCCATCTTCATGTGTGAAGTCTTCTCCTTCACCTCTGCGGTGCCTTGGCATGTTTGTGGGTCTGTTTCTGGACACTCTGTGGTCCCATTGCTCTACATATTTATCTTCAAACCCTCATCCAACTGTCTTTACTACTGTAGATTCATAGTAACTCTCGAAGTTTTATAAGACTTCTTAATTCTTTATCAAGATAATTTTAGATATTGTGGGTCAAATGCATTGTCATTTAATTTTTAGAATCATTTTGTCTTTCTGCCTACAAAAATCCTGTTAGAATTTTTTAATAAAATCACATTGAATTGATAGATCAGTTTTGGAGGAATTGACCCACAGTATTGACTTGCTGAATTCACAAACAGTGCATATCCCTTCATCCACTTACATCTCCTCTAGCTTCCCTCAGCAGAGTTTTGCATTTCAGTGTAGGAAGTCTTGGCATCTTTTGCTAAATTTGTTGCTTATTTTTTCATGTTTTTCAAAGCCATTGTAAATTGATTTCTTTTAATTTCACTTTCAAACTGTTTGCTGCTAATAGGTATAGATACAAAGGATTTCTTTTTTTTTCTTTTTTTTTTTTTTATCAACCTGGTAACTTGCAGTCTTGCTAAAGTACATTAATTAGTTGTAGAGATTTTAGAATTTCCTACAGTGACATTCATGTCATCTGCAAATAAAGAAACTCCTACTTTTTTTCTTTCTAAACCTTCTCCCTTATCGCACTGGCTAGGATCTCCTCTACCAGTATTAAGACTGGATGTGCAGGGCTGCTGGGGTCTCAATGGTTTGAGCAACTGACTCTTGATCTCAGCTCAGGTCTTGATCTCAGGGTCATAAGTTCAAACATTGCATTGAGTCTACGTTGGGAAAAAAAAAAAAGATTGGATATACCATCTGTGTTCCTAATCTCAAAGGGAAAAGTATTTCACCATGAAGTACGTTAGACATAGGATTTTTTTATATAAATATACTGTATCCAATAAGGAAGTTTTTTTTTTTAAGTCCAAGATTGCAGGACTTTTTCTTTAAAAAATCATGAATACCTTTTGAATTTAGTCATCTGTTTCTTACTTTTTTTCTCCTAGTATGGTGAATAATATTAAACGGTTCTTGAATGTTAACCCCATCTTGCATTTATGGAATACACGATGTTTGGTCATCATTTTTTTAATTTAAACTCAATTAGCCAACATACAGTACATCATTAGTTTCAGATGTAGAGTCCAGTAATTCACCAGTTGCATATAACACCCAGTGCTCATCACATCATGTGCCCTCCTTAAAACCTGTCACCCAGTTACCTCATCCCCCACCCACCTCCCTTCTAATAACCCTATTTGTTTCCTATTATTAAGAGTCTCTTATGGTTTGTCTCCAGCTCCAATTTCTTCCCATTCAGTTTCCCCTCCCTTCCTCTGTGATTCTTTGTTATTTCTTGTATTTCACATATGAGTGAAAGCGTATGATAATTGTCTTTCTCTGATTGACTTGTTGTGCTTAGCATAATGCTCTCCAGTTCCATCCATGTCGATGTAAGTGGTAAGATTTCATCCTTTTTGATGGCTGAATAATATTCCATTATAAATATGTACACACACACCACATATGCTTTCTCCATTCCTCTGTCAATGGACACCTGGGTTCTTTCTATATTTCTATATCTTTCTATAGTTTTATAGTTTATAGTTTCTATAGTTTTTCTCTAGTTTTTCTCTAGTTTGGCTATTGGGGACATGGCTATAAACACTGGGGTACAAGTACCCCTTCAGATCACTGCATTTATATCTTTGGGATAAATATCTAGTAGTTCCATTGCTGGGTTGTAAGGCATCTCTATTGTTAACTTTATTTTTAATGAAGATTTTTATTTATTTATTTGATAAATAGAGATCACAAGTAGGCAGAGAGGCAGGCAGAGGGGGGGGGAAGCAGGCTCTCCCCTGTGCAGAGAGTCCTACTTGGGGCTCGATCCCAGGACCCTGAGATCATGACGTGAGCCAAAGGTGGAGGCTTAACCCACTGAGCCACCGAGGTGCCCCTCTATTGAGGAACCTCTGTACATGATTCATTTTATGTTGTTGGATTTAACTGGTAGTTTGTTATGAATGATTATGCCTGTGTTCATGATGGCTATTGATTGGTAATTTCTCTAATTTTGGCTGGTCTTGTACAATAAGTTTGACAGTATTTCCCTTTCTTCCCTATTTTTAGAGTTTGTGTAAGGTTGGTATTATTCCTTCCTTAAATGTTTGGTAAAAATTTGTAAGCGAAATCATTTGTGTCTTTTTTTAAAGTAATATTTTCATAATGAATACAATTCCCTTAACAGATTCAGATTCAAAATAAAATATACTGTTCAGATTTTCTATTTCATCTTATAGCTCATTTAGTTAAGTTGTATTCTTGAAGAAATGTGTCCATTTCATCTAAATTTTCTAACTTATTATACTGTACATAGTGTTTCATTGTTATCCTTTTGTATGTCTCTGGAAACTGAGGTTCTATCCCCTCTTATTTCCTCTCTCTCTTTTGTTAGATGTTTATCAATCTTACTAACCTTCCAAGGTACCACATTTTAGTTTTTGTTATTCTCTCTCTTATTTCTTTTCTTTTTCACTAATTTTAGTTCTTTGTTTTTTTTTTTGTTTTTTGTTTTTTTTTTTTACTTATTTTGGTGTTGATTTGCTTATCTCACATAAAGGATACTTAAAGTGAAAACCTAGATCATTGATTTTAAGTATTTGCTCCCTTCTTACAGGCATTTAATACCATAAATTTAATTCAAAGCATTTTCCCCGTATCAGCAACATTCTGCTATGTTCTCAGTATTTTCAGGTTTAGGATGTTTTCTCATTTTCCTGTGATTTCTCATTCATCCCATCTTAACATGTTTTATCTTGCAATTTGGAAGGTTGTCTCACTTAATTCTGATTTCCTCTTTGACACATTAGTTACCTACGTGTTACCTAGTTTCCAAATATTTAAGAATTATTTGATTCCTTATTGGTAATGATTGCCAATTTAATCCTGTTGTCATAGAACATACTCCGTACTATCTCAGCGTTTTGAGTTTTTTGAAGACATGTCTTGTGACTCAGCATATGGCCTATTCACCAGAGACAAATGTTCTTTCTGCACTTGAAAAGAATTGATACTCTGCAGTTTCTGAAGTAGAGTGTTCCGTAAATGACAGCTGGGTAATTTTTGTTGATGCTGTTTTTCAGATATAGATATCCTTACTACTATCTTTTTAACCCGGTTGTTCTAACAATTCCTTGATAAAGAGATTGTAAATCACCCACTATGGTTGTAGATTTGCCTATATATCTATATCTTCTTTTAATATTTTATATATGTTGAAGTTATATATTTACACATATTTATCATTGTCATGTTTTCTTGGTGAATTGATGTTTTTCATCATAATAAAATGTTTATCACCAGTAATACATATTTTCCTCAAAATCTATTTTGTCTGATGGTAACATAGTCATTCCAGCTTGCTTGTGCTCAAAATTTGCATGGTATATATTTTTCTATCTCTTTACATTCAAGCTATCTGTGTCTTCATATTTAAAACGAAGGTCTTGTAGATCACATAGGGGTGGGTCTTGCTTTTTTTAATGAGTATGACAATCTCTGACTTCTAATTGAAATAAATGTTCTAAGTGCAACTTGAATGTAGGCTATTAACATGTAATTTAATTATTTATATGTTTGGGTCTAATTGTTTTACTGTGCTAGTAAAAGCTTTTGACATTTTACAAATATGAATAATATTTTTGTTATTTTCTTTCTTTGTAAGGAACCTTTTACCAGGTTAAAGAAATTTCCTTCTTTTTCTAAGTTTTACAAAATCTTAAGTGAATGTCAGGCTTTTAAAATGCTTTTTTCTATATTCATGTGTTGAAATATGATTATTTTATTTGTTTCTCTCCCTTAATCTCTTGAGGTAGTCAGTTTTATAATGCTATACCGTATGTCCATTCCTGGGATAGGCCCAAGTTTGCCATGATATATAATAAATATATGTCACCATCCCTGTGACTGAAGTTGCCTTCTATTTCTTTTTCTTTCCCTCTTACCACCCTGGCCACACTTTTGTACCAAGATTATGTGCCAGCTTCATAGCATGAGTTGAGGATTATCCCCTCTTTTTCTGTACCCCGGATTAGAGTTTAGAATCTAGACTGAGTTATTTCTTCATATTTTGAGGAAACGGATGTGGGCCTGGAAGTCCTTTTTTAGAAGGAGAAAAACACTGTGTATTGATTGGTTTAACAGTTATAGAACTATTCAGGTTTTCTATTTGACTTTAAAGTCCATTTTGTTGAGTTTTATCTTTCTTTTTGGAATTTTTCCATTTTGTCTGTATTTGCCAGTCTGTGTAAGCATTCTTATTAGAGTCTTATCAATAATATTATTCTTTTCATAAAACTAATGATAGATCCTATCTACCATCTGTTTGCTTTTGTTTCATGCATTTCTGACCTTCACTACTGAAGGTAGTAGTACTTCCCTCCAATTTCCTTGTGTTTATTTTGCTGATTTTTTTTCCCAACTTATTGAAATGGCTGCTTGACTCACAAATTTTTGGTCCTTCTTATTTTCTTGCATATACATTTAAAGCAATAAAACCCCTCTTTAAAATTTATTCATTTGAAAGAGAGAGAGAGAGAAAATGAGAGGGGGGAGGGGCAGAGACAGAAGCAGGCTCCCCACTGAGCAGGGACGACCGCCCCCCCCCCAATGCTGGACTGGATCCCAGGATCCTGGGATCATGACCTGAGACTAAGGCAGCTGCTTAACCAACTGAGCCATCGAAGCACCCCAAAGCAACAAAACTCCCTTCAACTACCGCTTTCACTATACCCGACAAATTTTGATTCGCTATTTTTTATTATCATTTAGTTCATACAATGTTATTATTTCAGTCATGGTTTCTTCTTTCATCCTTGGGTTATTGTATTTTCTAGTGATATTTGCTGGCTTTATTTTGCTTACATTTTTTAACATTTAATTATGGAAAATCTTAAATATCTATAAATATACATAGAACAGTATAACGAATCCCCATGTCCCCATCACCCAGCCTCTATAATCACCAAGTCGTATCCAGTCTTGTGTTCACTATGCCTTGCTTATTGCCACCACAACGTCCTATATTATTTCAAAGGGTTATTTAGAAATGTGTGTTAAATTCCTAACTGTAGTGGGACTTCCTAGTTATCTGTCTAATTTAATTGTAGTATGTTCACAGAACATCGGCTGTGTAATTGCATCCTTTGAAATTCTGTGTGATTTGCTCTATGTCCTTAAATAAATATTCTGTAAAGATTTCACATTGTATCCTGCAGCTCTTGGGAGTAAAACTCTGTATGTCCCTTAGATACAGTTTGTCAGCAGCATGTTCAAATCTTTTTTGTCCCAACTCTTACAATGTCTGATTATGTCATTATGAAGTAGTTCTCTTCATCACTCGTAAATGCTTTTTTACCCCCAAGTCTATTCTGTCTGATATTAACATATATACCAGTTTCCCGGTGATTATGACTTGCATAGTATATTTCTTAACTTTTCAGTTTTTATCTTTTCTGTATCTTTGCCCTTTCGATATCTTTTATAAAGAGCCTATTGTTGAATTTTTGTATTCAGTCTGCCAATTCATTGCTTTTAACTGGAGCATCTGGTGTCTTTACATTTAATTTAATTAGTGATGCATTTAGGCTTAAATCTACCCATCTCGTTTTGCGCTTTCTCCTTGTTTCACATCTGCTCCCCACTTCTTGTTTATTGCCTCTTTTCAGATTCTTTTTAAAATTGATTTTCAAAATACATCAAGAATTCAGCCACTTCTCACCACCCCCACTGCTGCTACCTCACCCAGACCATTCTCCTCCTTCCTCTGGATAAGGCAGTGGCCTCCTGACGCATCTTTCTGCTTCTCTCCTTCCTCCCACTTCCCACCTTCCCCCGACCATCTGCTCCCTGAGCAGCCGCCAGAGTGAGCCTCTTAACAAGGAAGCTCCATCATATCACGCCTCAGCTTGAAAGCCTGTGTCTCGGCTCCTCGTTTCACACAGTGAAAACCGTGAATGTCATGCTCAGGGGGACACCGGAAGCCTGCTGGGCCTGCTCCCCTCACGTTACATGGGCCTCTGCTCAGACCACCACCCTTGCTCTGTATACTTCAGATACACCTGTCCATGTGCTGTTCTTCTGACTGGTCAGGGCACTTCCAGCCTCTCCTGGGGTGAGCCCCGCACCCTGGCCGTGTACCCAGCTCACCCACTTACCCCTTCCACATCCTCATTCCAGACTTTCTCAGTGAGGTGAGCCATGACCACGCATGTAACATGTCCTCAGGTGCACCGTCAGCCCTCCTCCTGCCCTTGACCTTGGTCTGTTTCTGTTCAGTCAGTCAGTCACCTTCTGCCCCCCCATGCACTGTCCTGATGATGGTGTTAAGATTTTTGTTTCTCTGCCTCTTTTGGGAAAAAAAACTCTGTGGGGGTGGGGGGCATCTACCTGCTTTGTTCACGGACACATCTCAAGCTCCTCCAATAGGGACTGGCTCAGGATAGGAGCTCAAAAGATACTAGTGAACAAATGTGGGAATTGCATTTCTCCCCTTACAGTTCTTCGGAAATTATATGCCTTTGTGTTTCTTATTTTTGTATTTCCATAGAAATGACAGTATATAGATTTGACAGATCAAAGTCTAACATGAGCTGATACTGTTACTATCTTCCTCCTGGATTTTACAATGACCTATGAACACATTTAATGTGTTCCATTTAATTTGTTTGGGGGGGGGGGGTTGTGGGTTTTTTTTTTTTTTTTTTTGCGAGGGTGGGGAAGTTGTTTTATTTGTTTGTGTGAGGAAGGGGACAGGCATGGGAGAAAATTCAGTTTTGTGGGAAACTGAATCCAGTATTTTAAGTCTTAGACTGACAACAGTGAAGAACTAAAAAAGTCACTGTGCCTCTACTTGTCTTTTTTATAGAAATCAGCCAAGTAAGAGCAGGTGTTTATCAGGTGCCTGCATTGGTTTCAAGAACTTGTCTGTATGCTAATGGCTTTCAGTGGTTTCCAAAGGCATTTGATCCAATGTGAGTGGGATAAAAATACCACAGGTGCTTGTAAAAACAGACATTCCCAGATCTCCCCACTCAGAAGTTCCCCTTTGGAGGTGCCTGGGTGGCTCAGTGGGTTGGAGCCTCTGCCTTCAGCTCCGGTCATGATCCCGGGGTCCTTGGATTGAGCCCCGCATCAGGCTCTCTGCTCAACGGGGAGTCTGCTTCCCCCTCTCTCTCTGCCTGTCTCTCTGCCTACTTGTGATCTCTGTCTGTCAAATAAATAAATAAAATCTTTTTTTAAAAAAATGTTCCCCTTTGATAAGTGTGGGCTGCTCCTCAGGAATGTGTGTTTTTGCAAGTCCCTAGCCTTTCTGAAGCCCCCACCCCGTGGAGAGTGGTCTGCCGCCTCCCTAGAGACCATGACACACAGCCCCTGGTCAGAGTCAGCGTGTCATCTGTGAGAGCTTGGTAACAGAACAGCAGGGATTTAGGGAGCCACGAAGATGGCAATAGAAGTTTAAAACCCTCATCAGAGGAACGATTTGAATAGTCTTTTTTTTTTTTTTAAGATTTTATTCATTTTTTTAACAGAGAGAGATCACAAGTAGGCAGAGAGGCAGGCAGAGAGAGAGAGAGAGAGGGAAGTAGGCTCCCCACTGAGTAGAGAGCCCGATGCAGGGCTCGATCCCAGGACTCCGGGATCATGACCTGAGCCAAAGGCAGAGGCTCAACCCACTGGGCCACCCAGGCACCCCTGAATTGTCTTAAACCTAGGGAGGCTTCTTGCATTTTCCATTCCCAGATGGTCAGAGCATCAAGGTATAAATGTTGCAGGTGTGGGCCTGCCTGATACCCACCACATTATACCCGTGACCTCTCGGAGGCTCTCAGAACCAGGGTTAGGCTGCAGGGTCCATATGCCACGGGAGGGCAGCCGTGGTCCTCTGTGTACGGCCCCAGAAAACAAAATTATTTGGGGGTTATGCTCCTGTTTCTTCCTGGATTTCAGGTTTCACGTGCTTTACATCACAAGGAAAGATGGACAGCAGGAGGGCACACGAACGTGCCTTGGGAATAGCCCCAACCAGTAGGTGGTCACTGGTCCTTTCCTCCCAGGAAAGCTTGACACTTGCCGTTTAGCCTATCATTGCCGGATTGTCAGATTGTCGAAGTTACTGGGCTCACTGTGTTGCTCTATAGGAACGCTCCTGGGACTGTCTAAAAGGGTGACAGACGGCCGGGGCTGGGCTCATGCGGGGGGCAAGGGCAGGGCTTGGTATCTCCCCCTTCCCTCCATTCTGGCTGAATACATACTCATCTTCAACCAAGTTATTTTCCCTCCCCTTTACAGTCGGGATGCTAGTTACTAAAATAGGAAATAATATTCCGGCAGAGGCGTCTGACCCATGGAGTCCATCATTTGCCTCCCATCCCCAGCCACACCCCCGCCGCCTTCTGTGCCTGCTGCAGGCATAACCAGGCTCACCCACTTCGCCTGAGGCTTGATCTTTATTGGCTCTTACTTAACTACTTATCCCTTCCTTGAAATTCTTCCCTCTACCCACTTGGGTTCCCTGGCAAAATGTCAACCTTTTACAAAAATACTCTTAATTTTTTTTTAAATCACAAAAGTAATAGATGTTTTTATAGCTAGTGAGAGAATGAAAAGGCAGTTTGAAAATGTTAATAATATGCCCCCCCATTTATACTTCCCTTAGCTAATAGATGTTATGTAGAAATTACTAGCTACACCTGTGCTCATGTTCATAAGGACAGAAGTGTCTTTTGTACTTGTTTTTACAACCACACGTCTGTGATTCTGTACAGTACATATACCTGTGAAGCTTCTTCTCCTCAGGAAGCTGTGCATTGTAGATGTCCTTCCAGAGCAACAAACCAGATCTGATTCATCTTTTTAGCCTAGGAGCACATCTAATATATCAACTTATTCTTCATTGGGAAGCATTCTGATTTTCACATTCTAATTTGATATCACTGAACACTTTCTAATATACTACTGACTTCCTTCTGTAAGAAATAGTTCCCCAAATGGGACTGCTAAAATCTTCTCTTTTGAATTTGAATCGTTTTCAGATCACTTCTCAAAAAGAGCTCGGAAATTCACATTCCCACCAAAAAACGCAAAGGTGTGCAGAGTTCCCTATAGTCCCTCTGTCTCCAGATGTCATCACTAGGTTTTTTTGCCCGTCTGCCTGAAAATTATATTACATTGGCAGTTTGCATTGTTTCCTCATGACTAGCACTCATGCGAACATCGTTTTCATGCATTGTTGGCCTTCTGCATCTTATTTCCTATAAACTGTCTGAGTTTCTATTGGGTCACTGTGCGATCTTTATCTCAAGAGTGTATAATAGACTTTTTTATAATCCTTTTTTAGAAGGATTTTACTGGTTTTCAGGCATATGTTACACCTATTTTACTAAGTCTACTAATGTCTTTATATTTTTTCTGCCTGATTTAAGAACTTTATGTGGTTAAATGTTTTTATTATTCGTAATTTCTGGACAGCTTGTATTGCTTAGGAAAGTCTTCCTCACCCCAAAGATACAAACATTTTATTGCATTTTCTTGTAATATGCTTATAGTTAACTGTTTAATATTCATATCTTTATCTGGAATTCTCTGGAGACATGAGGGTGGGTTGCAAGTCTATTTTGTGCCGGCTGGATTTATTAAATGGACCACTCTTTTCCCTGGGAACTGAAATGCCACTGTGGACACACATATGTGTCATAATATATTGATTAGCTCAGCACTGTGGTGAAGTAAACCTTACTATTATTACATTCTTTGGTTTTCTTGTTTGCTCTTAGAAACGTGTTAATAAGGGTGCCTTGGTGACTCAGTCGGTTGAGGGTCTGTGTTCAGCTCAGGTCATGATCTCGAAACCTTGGGACTGAGTCCCGCATCGGGCTTCCTGCTCAGCAAGGAGTCTGCTTCTCCCTCTGCCTTCCACTCCCCCTGCTTGTGCTCTCTTTCTCTCTCTTAGGCAAATAGATAAATCCTTTAAAAAAAAAGGGGGGGGGGGTAATAAATGTAAAGACTTTAGGATGGTGGCTCTTTTTTGTTTCCTACTGACCTGATTTTACTACTATTTTAACAGTTATGGAAAATACTGAACATCTATAACTGTATCAGAAAAATATGTTGAATCCCCATGTGCCCATTCTTCAGCATTTGTAATTAGCAAGTCCCGGCCAGTCTTGACTTTAGTTCTATACCCTTGCCCACTGCCACGACGAGTATAAAAATGTTCACTGCTTTTATTAATGTTCTTACTATTCTCATCAGTTCTTTCCTTCACACTTCAAAATCATTATCTCCAATTCCCCAAAAGACATTAGAACTCTGACAAACACTGCCTTCCAGTTTTGCCTTAGTTTTGAAAGAATTGGCATTTTTGTGATGTCCTCTCATCTTTCTTGGTGAAACGCAGTCAGCTTTTCCATTTTGTCCTGTCTCTGAACCCTGTGGCTTTCAGTCTTCCTCTGGTTGCTCTGGGTCTGGATGGCCTGCTGGTGTTACCCCCTCTCTTGGCTTTTTTTTTTTTTTTAAGATTTTATTTATTTATTTGATGGAGAGAGAGAGAGAGACAGCGAGAGAAGGAATTCAAGCAGGGGGAGTAGGAGCAGGCTTCCTGCTGAGCAGGGAGTCCAATTTAGGGCTTGATCCCAGGACTCTAGGATTATGACCTGAGCTGAAGGCAGACGCTTAACGACTGAGCCACCCAGGCGCCCCCCCAGCTCCTCCCTTCTCTCTCTCTCTCTTGATTCATGATTTTATTTCCTTTACACGTGGCTGAGACTTGAGCCCTGAGTTCTTTTTCCCAAAGCACTCAAACATTATCTTACCTACAGCTGATTCCCAGGGTGACCATTCCAGCCATGACTTTTCATTTATTCAGCAGATGTGTGTTGAACATTTGCTATGCTTGTGCTCTGCTTCATGCTGAAGAGACGGTGGTGAGCACAGCAGATGCACTGTCTGCTCCCTGATGAGTGGAAGACACACTCAGGGCAGAGAGCAAGAGGTTACCCTAACCTGGCTTTTGCAGCCCAGGAGGTCTTCCTGGAGGGAGTAGTATTTAAGTTGAATTCTAAAGAGCTGATCAGAATGTGCTGGGCAGAGGAGCAGGATGTGAAAGTTGGGCGGGGGATGGGTAGAAGGATGAAGGTGGAAAGAGTATCTGAGCCTAGAGAACAAGGGGCCCATGATGAGTCTGGGAGGGTGGGTCACATCAGCACCATCTCGTCCCACCCTTTGTGTGTGGTCTCTGGCCTGAGCCCTTGGCGTTGACCTCATTTCACCCATGCAACCATCCAAAAAGGTAAAGCATGCTCTTAGGTCACCCAGATGGCCAGGTTTATGTGGTCAGAAGGATCCTGGGTCAGGTTTGAAACCTGGACTCTCGAGCCTCCCATGGCAGGCCAAATGCATCTGAGGAGCCTTTTGCGGCAGACTGAGCAGCTTCCACTTGCTGTGTTTGGGCTGCTTGTGAAGGAGCAGTTCGATTGTGCCGTAGCTGCAAGGAGAATGTGTGGGCTGCGGTTGGATAGGATTATTGTGGCCACAGTAGAACACACAGACTGACCCCCAGAGGAAAATGCAGCTCGGAAAATGCAGGGTAACCCTGAGAGCAAGTTACTAGGAGAAAAAGCGCCAGGAGAAGGAAGCGGGACATGGAAATAAAGGCAAAATGAGCCTTTGCACTAAATCTACCTTTATTAACAAATATTTTACAAAGGACTGTGCTGTAGCTGGAGGAGCCACCTTTATAAAGTAAAACCAACATGCTGGTTTGGTCTGCCTTCGGAATCTGTGTGGCAGCTTCTCCAGGTAACTGGAGTACACTTCTCCAAGAATCAACTTTTTGGTTATTTTAGCCATATGTTATGAATAGCTTCCTAACACGAATTGTATGTCTCAGTGGCTTATTAAGCTGAAGTTATGCAACTAAATTTATCCCCTCCTTGACATAAGTATGAAGCATGGCATAATTAAAAGCACATTTAACTAGGAGGCGGGACGTGCTGTTTCAGCTCTGGCTTCCCCTGGGGCCATTCTGGGCATCTCTCAGCCTCCTCTTTCTCACAGTTTTCTCCAGCCCAGGGGTGAGGAGTGAGTTTCAACTCCGTGCCTGCGTACCAGTCAGTGGCGACTTTTCTATAAGAGTACAGTGTTTACATCTAAAGAAAATGGCCATAGGAAACTGGCCGTGGGATGAGAGAGAGTCCAAGGGGATGATTATTCTGTTTTGTGATGCCTTTTAATTTTAAAGAAGGAATTTCAGGGAAGACAGGAGGAAAGAGTCTGGGCTGCCCTATACTCTCCCTGTCCTGTCTCACCTCCTCCTGTCTGGGATTCTGCTCCTCAAAGGACTAGAGCGTGTTCAAGAAAGAGTAAGGGGGGCACCTGGGTGGCTCAGTGGGTTAAGCCTCTGCCTTCGGGTCAGGTCATGATCTCAGGATTCTGGGATCGAACCCCACATCGGGCTCGCTGCTCAGCAGGGAGCCTGCTTCCTCCTCTCTGTCTCTCTGCCTGCTTCTCTGCCTACTTGTGATCTCTGTCTGTCAGTTGGGTGAATAAAATCTTTAAAAAGAAAAAAAAAGAAAGAGTACGGGGCGGGGGAAATGTCTGTGTATATGTGTTTGAATGCTTACTTGTTTTTCCTTTGGGAATAATTTCTTATCTTACTCTTTTGAAAAATAGATTTGATGGTTTAAGGCAGGTAGAGGTGTACAGCAAAATTAAGAGCAAATTACAGAGCGTTCTTATACCCTCTGCCACCTTTCACACACATAGCATCCCCCATTATCAACATCCCCAACCAGACTGGTGTACTTGTTAAAATTATGAACCTACGTTTTCGCATCATAATTACTCAGAGTCTGTAATTTACATTAGAGTTCACTCTCGGTGTTTTTCATTGTATGCATTTGGACAAATGTTCAGTGATATGTATCCACCATTGTAGCAACAATTCTAAAAATCCTCTGTGTTGAGCCTGTTCAACCCTTCTCCCCCAACTACCCACTGATCTTTTTACTGTCTCCATAGTTTTGGCTTTTCCAGAATGCTACAGAGTTGGAATCATGCAGTGTGTAGTCTTTTCAGATTGGCTTCTTTTACTTAGCAATATGCATTTAAAGTTTCCTCCATGTCTTTTAGTCGCTTTACAGCTCATTTCTTTTTAGCACTGAATAATATTCCATTGTCTAAATGTACCACAGTTTATTTATCCATTCACCTACTAAAGGGCGTCTTGGTTGCTTCCAAGTTTTGGCAGTTATGAATAAGCTGCTATAAACATCTCTGCTTATCTTACTCCTTTAAAATGCAAAATCAGAATATAGCCCCCAACTTCTGAATATGGAAAAACTCTTTGGAATGTAAAAAGGGATCTCCCTTAGAGAAGGATTTTTTAAAAAAGGGTGTGATCTAACTGTATTTAGCTAAAACATCAAATAGTAATGATATTTTTTTAAAGATGTATTTATTTATTTTAGAGAGAGAGTGCTAGAGAGAGCGTGAGTGGGGGTGGGGAGAGGCGCAGAGGAAGAGGAAGAGAGGGAATCCTCTGTGAAACTTCCCAGTAAGCACAGAGCCCGACACAGGGCTAGATCCCAAGACCCTGAGATCATGACCTGAACTGAAATCAAGAGGGATGCTTAACTGAATGAGCCACCCAGGCACCCCTCAAATAGAAATGATATTTAAACTGATAAATCAGTTTCTGGGGCTTACATCACAGCCTGACCAAATTAGGCCACAGATGCCCTATCCCAATAGCTTTCAATCATGCACCTGCTGAAACCCTTAGGTTGAAGAGAAAATTTCAACCATTTGGGAAAAGGGGGGACATAGATCTATTCCTGGTTACATTTTATATTTATGTATTTTTTTTTAATTTTTTCCTTGGACAGTTCAGTAACTTGATCAGGGAGCCTCTTAATTCTTCTCCAGTGCAGAAAACATCACCTCTCTGAGCTTGAACTATGTGTGGGCATCTCTACCCCTTCCTTCATCCCCATAGTCACCGTGCTGCCCAGATCCTGGGAGGCCCCTCTCTGCCTGCCCCTGTCTGAGTGCCATGTGATGAGAGCTGTCCTGTGACACACTCCCATGTATGAGATGACACCAAGTTTTAGAAAGCCTGAGAATCCTGCCCAAGGTCACACAGTTAGGAAATGGCAGGGCTGGGACTTAGTCCGGGTCACCTCTGCCAGGCCCCATCTGTACTGTCCATTGGCAGGAGTCGTGCTTGACCCTCGTTATTTACTGTGGTTGCTGCAGTTTATGCTCTAGGACATAACAGTCCCCAATGGACAACTAAAACATGAGGGGAAACTGAATTGCTCTGCTTGCTCAAAGTAGACATTTCAGAGCCAAACACATAGAGGGTATTTTAAGCCTTGGAAATGGACAGATGAACTCTTACAAGGAAGGTGTGATAGAGGTTCGCAGTAGGGGCGTGAGACAAGGAGAACCAGTGTCAAAGGCAGTCGATGACAGGCACTCCAGAGAAGAAAAGAAGAGCAGAACACCGTACTGGAAGGCAAGAACTGGAAGCATGAGGGATTCTATCTCACAGTCCAAGCTTCTATCACGAAACACCACACCCTGGATGCTTAAAAGTTAGAAATGTGTTTCTTACCATTTTGGAGACTGGGAGTCTGAGATCAGGGTGCATGGGTTGGCTTCTGGTGAGAGTTCTCTTCCTGGTTTGCAGACACCACCTTCTTGCTGTATCCTCACACGGTGGACAGAGATCATGAGGCCCCCACCTCCTAAGATCACGAGGCCATTAGGAGGTCAACATGCCAATTTGGGGAGAACGCAAACATTTAGTCCATAGCAGGAATTACTGGTATTGTGGGGAAGAGAGTAAAGGAAAAATAAAACATCCTTGAGACCTGGTAAAAGAAATAAGCATGGAAGACAACCACAGGGGGTTCAGGAATGTGCAAAGAAAGAGGGAACTGATAGAGCAGCCGTGGATGGAAGGCTGGAACAGGAAGCACGGTTTACAGGAGGGTGTGAGCTGTGCCTACAGGAGGGCCTCGTGATCGCTGTCCCGGGGGAGGCAGGGGAGCAGACTTCCACCAGGAAGGTGAGCAGATAGGATTAAGGGTACAGAAAATGAGGAGAATGAAAATAAGGCCCAATTTTAGCTGCACTTCCTTTTGTTTGTTTGCTTCTCCAGGTGCCACATGGAATGCCCTGGAAGCTACACTAGGTGTCGGATCTGTTATATTATTTTAGCTCCAAAAGGAAAATCATTAAATGGCCACCCTTTGTTCTGAGCACTCCATGAGCTGCCTTCCCAGGTCGTTGGAAAGCAAGCTTCTGTGCCACGTGACTCGCCGTGACAATAACGGGTTGCTGCTGACATCAGGACGTTATCGTCTTTCTCTTGTGACAGTCAGCGCCAGAGCTATGACGCGACTGTTTACAAACTTCCGTTCCCTCTTTATCTGACAAATAGGCATGTTGGTGCTTTTTTGGCACTTCCTAGGTGTCTATGTGCTAGGTACTGTGCCAACTGCTGGGTTCTCAGTGGAGATTAACAGACATGATCCAACCCTTCCTGGAGCTCCCAGTGTAATGAAGGATAGAGATAATAACATGCACACACACATGCACATGGTTGCAATCCGTGTGAAGCCTCATAGGAGAAAAGTAGGTTCTATGAGAAAAAAAAAATCAGGTAGGACATAATTTAGCTAAGTTAATTGGGAAAATCTTTTAGCAAATGACATAGGACCTGAAGGATGTGTGCGAGTCATTACAGGAAGAATGGCAAGCAAGGAGGAAGACTACTTAAAGAGGCTGAGGGAAGAATGGTGGGGGTGGGGAGAATTGTTGGCATTGGATGGTATTTCAAGACATGGGTGCTGACAACATCTATGAAGAAAATGTAAGCTAGAGCTCAGGATGGGGCTCCAAGGAATGTGTCATTTACAGGTCAGACATCTGAGGAAGAGCCAGAAAAAAATATTGAGAAGTAGAAGCTGAGAAGTAGTAGGGAATCAGGAGAGCAAGTATTATGGAGCCAAAAGGGAGAATGTTCAAGGAAGGGATTCTCAAGGGCATTGAGCACTGCACACAGATCTGATAAAATGAGGAGTGAAAAGCCCATGGGATTAGAAATGTGAGTCTTAGCAAGAACAGTCTTAGAGGAATGGCCAAAACTGAAACCACTTGGCACCAGTTTAGAAAATGAATGAAAGATACATCCTATTCTTAGATAGGAAGGCCTGGTGCATTGGGTGAGAGTTCCTTTTTTTTTTTTTTTTTTTTTTTTTGACAGTCAGAGATCACAAGTGGGCAGAGAGGCAGGCAGAGAGAGAGAAGGAAGCAAGTTCCCTGCTGAGCAGAGAGCCTGATACAGGGCTCGATCCCAGGACCCTGGGATTGTGACCCAGGCTGAACGCAGAGGCTTTAACCCACTGAGCCACCCAGGCGCCCCTGGGGTGAGAGTTCATACGAGTCAACCTCCAGATGCTATTGAAATCACAAAATTTCAGCATGACTTTTTATGGAACTTGATGAATGCTATTGAATAGAAGGTCTATAACCAAGGCAAGTGGAAAAGAGAAGAAGGGGGTAGATTATCTAGTAGAAATCAAAGTTTTAAATTAATAGTGACATAAGTATATGGTATTCACATATGGGATAGGCACCATGGAACTGGAGAGCCTAAAAATGGACGGAGAAGTATGCAGGAACTTGTACAAAACACAGGCAGCCCTAAAAAGAAGCTAGAGTTCTCTTGTGGGAAGATGGGGAAGGTAAGGATATGAGGGTGAGTTGGAGGATGAACCCACCAAGAGTATGGAGTACCAGGATGGGAGATTTGGGATGGGAGATTTGTGCTAAAGGTGAGGAAATGATGGATTTGAGACCTCATAAGGAAGTAGGCAAGCACCTGGACCTAGCATGGTGTTCCTGGAGGCTGCCCAAGATGGCATAGCTCCAACCTATAACCTACCATCTCCATCACAATTGGCCTCACCATTCTGCTTATGGGTCAAAATAAACTTGATGGGAGATGGTAAGTGGAGATCTCAGACCTTTTTCATCTCTCTTAGGACATACTGAGGCAGGTCGAGGGTGTTTTTCTGTTACTGTTGCCATTTTCCATCTTAGATTCAGACAACTTTCCTAGAAAATGATTCCATTGCAAAGCATTGACAGAGAGAGCCTTGACCTGCCACCATCGGCTCTCACATTCAGATCTCCTTCAGAGTTTGCCCTTGGCTGGTGGGTACCATGACTCATTGCAGCTAATGGGACTCTCGACGCAGTATGCTGGTGACTTATGGGCTTTCCATGAGCAGTGTCCTCAAGGGCATGTTCCTTGAGGAATGTCTGTCTTGGGAACATGGCTGGTTTCAGTTTTTGCTTGCTTCTCATCTGTGATTGTTGAAGAAGGTTACTGATGATAACGTTCTGTTTTCAAATTTTGCATTTTCTGTTTGACATGATAAAGCATTTACTTTTCTTTTTTTTCTTCTTCTTCTTCTTTCCTTTCTTTCCTAGTTATACTATACAGGTTATTCTTTTTAATTATTACCTTTGTTCCTCATATTGTTACTTACGTGAGGAAAGAAAATTTAAACACTTTTTTTCAATGGGTGTGTGTGTGTGTGTGTTTTGACATTTTCAAAGGTCCTTTTTATATTAGGCAGTATTGGTTGATTTAAGAGTCAAATTCAGGAGACAGGAACAGTGTTCTTATTCAGTTTCAAGAGTCCAGGCTAATGTAAGCACCATGCAGGAATGAAGTACAGCGTCCTGGAAAGGTGTTAAATTGGAACATTTGAAATTTGGAATACACTGGTAAATACGATATTTCAGGAGACAAGATTACTGAGAAGAGTGTGGATTAATGAAGAGAAAGGAGCTCAAGATGAACAAAAAAAAAAAAAAAAGGTTCCTAGCCCGAGGGGTGTGGACTGAGCTAAAATGACCAATCTGAGAATCATCAGTATAGGGAGACTTGAAACCTGGAGATGAATGGAAATACTTGGTTTATCAATTCACTTAAGTTAGTTAGATACAGTAACAAATACCCCCAACATCTCAGAGGCTGCACCCACAGAGGTTTATTTTCATTGGTCTGCTGGGAGCTTGCTTCGTATCACTCTCACACAGGCTGACAGAGCAGCTGCCGTCTGGAATGTCACCAGACTCGGGGGCAGGAGGAAGTGAAGGACTGCAGAGGCGAGGCCCAGCCATTCTATGTACTGACTCAGAATTACGCACGTCATCTTACCTCATGTTTCATTGGCCAAGAAAGTTTATTTATTTATGTATATTTATATATATACATATATATAAATAAAAAGTATATTTATGTATATTATGTGTATATACATATATTACATATGTATATATTATGTATATACATTATGTATATATAAATAAAAATTTGTATATATAATATATACAAATTAAATATATATATATATGAGAACATATATATATCTTCCATGTACAGCCTGAGGGAAAACAAGAAGTACAATTTTTCTGAGTGCCCAGAAGCAGAAGAAACTCAGATATTAGTGAATAGTGAACAGTTTTATTTTTTTATTATAAAAAATTTTTAAAGCATTTTATTTATTTATATGGCAGATAGAGATCACAAGCAGGCAGAGAGGCAGTAGAGAGAGAGGAGGATGCAGGCTCCCCGCTGAGCAGAAAACCTGATGTGGGGCTCGATCCTGGGACCCTGGGATTGTGACCTGGGCTGAAGGTAGAGACTTTAACCCACTGAGCCACCCAGGCACCATAGTGAACAGTTTTAATGTCCACCACAGCCTACCCTTCTGCTCACCAAATATTTGATTTGGTCTTTTCACACAAAGAGCAAATGTAATTGCTCCCCATGAGAGACAACTCTAAAGTCTCATCAGCTTCAAACTCAAGGATTTCTGGTTTTGATTTTTGCATTTGTATAATTAATGTCACTAATTAATGTAAGATAAATGTAATTTTTCAACATTTGCCTACTGTAATCTGTATGGTGTTCATCCAGTAGTTGCTTTGTAAGATCCAGATACAGCTTCCCTTACTCTGAAGACCTATGGACTAGAAGACAAATCAGCTGGCACCCTGCAATCCCTGCATACACACACAACCATGCAACTACACCCACACAAACATACATACCACACTGAAACACACACACACACACACCCCTCCCCACCCCTCACACATAGCAGTGGATTAGAACAGTATAACCACAGTGGGCACTCCTAAAATGGGGGAAAGGTGGCAGTCACTGGCCATAGAAATTCTAGAATTCCACTGGACAGAGGTTGTAAGGGCCCCTTCCCCTTGACCTGGTCCCAGTGCTTCCCAGCAGGGACTACACCATCTACTATTCTCCTGGTCTCAGCTTCTCCCATTTTGGAAAAGAGGGCATTGAATACCATGGCCTCCTTGGGGTTGACAGCTATGTGTGGATCAGTCTTAGAAGAACCATAATCCAGAGAACATTCCTTCAGGGAAAGTCGGTCACTCTGTTCCCTTTGGTCTCAGGACCAAGGATGGCTGATGCCTTCATCCAGGCATTTGTCTTATGACTGTAGAAGACCATCTCGGGTATTCACAGGTAAACAGCTACCTTAGCTTCTACGTGAGTTCCCAATCTGTGAGCAACAGAAACTGAATCTCAGTTCCTTGAAGCCCTCACCTGCCCCACCAAATCTCCTACTACCCACTCCTTGTGTAAGGATTGCATCAAAGGCAGATTTAGTGTATGATAAATGTGGTGTTTATCCGTGATGAAAACGTAGACCATGTAACTAGACCATGAAGTAGCACTTGGTTATCCATATGGAAGCAATTCACTACCATAAATCTCTTATACATACAAATGTTCATTCCAGATGTATTCAGGTATGAGCATTTGCGGGGGAAACACTACAAGAACTATTAAAAAGAAGCATCAGAGACTAGCCTTTATTTGGGGGGTAGGGCTTTCTAAGCAAGCCACAAAACTTTAAAAATAGAGAAGAGAAATAATGCAGGTTTTATTTAATTCTCTACTTTCAAGGGTGAAAGTGATCATAAAAAGAGGAAAAGTAAGCAACTGATGATGAGAAATTAATTAAAAATATTATATCCAGGGGCACCTGGGTGGCTCAGTCGTTCAGTGTCTGCCTTCGGCTCAGGTCATGATCCCAGGGTCCTGGGATCAAGCCCCGCATCACACTCCCTGCTCAGTGGGAAGCCTACTTCTCCCTCTCCCACTCCCCCTGCTTGTGTTCCCTCTCTCAGTCTCTCTCTGTCAAATAAATAAGTAAAATCTTTAAAAAAAAATTATATCCATAATACACAAAGAGCACCTCAAATCAATAAGAAAAATAAACAAGTAAAATTAACCAAAAGGTATACACAGGCAGTTCACAGAAGAAATAAAAATGGCCTGAGGACAAGTGAAAAGTTTATCAATCCATGAATAATCAGAAAAATGCAAATTAAAAAAAATAAGCTTGGAGATACAACATTTTGTTCACCTAGTTGGCAAATATCTAAAAGACTGAAGATGCTCAGTCTTGGGGAGGGTGTGGGAGGCAGACACTCACATGGTTCGTGGGTGGTGGTATGTAAGTTGGCATATGATTTTCTCTTTAATTTTAGTGAAATATATCTTCTCTGGTTTTTTTGAGATATAACTGACGTATAACATTGGAGAAGGCGTACAACATAAGCATTTGCTGTATGTATATGTTGTGAAATGATGACCACAGTACATTTAATGAACACCCATCTCCTCACAGTTGAACATTCTTTTTCCATGTGATTCACGAAGGACCTTGTGCTAGAGTCCAATTTAACATCTAATTCCATTTTGTTTAAAGATTTTATTTATTTGTCAGAGAGAGAGAGAGAGCACAAGCAGGGGGAGCAGCAGGCAGAGGGAGAAGCAGGCTCCCCGCTCCGCAGGAGCAGGGAGCCCATAGCGGAACTCAATCCCAGGAACCTGGGATCATGACTTGAGCTGAAGGCAGACCCTTCACCAACTGAGCCATCCAGGCGTCCCCAACACCTAATTCCATTTTAACAACCACTTCCACTTCCAGGAATCTTTCCTACAGCCATTTCTGCCTATGCAGGCCAAGGTACCTCGACAAGAGTCTCCATTTCACTCTTGTTTTATAATAAGATAAAGCCTAAGGCAAGGGAGCAGCTCAGTGAACCCCGGTACATCGACCCAGTGGAAAGTTCTGTGGCCCGTGGGGAAAAATGAATGAGCTCTGTCTGCTGGCATGGGAAAACAGCCATAGTTAGGAGAAACAAGCCACCCAAGACTATACAAGAGGATCTTAATTCTATCCTTGATATGTTAATTATATGCTTGTAAAGGAAAGGTCCAGAAGGATGTAGGACCAGCATTTCTTTCAGTAAGGCTTGTCCCTTAGCTGAAGTTCCCTGTCCCCCCAACCCCCAAACCCCTGCCACAATGTCATGCAAGTGAGGGGTGGAGTGTAGATTCCAGTAGCCGTCCGTTGTGCTCTGAGTAACACTAGTACTACCATCAAAGATAAATTGTAATTGTGTGTGTGTGTGTGTGTGTGTGTGTGTGTGTAATTTAAAAAAACAACAACAAAAAAACAAACACAACCACAGGTGCCTGGGTGGCTCAGTCGTTAAGTGTCTGCCTAAGGCTCAGGTCATGATCCCAGGATTCTGGGATCGAGGCCCACATCGGGCTCCCTGCTCAGCAGGAAGTCTTCTTCTCCCTCTTCTGCTCCCTCTGCTTATGTTCCCTCTCTCGCTGTCCCTCTCTGTCAAAAAAATAAATAAAATCTTAAAACACACACACACACACACAAGGAATAACGAGGAAAAAATTCTGAGAAGATCGCAATGCTCTGTAGCAAAGTTGAATTCTCTGGTCTCCTGCTGCCTGGGTGGCAGCCACTTGCAGACCTTGTTCTGTCATGGCGCTCTAGGGCCTCGGCTCCAGCGGCCAAGCCTCGCCACACAGCTGCGTATTCAAGCTGCGCGTGCGTTCAGAAGCACGTATGCACACCTGCGTTTCCAGCCAGGGGAGCTTTGGAGCCAGCTAGTGGGCATCCCTGAGGAGCTGCCCGCTTTCTGAGCACTCCAATAGCTTCTGCCAAGCAGCTCTGTGCCATGTGTAATGTGCACACCTCTGGCAGCCCGGGTGTCTCCACCGCGGGGGGTTGTGTCAGCCTCCGAGACCTCACAGTGGCTCCAGGATGGCTGAGGCGAGAAGGGACAGGGTGCTCTGGGGACCACCCTCCCCCTACCAACCAGACCCCCATGCGCATGGCCACCCCCAGTTCCTGCCATGGGTTCTGGGTGAACCGCTTTCTTCCTTTCCTTTGCCGACTTCAGAGAGATCCCAGAGCCTTGTGTTCCCCATAGTATGTGTGGGCTGAATGCCCAGAATCCATGCAAGGAACGGAGGATGAGCTTTTACCACAGGCTGGGGCCAGCCGTTGTGCTCCGACAACTGTTAGCACACCCAGGTCCTGTCTCCTCTTCAACTGCATACTCATTCACTCCGTCAACAGACTTTTATTGAGCAGAGACTTCAAGTCGCACGTGGGGAACGTGGTGCCAAATACACCGACCATGACCTCAGAGAACCCCGGGTTCAAGGTGGAGGTCAATGTGCAGAACATCTGCCTTGACTTGTGTATCACGGGCACGCCGGGCACAGCAGCTGTGGCTCGGTCTCTGTGGGGGGGAGCCGCGTGATCTTTTCTGTGTCCTTCACTAACGTCATATGAAGTGTTAACTTCACGGGCAGAAAGAGGAAGCCAAGCAATGGTGCCATCGATTTAGAAATCATTAACCTTATTTTGTGTTCGATGAAATTCTTAGGGACTTTCACAGAGAATGCCAGAGAAAATGAGTAGTAAGGATTTTTGACTTGATTTTCAATTTTTGTTCTCGAAAAATGCTCTCAGAGGCTCACTGTGGCCCGAAGATTGTGCCCTGAGGGAGGAGAACACAAAAGGCGTATTGATGTAGAAAAGAATGGGAACATGAAAATGGGAGAAATTACCTGAGGCCACTTATTTGGACTCTGCAGGACACAAGTGGTCACCCAGAGGCCCAGAGCTCCTACAAAATATGCATTTGAAGCAACATCGATTTTGACTTCATTTACACCTAATGATACTGTTCTCGTACCTTCTCCCCCGTCCCACCTTATAAAGCCAGTTGCTGTCCAATGCTGTACTCTCACACCCTGATTATCCCAAGGTAATACACACTGATTACATAGAAATAGCCACTTTATTGGATATGACACAGAAGGACATTACTGAAACAGTTTGTAATGTGTGGGCAAATCCTGCAACACCTGTCTCGTGGTGTCTTGTGAATGGCTGTAAACTCCCCCACAATTCTTTCTCTGTTCATAATATCTTAATTAATCATTATTAATATTAATATGTATTGTCATTAAGACTTTACAAGGATCAGCTACACTTCTTACTCTCTGCATGCAACATGTATTAGTATTTAAGCTTAAAAGCAAAAAACAAACAAACAAACAAAAAAGCGAAAAACAAAAAAAGGACAGATGGGTCTGATTGTCTCTAACTTGATGTTGTTGGATTCCCTTTGCTTAGAGATGGGCAGTACCATGACAGTTTTTCAGCCTGGTTTAATAGGCCAAGAGTAGCCCAAGTCCACCTGTTTTTCCTTTTAAATGGGAACATGCCATAGATTTCCAAAGAACACTGCACTAGACACCCTGAAAACTGTTCCTCTAACTAGAAAGGGGAGTTTAAACATCCTTTCAGATGGAGAACTCATTGCATTTCCATTTAATTTTCTATGTATGTATTGTGTTCCTATTTGGGGCCAGGCACAATGTATTAGTGAGCAAATAGAACTCCATATCCTCATGGAAATTATGTTTTAGTAGGCGAAATGGACCAAAAAATAGATGTGTGTGACGTATAGATTGTGAGTGATCAGTGCTGACGGGAACAAGTAAAGCAGAGAACAGAGATTTGAAGCTGTGAAGACCCACAGGGGCAATTGAGTGTTTAGACAAGGGGGTCTGGGAAGGCCTCACCCAGAGGTGATTGTGAGGAGGACCTGAAGGAGGAGAGGACAGAGCCGGGGGCAGGAGAGGGATGTCTGTCCCAGGAAGAAGAAACATCCAGGAAGAGTATGGCTAGTTGGGAGAGAGGGGGGAGAAGCAGATGGGATCAGAGTGGAACCAAGCATCATGTCATCAGAAGTGTTATGGAGCCTTATAGGACTTTGGCTTTTCCTCTAAGTAAGATGGGACACCATTTGGAAGGTCCTGGGCAGGGGGCCTTGCTAACCCTAACCCAGCGTAGGGTTAGCAAGATCCCTGTGGCTGCTGTTTTGAAACTAGATGTCAGCCTTTCTGAGCAGGGAGACTAGTGAGGAGACAGTTGCAATAAATAATCCAGGTGAGAAAAAGATTGCCTGGATGAGAATGTGGGCAGGGGAATCAGTGAGCAGCAGGCAGCATTCAAATTGTATTTAGAACCCAGCAGGACTTGCTGATGGGCTGGATGTGGAGTGGGAAAGAAGGTGTTCACATTGACTCCTGCAGTGTTTGGCCACGAGAAAGGGAAGCCTGGGGTTGCCCTGAACAGAGACAATAGGGTTGCCCTGGAATCTGGAATATTCCAGAAAGGTTGATTTGGAAAGAAGTATCGAACTCAGTGAGTTCGATATGAGTACATTTCTTCGAGATGTATGTTACACATCCAAGTTATTAAGAAAGGGAATATCTTGGGACCAAAACTGAAGAAGGAATTTAAAACATGATGATCCAAGTCCGAACATATGAAATAAGAATGCAAATTGTAGTGAGAGACTAATCTGGCTCTCTCCGGAACTTCCAACAACAGGGAAAAAATTAGGAAGGATACAGAAGATCTCAACATCACAGTTACAAGACTTCATCAAATATATAGAACACTGTAGAATTATATGTTGTGTAGAATAAGAGGGTTCCCGCTGTTGTTGTGTGTTTTCCCTGTTCACTTGTTCAGCAAACATTTACTGAGCACCTCCTATGGACCAGATAGGTTCTTTACAGGGGTAGTAAAGAAATTTAAGTCACAAACCCCACTGCTTAAGCCTAAACAAGTGGACAGGGAATGGGCTGGGAGAGAAGCATGAGGGTATTGAGGTCATGGCAAGATTTGAGAAGGGAGGATAAGAGAAGTTGGGGAAACTTACTCAACTGGCTCTTTAATGAAGAGCCATACAAATTACCCAGCAAAGAAGTAGAGGGTACCATGAGAAGAGAGTCCGAGAAGCATGGTGTGTTTCCAGAATTAGAACTCCAGGAAGAAACACACCGCCATAAAGCAATGGGGGAAATTCAGGTGGACCTGGGGACAGTTTGAGCCTCAAACTAATCATAATAGCAACAGGCCATTACTTATTAGGTAGATAATGATTCCTAATGAAGAAAAATGCATATGTCTGTACTAATGTAAATAAAGGAGTAAATAGAGAAATAGGAAGGGGGTAAAGAAGAACTTCCTCTTATAGTGGAATACTAGCTAGTAAGTGTAGAAGAAAGAAAGGAATTAGAAAATCATTTGACAACCACCGAAGTTTTAACTGTTATAGACAAGAATATATTGGGTGCTAAGCTAGTGGAGGCAAATTCAATGAGATGTAGAATATTTACACAAACCGTCTCCATGCAAGGAAATATTAATTACAAATGAAGACATAGTAACATTATAGTGGAGGAACCAGACAGACATCCTGTTAGGGAGAGATCAAAATCAGCATCATCAGGGATGAGCCCCACTAGAGCCCAGGAGGCATCATGTGTCTCCTGGTGCTTGAGACTGGGGACAGACCCATCACTTCTGTCGTCTTGCCAGAAATGTACAAAGACTAAGCACGAGACATCACAGGACATACCCAAATGGAGAGACATTCCATACATAAGTAGGATGGCAAGGTCATGAAATGAAAGACTGAGAATCTGTCTCAGATTTTTAAAAACTAGATTAGACACATAAGCATGAAATGCAATGTGGGATCCTGGTCCAGAAAACAAGTGTTTTGCAACAAATGACATTGTTGGGACAATGGATAAAACTTGAATAGGATATTTAGGTTAGACTCATACAGAGAATGATAAAGTCAATGTAAAACTTTAACATTTGGGGTGTCTAGTTGTATATAGGTAAATGGGAATTCCTTGTCCTGTTTCTGCAACTTTTCTGTATGTCTGGAATTGTTTCAAAATTTAAAAAATTCAAAGCAAAGTAGACAATATTAAAGCAAAGAAGGCCATTTTCACTGCATTATAGTGGTGTATATGTAAATTATTCTGCCATCTTCATGGTTCATGTGAAATGGTGTGGCCCCTGAGTGGCTTTCAGAGGGAAGTAACCTGTTCAGATTTCTGTGTGTCCATATGCACCGATTTTACAAAGCTCCTCATGGAGGGGTGCCTGGGTGGCTCAGTTGGTTGAGGGTCTGCTTTCAGCAAAGGTCATGATCCCAGGATCCTGGGATTGATCCCTGCATCGGGCTCCCTGCTCAGTGGAGAGTCTGCTTCTCCGTCTCCCACTAGCCTTTTCTATAGCTCATGCTTTTTCTCTCTCACCCACTCTCAAATAAATAAATAAATAAATAGATAAATAAATAAATAAATAATCTTTAAAAACAAAACAAAGTGCATCACAGGGAACGTGCCATTTGGTTGTCTTCATTTTTTAGATAACTTTTAATATCTGAAAAATGTTCCACCGAAGTCGATAGATCAGATGTCCTAACAGTGTTCCTCGGTGCTGGGTCTCCCCTCGTATCCAGCGTGTCCTCGCGATGCCGTGGCGAAGGTCTTTGAGCACCGTCTGAGAGCGCATCCTTCCTTTCCTGCAAGACATTCTCTTCTCATGGTTCTCTTGCTGGTCCAAGTATGAGCACTTCACTGGTCTCTGCACCTTTCTGCCCTGTTTCTTCCTGTGAGCGCGGTGCCCATTCACACTTCGTGCACAATTGTTTAGTCTGTTGTCTTTGTCAGTGCATCTCAACAATGTAATATTTTAGACCACAGGATAAAGGTGTTAAACTGCATTATTGAAGTAATCAAGCAATATTCTTTTAAAGATTTATTTATTTGAGAGGGAGAGGCAGAGAGAGTGCAGGGAGAGGGGCAGAAGGAGAGGTAGACAAGCGGACTCCCCACTGAGCAGGGAGCCCTGCTGCAGGGATCAATCCCAGAACCCTGAGATCATGACCTGACCTGAAATTAAGAGTCAACACTTAACTGACAGCGCCACCCAGGTACCCATAATTAAGCAATATATATTTTTTTAAATTAGTAGGTCAATATAGTTACCAGTAAAACTTTTTAAATGCTTTTCCTCTGGTCGTTTCTTGGGTTTCTGACCCCCCCCCCAAAATGATTGGTTACATTTTTATAATATTTTTTACATTTATATAACTTCATCACAAACCAGTATGAACTACAGTAATTTGTGTCTCACTCCACCACTGAAATGTGGGCAGTGTGCATATCTTAGTGTACCCTCAGCAACCTGCTGAGCCAGGAAGAACTCAGGGCAATTTTGTTGCAGTGGCATTGTACTCTTCAAGAAAGTCTCACTTTGGAGTTTAGGAGGCAATGCTCAGGTGTAAAACAGAGGAGTACATTGCATAGTTAGTTGCCCTTATAATTTTCCTTAACTTCTTCAACATACTTTTACTGAATAGCTATGACCCTGAACTGTGCTGTGCACCAGTGCTAGATCCCAGGGAGAAAAAAACAGGCAAATGCCAAGAATTTAAATTCTCCAGAGAGCACACACACACAGGCTAAATGGACAGATGAATGGATGGCTGGGTAATGTTATTACAGATGATGGTAGTTCTCCAGAAGTCGTAATTGGTGTGGTAATGAAATAAAGGAGACGGCAGTTCAGATGGGAGTAAAGAAGGCTTCTCAGCAGTGGTGAAATTGACAAGGATGCTAGGAATGAAAGGAAGAGGTTGAGGAACACTGTGGAGGCTCTTCCTGCAAAGTCAACCATTAGTGCAGGAAAGGCAGTACCCCGCATGTGTAGGATACAGACCCAAAGTACTGACCCAGGACAGCCCTGGTGCCCGGTCAGGCCGGAGAGGTGGATGCAGGAGGCAAGGCAGTGCAGGCAAATTAAAGACTGAACGACAGTCTGGATTTTATTCCAGTACAGTGGGAAACTATTGGTGGGTTTCAAGCAGGGAATGATGTGATACAACGTGTATCTTTTAAAGATCTGTCTGGCTGTGGGGAGAAGGGCTTGGAGGAAGGTGCAGACTGGTTTGCTGATGTGGATAAAAGTGTTCAGACTAAGTGAAATGATCAATAGTGTGCTAGCAAATGTCCAGCTACGTGCCAGGAAGGCTGGTTTTCAAAAATGTGCATAGACAGAAGTTGGATTGGAGAAGTCCTTCATGAGCCTATTTATTAGGTTTCCATAAGGGCTCTTTTATGGCTCACAGATTTTTACTGCCCATCTTTTTTATTGAAGTATAACATACCTACAGAAGAATGCACATCAAAGTGTACAGCCTTGTGAGTTATAGAAATGCAAATATCCCTTTGTGATCACCAATCAGACCAAAAAATAGCTCATTAGCTGTGTCCATTCTGCCCCCTTGTGTTTTTCCCCATCACCCCCTTTTTCCTCGGTCCACTCCAGCCACTGTTGTGACTTCTAGTCTGTAGGTTATTTGTAAACTTCGTGTGATGAGTGAGATAGTGTGTTGTATATAGCATGAGGTCATTCGTTCATACTATGCTACTTACATATACACTGTGTGGTCATATATACCAATCTGTCCATTTTATCATTGGTATTCATTTGGGTTGCTTCTAGTTCTTCACCCTGTGAGTAATGCTGCTATGAAAATACTTTTCAAATGCTTTGGTGCCCCTCTGCACATGCTGTGGTTGAGTATATACCGAGTACTGAAATTGCTAGTCATAAGGGTGTATGTGTGATCGGTTTGGGTAGATCCTGCCAAGTAATCTTCCAAAAGTACTGAACCAGTTACACTCTCGCTAGCCCTGGAAGAAGGGTCCAATTGCTTCACATCTTCACCAGCATTTGTTTTTTTGTTTGTTTGTTTGTTCTAGTAGTTTTAGATCTGGCAGGTATCTAGTTTTGATTTTAATTTAATTTGGGTGGAAAATGATGAGTCTGAGCAAAGTTTCATTGATTCTTAGCCGTTCAGGTGTCCTCTTATGAAATGTTCAGGTACCTTTCCACTTTTCTATTGGATTAACTATTTCTTATTAACTTCTTTCTGCATTCTGTGGGTATTGGGGAACTTTTCTATCTTTCTTTGGTTTACCTTTCCCCCTATTAATGATGTTTCCTGGTGAAAAGCTCTGCCAGGTCTAGGGGCATATGGGGGGGTCTGGGATACACCTCCAGTTCAAACTTTTCTTCCCCTGTCTCAAATTTAGCAAAATATGCCAGAGTTTATTCCTTTATAGCAGTCAGGAGCCTCCAGGCCAGGCTTAGAGGGGCAGGAAAAGGCTTACCTTAAATGAAGATTGAGAGGTGGAGGTGTAATGAACGCAGTGGACAGAATCCATTCCACTTAAGATGCAGACCATGTTTGTAAGTCGGGGTATGCCAGATTCCCATCCAGTGGAAAGAAAAACTCTTTTGAATTTCCTCAGCTGAATACCCTTTTTAAAATAGGAGGTCTGAAGGAGAAGAAAGTAAGGTTCCTCTTTGATTACTTCCCCATGTTATGCTAATTCAGTTTCCCGGAGTCGTTATGTGCGGAGCTAACTCCCTACTTAGCACTCAGTATCTGTCAGACCTGGGGCGGTGAAAGACCCGCGGATCCCCTTACCCAGGAATCCAACACTGCCACTGGATGCAAACAGCAAGAGGTTTATTGTCACCGGCGGGTGGTCGGTAGCTCCGGCTAACCGAACACACCGACCGGAGTGAAGCAGGGTCTTTTATAGGAAGGTACAAACAAGTTTTGGGTGGGGCGCAACTGATTGGTTGACAGTTAGAACTTTTGAAAAAGGCATATGTGGAGTTTGCTGATTGGCTCTAAGGACCCGCGCGCACGCGAAGAGAGAGGCGGGAAGGGGGTACAAGCTGATTGGTTCTGAGGGCCCACGCGCGGGAGGAGAGAGGCAGGGAGGGGGAACAAGAAGGGGGAAGGTAGGAATGCCATCATGGCGACCCTATTATTTCTATAAGCCAAGCAGTTACAGAAGGGCAAAAGAGCAATTAATAAGCAATTAATAACCTAATTTACGCCTAAAAGCCAGCGGTTCACAGAAAAGCAAACAAGCGGTTATCCTATCTATCTTCTAGGGGAGGGGTCTTTCAGCTGTATCCCAGACAGGCCTCCAGGGCAGGACCCCATGTGTGCCTTGTGGCATAGCTGTCCTTCCTTGACACGGCTTTGTGAGTGCTCAAAAGGTCTTTGCCCAGGAAATGGAGAGAGAAACACATGCCCATCTGCTGAAGGAGGCAGGAACAATCCCCTTTGGGGCCACTGTCCTGGTCTGTGGCCTCCCAGCAACTCAGAATTTACCCACAGGGAGAGCCTCAAAGAATGCCAGTGACACACCCCAATTGGAGATGACACTCTGAACATTATTCCCCATTATCTCAAATGTGTATTGTTCTCATATGTCCTTTGAACCTCCATGCCAACCGTGGAATCGATTCTCAGACTTAAAATTAGTGGTTTTGCAACTTTGCTAGGAAGAAGAAAAAAAAAAAAAAACCTCGTTCTAAGAAGTGTTAGGGAGGTAAAAGCTTTCCCATTCTTGAGTTTGTATTTTCCTATTTTCAAGGCTTTGTAGGTATTACAGATATCATCGGGCAATTTGGATTTTATTCCCCCTGGAGAACCAGGTGACTTCAAAGTGATTTATAGCAAGTGAAGTTGGCAGAATTATGGAGATTAGTGATAAGAAGTAAGGCAAGGGGGGAGGGAGGAAAAGAGAAGGAAAAACAATTTTGAGCAGGGGATTTAGGACGAGGCAGTGTGATTTAAAGCAAGGGGAAGAAAGTGAGACGCTCAGACCCAGCAGGCATCACCGTAGCCAGAGGTGCTGTGCTGCTTTTTGAACGAAGCCAGCCCTGGGAGGTGGGCTGCGGTGTAGACAGAGCGATGACATCACCCAGGTCTATACCCTGAAGGAGTAACTGAGAGCTGACAGACTATTTCACATCACTGTGAAGTCAAAGGCCTGCTGGAAAATCAGCCTTTTTCATCCGTCACACCTTTGCATGATGGGCTTGTCCCATTACTGGTTCGGAAAATCAGGCTCTCATCAGCTCACGAACCAGCTGGTTAACATTGAGCCTGAGGCTCATTTCCTCACTGCTCATTCTCATTCTGTCTTAGTCACCGCAGCCCTTCCGCTCTGTGTGTGACCTCGTCTGAACTGCAGATGGAATGGATGGAATATTCAGCATCCTCAGACTCTGCTCTGGACCTCGCATCACCCCCCACTGCTCCCACGCTGGGTGGTCTCGCCCTCTGTACCAGGCAAGACTTGGCCTCACAGTGCTTTACTCTCTAAGGAGGGCACTGACTTTCTTTGCACACTCTGGAGACCAGTCTGGGGGGCTGGCTTAATTTCGTTACCCATATTCTAAAGGATCCCCTTTAATTTGATGGAGCAGCCAAAAAGTCTTAGGAAGGATGGAATCCTGTTATAGAAAAAGAGGCTGAGGGACCCCTGAGTGGTTCAGTGGGTTAAGCCTCTGTCTTCAGCTTAGTTCATGATCTCAGGGTTCTGAGATCGAGCCCCACGTCGGGCTCTCTGCTCAGCAGGGAGCCGGCTTCCCCCTCTCTCTGCCTGCCTCTCTGCCTACTTATGATCTCTCTCTGTCTCTGTCAAATAAATTAATAAAATATTAAAAAAAAGAGGTTGAGTATGTGTAGTTTAACTGGTTATAATCCCAAATACAAGTTACTTTAAAATATAGTATTAATAGAAATTTTGAGGCATAGTAAGGCCAACACATCAGGGGATGACTGCTATTCAAAAAGCAGTTTGTTAATCACAGTTCCCAAGAAAAGAGGGCACACCATGTCACAGAGGGTCATACAGGGAAGTGCCAAGGTTGGTCAGGAGGTAGAGAGAATACGGGGAAAGCGTGGGCGCGAGGATTTACTGTGGTTTCCGTGGGAAGGAATGGACGAGGCAGGGTGACAGGGTGACTGACTAATGTGGATAATTCCAGTGGGCCCTGGGGCATCGTGGCTGTCCCTGGTTGTCCAGTATCTGGTCCTGGGGGATCACAGAAGCTGGACGGTGGCTTGGGGTATCCTCCATAGAGGGAGTGGTTGGGGTGTGGACTCTGGATTGGTTGGTTTGTATAGGAAAGGCATGCTTGAGGGTGAGTTCTTTACTATCTCTAGGAATTGGCTAACTCTGGGAAGGACTGTCCTGAACTTCAAGGTTCTCAAGGCCCCAAGATACCAAAGCATCAAGTATAGGAGATTGAAGACACAGTTAAGACACAAGTACAACCCTTGGTCTGTGCCAGCTCATTTTGGGGTGGGTGGAAGGAAATGTAGAGCCAACCAGGATGTGATCTCCTGTTGGCTATGACCCTCCTTCCTAATTCAAGGTGGATTTGCAGAGATGCCAAGCCTGAGGGGCACCTCTGCCTTGCTCACCACACCCTTCCGAACTGAGGCATTGGGCATTCTCTGACCCACTTTTGTATTTCACCCTTCTGGAGAGGTGCTCCTTGAAGTTTTAATTCTTTCTCCCCTATTTACTGTGTTTTGATTTTAATTCTGTTAAATTAACATTTGTTAAGTAGGGCCAAAGGATGGTGGATGGTAAGTCACATTCAACAAAAGACGACAAGAGAAATTAAAATAGAGTTCATTACTCTACATGTCCCAGAGGAAGTACATGTATGCCTCTAGGGACCAAAAGGGGAGGTCAAAGAAGGGTGCAGAAAAAGAGAAAAAAATAACAGGACCTGGGGCTCACAGGTTCATATTAAGGTTGGTGGTGGGAATGCTTTAGGGAATGCTGAAATAAGGCCAGATGGTTCTAATCAAACCAAAAAGTCGGGGGTTTTGTTCAGTTCCACAGGTGGTCTTATCTAAGGAGCCCAGGAGAGGAAGCCCTGGATAATGGCAGAGACTGTCTATCACGAGGGCTGTTGGAGAAGTCCTATTAGGAACTTGCGTTTGCTTGTGACTCTGCAGACTACTGTCTAGGACATGTGTTTGCAAGAGGGGGCCAGTGTCAGTTAGGGGCCCTGCAGGATATCTGACCAAACAAAATGGATGCCGGGGCACTAATACCATGAAGTAGCTGAGCCAAACTCTTGAGAACCTGCCAACACTAGCGAGCAAGAACACCTTGTCTTTCTCCCCAATGCCTGGCACAGCACAGCTATAAAACACTCATTAATACATGACATGGAACCCATGACGTGGGTACTTGGGACCACCAGGGACCTTGTGCATTCCATGCAGCACTCTTGGAAAGTAGATGCCATAAATGCAAAACAAAACAAAAAGTCTTTGTGTCAGCTTAAATTGGCTCAAGATCAGATTTAAGTGCTTTAAGCAGATGGGGCTGGTTTTGTCTGCCCCCACTGGTTTTGCCCTGGTGCCCGCAGTGCTGAGAGGTTCGGGTGAGTCCCCTTCCCTATCTCTGTGAAGTTTCATGGTCTCTCTGGTTCAGCAGTTGCGGTGGAGAAAGGCCCAGTTGTAGTGTGGGCCTCCATGACCTTGGTCCCTTGTCGTTGTCCTTCTCTACGGCCTTTTCTGAGTTGCATCTGCAAGCCTCCCTGGCTGCAGGGCCTGGGGTGCTGCTGTTGAATCATTTTGTGCTCTATTTACATACTGGCTACAGGAGCAGAGATAAAAGCATTTCTTTATATACAGCCTCTTTGGGGCTATTGCCCACGTTCTAATTGGATTGTTTGTCTTTTAGAGTTGAATGATGAGATTCTTTATATATTCTAGATAGGAGTTGCTTGTCAGGGATGTGGCTTGCAAACCTTTTCTCCCAGCCTGTCATTTTGCCTTCTTAACAGGGTCCGTTCCAGAGCGGAGGGCTTTGATTTCAATAAAGTCCAATTTATTGATTTTTGGCTTTTGATTTGTCACCAAGCCCACCATCCTGAAAGTTTTCTCCAATTTTTTTCTTCTAACAATTATGTAGGTGTGTGTCTTACGTATGAAACTGCAACCCATTTTTACTTAATTTTCTCTATAAAATATGAGGTTGAGGCTTTTTGGTTTGGGGTGGGTTTTTTGTTTGTTTGTCTGCTTGTTTGTTTGCTCTTTTGTTTTTGGCTAATGGATATGCAATCAGCAAACAATATCTGTTTGCCCAAAAGACGTCCTTCTTCCATTGGATTACTTTTTCACATTTATCAAAAGTTGATTGGCCAGTAATCTCTTTGGCACTACGTGCATGTTGGGGTCCATTATCAAAGGAATGAGACTGAAACAAAGTGAAAGTTATGCAAAGCCTTATTCTGTACCAAGCATTAGAAGTCAGACTGACCGGCCAGAGGAATGATACTGAGACAAAGTGAAAGTTATGTAGAGCTTTATTCTATGCAAGCATTAGAAGTCAGACTGACCTGCCAGGGCCACCTCCAACGAGAGCGACCCCCTCCCGATTGCACAAGCTGGTTTTATAGGGCATAACCGCAGACCCAAGATATGTGGCTTCTATTGTTAAGGTGTTTACTCCCTTAATCGATATCCAGAACCATACCAGGAACTACTGGGGTGTTTGTTCCTGGAATGAAGTCCGTGGATGTAAACAACAATATGGCTACCTAGGCAATATCGAGTTGCTCTGGCTAAGCAGGCCCTAATAGTTAAACAGGTTTTAACATTAAATTGGCCCTAACAGTACACAAGACTAGGAGTGATACAGAGAAAATGACTATAGGCCATGTACAAGAATAACATGTAATTTCATGAAGTGCTTCATTTATTTTTTAAGATTTTATTTATTTATTTGACAGAGAGAGAGAGAGAGAGGTCACAAACAGGCGGAGAGGCAGGCAGAGGGGGAGGGGGAAGCACGCTCCCCGATGAGCAAAGATCCTGATATCCTGATGCAGGGCTCAATCCCAGGACCCTGAGATCATGACCTGAGCCGAAGGCAGAGGCTTAACCCACTGAGCCATCCAGGTGCCCCAAGCCCTTCATATTTTTTAAATGTCACTGAATTGCTTACTTAAAAACAGTTACAGTGGCAAAATTTATGTTACATACATATTTCCATAATTTTTAAAAATAATGTAATATTATAATAATCATTGAATTATATACTTTTAGTGCGATAATTGTATGGTACATGAGCTATATTTCAATAAATCTCTTTAAAAATGCAGCTAAAGCAAAAAAAATCAATTGGTTGTACCTGTGTAGATTTATTTCTGGGTTTTCTATTCTGTATTGTTGATCTATGTAGCTATATAATAAACTACACCTGTGTAATTAGTCTTTAGTTCAGTCAGAGTGATTAATCAATCCTATGTTATATTTATTTTTCAAAATTGTTTAGATTTTCTAGTTTCTTTGTCTTTCCATATCTATTATATAATACAGTGTCTATCTCTACAAAAATCTTGCTGGGGTTTTGATAGAAATTACATTAAACCTATACATCATTTTAGAGCGACATCTTTAAAATGTTGAGTCTTCTAGTCCTTGAACATGATATGTTTCCCCATTGATTTAGATCTTCTTTTATTTCTTTCATCAGTGTTTTACAGTTTAAGCATGTAAGTCCTGTACACATTTTTTTAGGTTTATACCTAAATATTTCATCTGTTTCCTGAGTGAATATTATACAATAACATTGTATTATTGTATTTTTAGTTTCAGTGCCCATGGGTTCATTGCTAATGTGTAGGAATAACAGTTTATTTTTGTGTATTGATCTTATATCCTGTGACCTTGCTGAAAACTGACCTATGCTAGGAATCTTCTGTAGCTTCTTTGGGGGATTTTCTATATAGACTGTGATGTCATCCGCAAATAGGAACAGTGTATTTCTTCCTTTGTCTTTTAGTTCCTTTTCTTGTCTTATTGCTATGGCTAGGGCTTCCAGTACTATGCTGAATAAAGTGGTGAGAGCAAACATCATGCCTCGACCCTAATTTTAGTTAGAAAACATTCAGCCATTCACCATTAAGTATGTTAGCTATAGTATTTTTACATAATTCTGTATCACATTGAAGAAATTCTCCTTAATTCCTAATATTCTGAAAGTTTTTGTAATGAATAATGTAATTGTGTGATTTGTCTTCTTTAGCCTGATAATACAATTGATTACAATGATCAGTTCTTTAATATTGAACCATCCTTACATCCCTGGAGTAAATCTGACTTGGGTTTATGTGTATATAATTTTACACATACACATATATGTTTTTTATACTATGACCAAGTAGGGTTTATATTATTTATTATACATATTTATATAATACATTATTTATAGTATATAAATAATATTTGTGTTCATATTTATTAAGAATATTGTTTATTTTTTGTATACCGTATTTCTTAGATTTTGGTATTAAGATAATACTGGCTTCATTAATTTAATTGAGAAGTGTTACTTTTCTGTTTTCTGGAAGAACTTATATAGAATTGTTATTCTTTTTAAACATGTGATTGTATTTTTTTTTTAAACATGTGGTTGTATTTTTCAAAATTCTTCAGAAACAGTGTGAGCCTGGATATATCTCTTTAGGAAGATATGAAATTGCAAATTAAATTTCTTTGATAGGGAGATATTCAAATTATCTGTTTCATATTGAGTGAGTTGTAGAGCTTGTGCATTTCAAGGGATTGGTCCATTTCATCCAAAGTGACCAAGTTTATCTGTGTATAGTTGTTTGTAATATTCCCTTACTATGCTTTTGGTGTCTGAGAATCTGTAGCAATATCTCATTATAGGTAATTTGTTTCTTTTCTTCTTTGTTAGTTCTGCTACAGGTTTATCAATTTTATTGATGTTTTCAAAGAACCAGTTTTTTGTTTTAATTGATTTTTCTGTGTTATTTTGCTGTTTTTGATTTTACTGATTTCTATTTTTTATTATTTTCTTCCTTTTGCTGGCTGTGTGTTTATGTTGCTAGTTTCATTAAATGGGAGCTTAGATTATTGATTGAAGACTTTACTCTTTTCTAATATAAACATTTAGGGCTATAAATTTACCTTTTAGTAGTACTTTAGCTGTGACTTACAAACTTTGTTATGTTGTATTTTTATTTTCTTTCGATTCAGTATATTTATTTTATTTCTCTTGAGACTTCCTCTTTAACCCATGGATTATTTAGAAGCCTGTTGTTCAGTTTCTAGTATTTGAAGGCTTTTTAATATTTTTTTTCTATTATTGACTTCTAATTTTGCTTCTACTGTGGTTATAGAATACACAGTATAAGTCAATTCTTTATTTTTTTAATAATTTCTCCAGGTATTACATCGTATATATGTAACTTACCACAGTATACTGCTGTTGATATTTTGCAAATTTGAATAAAATATAGATACCTTACCTCCTTTTAAGACCTTTTACTTTCTCCTATTTGTAATTATTTTAAATACTTCTTCTATGTAGTATTTTGAGAATCAGATCAAAGTTAAAATTTTTGCTTCAAACATTGAATATGATTTAGTAAATAAGGAAAATGTCTTGTATCACTCAAATTTTTACTCTTTCCATTGTTTTTTCCTTCCTTCCTGGTGTTCTAAGCTTGGGGGGATCTGTTGTTGTTGTTGTTGATTTCTTTTCCATTTTAAGAAATTCCTTAGTCATTCTTTTAGAGTAGGTCTATTAGTGACATATTTTCTTAGATTTTATTCCTCTGAGTATGTCCTAATTTCCTCCTTTATTTTTGATGGGTATGTTTGCTTGATCTAGAACTCTGGGTTGACAGTTCTTTTCTTTCAGCACTTGACAAATGTTATTCCACTTCCTTTGAGTCTTTATGATTTCTGAGAAATCCATTGTCACTTGAATTGTTTTTTCACTATAAGTGAGATGTCATTTGTCTCACCTTCCAGGGGTTTGATTATTTTATGTTTGGCATTGATTTTTTTTTTTTTAATCTTTCAGGTTTGCTCAGCTTCTTGAAACTTTGGGTTTATGTTTTTTGCCTAATTTGAGAAATTCTAAGATATTATTTCTCCAAACACTTTTCAGCCCCAGATTCTTTCTCCTCACCTTTTGAGACTTTGATGACACAAATTTTATGTCTTTTGCTATATATGCACAAGTCCCTGAGGCATGCTTATTTTTCTTTCTATTTTCTCTGTTGTTCAGATTGGATTATTTCTATTGTTCTATCTTTAAGTTCAGTGATTCTACTACCTCATTTGTTTCAAGCATACTTGTAATTGCTTGTTGAAGCATTTTTATGATATTTGCTTTAAAATCTCTGTTAGAAAATCCCATCATCTCTGTCACATAGAGGTGGCATCCATTGATTGTCTTCTCTCATTCAAGTTGAGATTTTCCTGGTTCTTTCTACAAGTGATTTTCAATTATACCCTGCATATTATGTTATGAGATTCTGAATCCTATTTAAAACTTCTGTTTTAGAAGTCCTCGTAGGACAACAGGCTGGGAGGGGAAGGCGTGTTCCACCTCATTATTTCCAGGTGGAGATGGAAGAACGATTTCCTGATTCCACCTCCATGGACACCCTAGAGAAACGAGAAGGGATACCTTGTAACTGCTGGACTGAGGTGGGAGTCCAGGCTTCCCACTGGGCTTCAGCTGCTACACCCCTGGCTTCAAGGAGGGGGAAATCCCTCATACTGTTACCCATTTGGTCTCTACAGACACTACTTAGGTAGAGAAGAGTGCTATGTTACTTTTGGATGGAGATGGGATTTCAGCCTCCGCATATGGTTACGGCTGACAGTATAGGTAGAGAAGGTCTTCTTACCACCAAAACAAGGGTGAAGGTCCTGCCCTCCCTCATGACTTTCTCTGACATCACCTTTGTTGGGGAGATAGGGGTGTCTCATTTCAGCCCAGCAAGGGTAGAAGTCTAGGTTCCTCACTCAGGAGTTAGGCAGAGTCACAGTTTTTTTCCATGGTGTTTGGCTAGTGTAGTGAGGTCATTGCCTAAATTTTTTCTATCCTGCTAGGCTGCCTCTTTCTTGTCCTTTGGCCAAAGAGAGAAGGCTGCTTTTGAGCGTGTCCATTGGCATAGCCAAGTTGCTCTCTTGTCCAGCATCCAGTCCAGTATATAAAGGAACCCCAGGTCCCAGAGTCCCTAGCCAGTCTGCCTTTTACTCTCTACCTTTCAGTATTCCTAGACTTGTTTGTTTATTGTTTTTGTCTGTTTGAGTCTTTGTTTTAGTATAGAAAGCCCAGAGTTTTAAGCTGTTCTTAGTAATAAGAACAGGTGAAAAATTATCTATTCTGTCTTTTCCTGGAACTGGAATGTCACTTTGTTAAACTATTTTATTTCATCCTTTCAGGCTGGCTCTGTTCAAGGGCAGCCATATCATTGTAAAACATGCTCTGTTGTTCTGACACTGAAGACTTCCCTTCTAACCAGTGCTCTGCAGCAAGTATGGTGGTCAAGTGTCCTCCTCCTCTGAGGACTTTTTTCATCTTCAAGGTTTCTCATTTTAAGCCTTATTTCTTCATGTTGATTAAATCATGGAAGTGCAGCCCAAGAAGTAAGCCCAGTGATTTTCTCTAGTGTTAGCTCCCAGAACAGGTAAGTATCTTGAGGCCCTAAACCACAAAATGGGGAGGGTCCTCCTTTCTTTGTTACTGCCCAGGTATTAGTCTTGTTCTCTCATTTCTCCATCTAGTGTCCCCCTTGCCTGAGGACTTGCTCTTACCTCTCTGCACCACCATTCATTGTGGGTGGCCAGTCCACAGACACCAAACATGATAGCGGGGGGATAGGCCTGCCTCCTGATGTAGTGGGAATCTGCTCCTCTAAGAACCAGATCCTGCTTTTCAGGGATATATATTCCCATGACAGAGCAACTTAATCAAATTCAAGTCTTGGCACCTCATTTGCAGAATCTGTTTTTTTTTTTTTTAATTTTTTACTTTTTATAAAAATATATTTTTATCCCAGAAACTGGTTTTTCAAGATGTGTACCTGGGACACTCATTCAGTTGTGGATTTAGGTTTGTGATCCTTCTGCTAATCTAGTTGTAACCTTATTAGGAAAAAAAAAAAAAAAGAAAAACTTTTCTGTAATGAGTAGCAAAAGGATTTAAATGCCTTAATGCCTTTTTGTTGTTTTTTTTTTTTGTTTTAATGTCTATGTTTTTCTGATCACAAAAGTGGTATAGGACTATATTGGGGAAAATTTAGAAAACACATAAAAGACCAAAGGTGATACCATTTACCTATAATCCTGTCACTCAAAAGCTTGTGACAGATAACATTTTCATTCCTGGTTTTTATTATAAGAGAATATGTATTCATGGATCAGTCCATAGTCTCTCCTTTAGCCTCTGTCTCCCTTCCTTCCCTTCTCTCTCTCTCTTATGAATGTCTTTCTGCAAAACCCCATTATACTGCTGCATTCTACTTAGAATCAGAGAGATCTTCTCCCATAATCACAAAAAAGGATCAAAGTATAGTTTCCATCCCACTGGTGCTTTTACTTACTCCTTTATCTTCTTGACATTCCTCTCTACCTGGTTCTTTGGCCCAGAAAGGGTACAGGATGACTGTATCTCCCAGAGTCCCTCCCCCAACTTTCTCTCTGCCAGAGTCACTGCAAGTAATGGGCTTTCCACTCCTTCATCTTGAAGTCTTGGGGCCTCTCTGTCCCTGGCAGTAGTAAAGTTCTCTTTAGTGACTGATGTATGTTTCCCTCAAAAGGCCTTGGAACGCTCCACTATTGGAATTCATACAATTATTTGCTTGCCTTCTCTGTCTCCAATAAGCCTGGATTTCAAGACAGAATTCTTACTAAGGAGTTAAGAAAATCCAGCATTGGGACCCAGAGCTGGGGGGTGATTTCTTTGATTCTGAGTGTATGTCAGCCTTAAAGGGGAAAGCTGCAAAGAAAACAGGATTTAAGGAAGAAAGGTGTAAACCTTCTCATTACAATATCACGTGGCTATATGGATATAAAGGATATATGGCTATATCCCCTATGGATCATGTTCAGACTTTTGCTGTCACAAATAATGCTGGGCATGGCAGCGCCTATTCGATATTACTTTTTTTTTTTTTTTCCTGTTCTAGAACTCTTAACTTCTGTTGGATAAGATCTTTGAAGTATGATTCAAAGGGCATGTGCATTTTGAGGCTTAGTATGGGCTGGCACACTCTTTTCAATTTACACTTCCATCAGTAATGTGTGAAGTGCACATCTTCACCGCCAGTGGGTGTTAGAGATTCTTTTTAAGTTTTACAAATCTCATCAGAAAAAAAGAGTACTTTGTTTTGCTTTGCATTTCCTTCATTGTTTATGCTGTGCGGTAGGTGGTGCATCCCCCTCACCCTTATCAGCTGTCCTCTAGGCCTCCTTTATAAGAATAGATTTTGCGGGGCGCCTGGGTGGCTCAGTGGGTTAAAGCCTCTGCCTTCAGCTCAGGTCATGATCCCGGTGTCCTGGGATCAAGCCTTGCATCTGGCTCCCTGCTCTGCGGGGAGCCTGCTTCCTTGTCTCTCTCTGCCTTGCCTCTCTGCCTACTTGAGATCTCTCTCTGTCAAATAAATAAATAAAATCTTAAAAAAAAAAAAAAAAAAAAAAAGAATAGCTTTTGCAGAGGCACCTGCTGCCTTCAGCTCAGGTTGTGATCCTGAGGTCCTGGGATCGAGCCCCTCCATGGGGAGCCTGCCTCTCCCTCTCCATCTGCCTTCCACTCTCCCTGCTTGTGCTCTCTCTCTCTCTCTCTCTCTCTGTCAAATAAATAAATAAAACCTTAAAAAAAAGAAAAATAAGAATGACTTATGCCTACTGTCCTCTGTTGTTCTCTATCATCTGTGTAAGGTTGTACATTAGGAAGTCTAATTATTATCCAACTAATAATTCTTCCCAATCTCTTTTCTACTTTGTACATATTTTATTTGTATTTTGCTGCAGGGATGCATACCAAAAGCAAGAATCGTGCAAAGTATGAATTTTTAATTAAAGGACTTTAAAATCTACATAATAAGAGATATACTATGCTGATGGGTAGGGAACCTAAATTTGAAGACATCAACACTTCTGAAATTAATATATAAATGTAATGTACAGCTTAGATCAATACCCTAGATTTTTGTTTTTAGTGAGGCCCAAATTTACAAATATTAGCAAGAAATGCTTGAAAAAGAATAGCAAGATGGACTTATGTCATATATTAAAAGTATCAGGATGTCTGGGTGGCTCAGTTGGCTAAGCAGCTGCTTTCAGCTCAGGTCATGATCCCAGGGTCCTAGGATCCAGCCCCACATCGCGCTCCTTGCCCAGCAGAGAGCCTGCTTCTCCCCTGCCTGCCTGCTGTTCCCCCTGCTTGTGCTTGCTCTCTGTCTCTCTCTCTCCTTCGCTCTCTCTGTGTCAAATACATAAATAAAATCTTAAAAAAAAAAAAAAAGTTAAAAGTATCACATAGCATACCAGACAAAAGGTTGAAGCATTGGTACCACAATGAAAAAATAAAAATAAAAATCACTGAAGGTGAGTAGGAATTGTACAAGCAGATTGAAGTGTAAATGTATTATAACTCAACAGGAAAAGATGTCATATTTAATAAATATTGTCTTAATCAATGACGTTAGAAGAAAATAGAATTGGATGCCAACAATATGCCATGTAGATGAGTAAATTCCAGATGAATTTTAAATCTTAGTATAGGGTAAGAAGTCAGATTATAAAAATATTAGTAAAAGTTTAAAAGACTGCCCCAGGAGGCCTTCTTAAGTCAGGCAGGAATCCCAGAATGATAAAGAAATCAATTGGCAGATTAGGTGTATGATAATATGTTGCCATAATTTCTTTGGGGTTTTTTTGTATATGCTTTTTTTTTACATTTTTAAGGGGATGTCATATATGTGGTTTTCTCTCAATTTTTTTAGTCACTAAGTATTTCCCCATGGCATTTAAAATTTCAGAAATGTAATTCAGTGTCTTTATATGTTCTACTTTATGCATATGCTGTCATGTATTTAGAACTTACAATTTTTAAACAGAAATCACAATTCTTTGGAATAATATTTCAGAAGTAGAAGGCACATTCCGTAGTGTCTTGAATAAAAATTTGACATGCGAGCTGCATGGCTGCCCCACAGCACGGTGCTTTGGTCCTAACTCAGGATGAGGCAGCTGAGTGCCATATGGCAAAACAGACCTCATGCTCTCACATGTAATCTAGTGGGGAAACAGTGTTCAATAAATAGTTAGCATCATTTAGTATAAATCAGGAAGAAAATTAATAGGTCATTTCCCCACACCATATATATAGATAATTAGAAGATGAAGTAGAGTGTTCCAAGAACCGGGTGCTAATTACAGATGTGTTGCAAAATTAATGTGTAAAATCAACAATATATCCAGGAGATTTCTCTCAGATAGTACCCCGAAGAATTTTCATAAACACTTTTTGTCCCTTTTTTTGGAGATATAACTGATATGTAACATTATCTTAGTTTTAGGTGTACAACATGATGATTTCATCTATACAGAGTGAAAGGAATCATTAGTTAACATCTCTTGCCTTACATAGTTATACATTTTTTGCCTGTGGCGAGAACTTCTAAGATCCACCTTCTTACAGGGGTTTTCAAATATACAATACGATGTTGTTATCTGTAGTCATCATGCTGTATGTTAGATCCCCAGAATTTATCTTATAACTGGAAGTTTGTACCTGTGACCCCCTTCACCCTTCTTGTCCACCACCCTCTCCCACCTCTGGCAATGATTCATCTGCTCTGTTTTTTAATTAGTTCAATTACTTTTTTTTAGATTGCACATAAAAACTTTTTAGGAGTTTTAAGAGGAAGGATAGAAATTTGATTCTCCAAATGACGGCAATAATGTCCATATTACATACTATGCTGGGACAGGTAACTATAAGAAAGGAGGGAGAGGGTGGTTGGGTTATGGACATTGGGGAGGGTATGTGCTGTGGTGAGTGCTGTGAAGTGTGTAAGCCTAGTGATTCACAGACCTGTATCCCTGGGGCTAATAATACATTATATGTTAATAAAAAATTTAATAAGTAAATAAATAAAAAGAAAGGAGGGCATCTGGTGAATTGTCTCAGTAAAGAGAAAGCATAATGTGATGGTTAAAAACACACACATCTGGGGTGCCTGGGTGGCTCACTCATTAAGTGTCTGCCTTCAACTCAGGTCATCATCCCAGGGTCCTGGCATCAAATCCCTCATCGGTATCCCTGCTCAGCAGGGAGTCTGCATCTCCCTCTGCTCTTGCTCATTCTCTCTCTCTCAAATAAATAAAATCTTAAAACACACACAGAGCCATATTTTAATCAGAATATTTAGGTTCAAATCACTAAGCTTTCAGTTACCTGTTGTTAATCTTGGAGAAGTTAGATCACTTCTGAATCTGGTTTTTTTTTTCCGTTTATAAAATGAAGATATTGGATTTTAGATTATTTCTGAGACCCCTTCAAGCTGTATGTAACACTGAACTTGTAAATTCTTCATGACAGTCCTGTAACAATGGGAAAGTGTAGCCTGGATTTCAGTTTAATGAGATAGGATTCACCATTGTCAGTTACTATAAACAAAGAACACATTATCTCTTAGTCATTTAGTTAAGCCTAGAAATGGGTCTGTAGCAGTTTGCTACAAGGCTATGCCTTCCTTCCTGTCTAGCCATTTTAAAAGTGCTATAGGACAGTGATTAGATAACCTATACAGGGAAGCAGGTAACTGGGAGCCAAAAAGAGTTAAGACGACTTCTGAAAGATGGGAACTGTGGTGTGTCAAATCTAACAAGATGAAAATTAGTACTGATGAAATAGAATGCTGAGTTTAGATTAGAAGGTAAAAATCAAGAAAGGAAACAAACAAACAAACAAAAAAAAAAACAGCTATTTAAGCAGAAGCAAAAGCTATTGCTTATCTAGTAACTTCATATGAGTTTCTGAAGGTGCAGAAACTAGAATGGGACAAAATGGGTCTCAGTTAATCAAGGCACTGAAATTTTCTGTCTTGTGGACTAAATCACGTCCGAAGCTTTTCTCATTTCTTGGTCAGAGCAAAGAAGTCTAAGAAGGAAGTAATTTCCTTCTAGAAATCAGATACTAGAGCTCTGATGGAAAGGGAAAGAATAACCACTGGGTGTTGAATTATCCATCATAAAAATCAGTTGGGCATATTTGTGTGGCTCTACTTCTGGTTTCTGTGTTCTTTTCCACTGATCTGAATGTTTAGCCCTCCACTAATGCCACAGTCTGATGACTGAAGCTCCGTGGTAAACCTTAATATTGGGTAGATGGATCTCTCCATCTTGATTCCTTTTTTTTTTCAAAATCATTTTATTAAGAATTTTTTAAAAAGATTTTTATTTATTTGATAGAGAGAGAGACAGCAAGAGAGGGAACACAAGCGGGGGGCGGGGCGGTGGGAGAGGGAGAAGCAGGCTTCCCCCCGCCCCCGAGCAGGGAGCCCTATGCAGGGCTCCATCCCGGTACCCTGGGATCATGACCTGAGCCAAAGGCAGATGCTTAATGCCTGAGCCACTCAGGTGCCCCTCAGAATCATTTTAACTGTTCTTATTCCACTGCCACTTCCTTTCCATGTAAATGTATTACATTAATCTTGTCTGTATCTACAAAAAATTTTGCTGGGTTTTTGACAGGAATTTTATTAACTCTGTTTATCAACCTGAGGAATTTTAGCACCATTAGTATTTTGACTCTTCCAAAACATGGACACATCATGTTTCTTCATTTATTTACATCTTTTATTTCTTTCATCAGTGTTTTGTAATGGTCAGAATATGAGTCCCATCCATGTTTACTAAGATTTACAACTAAGTATTCATTTCCTTAATGAGTGATTATAAATGACAGTGTATTTTTAATTTCAATGTCTGCATGTTTATTGCTAACATAGTGTTAAACCTATACATGGGCCTTTGTGTGTTTATCTTTTGACATATGACCTTGCTGTGCTCATTTATTAGTACTAGAAGTTTTTGTAGATCCCTTGGGATTTTCTACATAGAATATCATGTCCTCTGGAAATAGCAACATCTGTGCTTCCTTCCTTCCAACATGTATGTCATTTATTTCCTTCCCTTACCTTATTGTATCAGCTGAAACATTACATCAACATTAAATGAGAGTGATGAAAGCAGACATCATGTCTTATTCCCTGTTGTAGGAGGAAATCATTTGAGTCTTTCACCTTAAGTATAATATTAGCTATAGATTTTTATAGATGTTCTTTAAGCTGAGGAAGTTTCCTTCAATTCTTATTTTTCTGAGAAATTTTGTCTGGAAGGGGGGTTGAATTTTGTCAGTTTTTTTATATATGTCAATTGATACTATCATGTGATTTTTCTTCTTAGTCTATTAATGTGGTGGATGATGCTAATTGATTTTCAAATATTGAACCAGCCTTGCATCCTTAAAATAAACTCTGCTTGGTCATGGTATGTAATTATTTTTATATATACTGAATTCTATTCGCTAATATTTATTAAGGATTTTGCATCTGTATTCCTGAGGAATGTTTTAGATTGCCCACTTCTCCTAAGATCCTCACATAATATAAAAAGAACAAGAGAGCTCTCTGGGGTCTCTTTTATAATGCTCTAACTAATCCCCTTCACGGGAGCTCCACCCTCACGACCTAAGCACCATCCAATGTCCCCTCATCCTAACACTATTACAATTGGAGGGTTTGATTTCAACATGACTTTTTGAGGGGGGACAAAAACATTCAGCTTATTGCATTAACCTTGATCACTTGATTAAGGTTGTTTCTGTGAAATTTCTCTAATGCAAAGCTCCCATTTGTAATTAATAAATGTCTTGTGGGAGATACTTTGACACTGTGATACAGATACTCTTTTTCTCATCATACTTCTGAGTCTGAGGAGAGTCTTCAAGCCATCCTGCTAAACCACTGCATGAAGTCAGGCAGGCCACCCAGTGGTGGTGGCACCAAGAGAATGGACAGAGGAAACAGAAGTCCATTCTCTATCAGTGTCAGAATTGTGTGATTTCTGGGGCTGGGGATAAGAGAGGAAGGGTGAGAGACATGGAGAAAAATGGAGAAGAAAAGAGAAAGACTGACTCACAGAGGAAGACATGTAGCGAACCCACTGAAATAAAGAGGGAGAAGTTGAGGGAGAATTTAATTTTTAAGTCTTGACTGACATGGTGAATGGGCAGTTTTTCAAGGAAGATAGATCTTAAAGACTCTGAGGTACCATTGAGATGTTCAAGTGAACTCACCATCAGGGAGTTGTGGATCAAAGGGTAGAAAAGACAGTAAGACTAGAAAGAGAGACTTGGGGGCCATCTGAACATAGATGGTTATGAACATTTAATGAGCATGATGAGATATCTGAAGGGAAGAGCTGACCTAAGGATGGCTCTAGGAGAAAACCCATAGTTTATTGGGAAAAGGAATTAGTGAGACAAATTAAAGTGGTTGGGAGAGGAGTAATAATCAGATCATAAAGGAGGATGGTATCAAATATAAAGAACATTCCAAGACAGTAGTTGTGGCCCACTGGTTAACTAAGAGCTGAAAAGGCCATGTCTTGGTGGTGACATTTGTGACTATGATTTCAACTGAGTAGTCAGGATGGGACTGAGATTTGGATAGAGGAAAGGGGGGGAGTACATAGAATGGAATAAGTGATGAAGAAATCAATGGCCAACAATTCTTGTGAGCAGTTCAGCAAGGAACTCTGTTTGAAAACAGTGCAGAAGGAAAGATAGCTATAATGTCACCTACTCTAATAGTGGCAGCCAGATAGGGTTTTATTGCTAAAGAAGATCGACATGGCTTCAAATGACAATGCTTATGAATCTATAGTTTATTGCTGAGAAAGGATATGATATAGCCAAAAACAAAACAAAAAAACACAGAAATAAGGACCTACAGCATAGCCAAAGACTGCCTATCAGCGAGAAGTTTGGAGAGGACAAGGTCTACACAGGCTCCCCACAGTTGTCTTCCTTTTGCATGGGTATACCAGATGTATTTTTTCTAAACCACCAACCTATCCAAATTAGGGAGCCCAAAAGAAATTTCAGCTGGAACTTCTTATATACCCTCCTTGTCATGGAAGCACATAATTACTAAAAGACCAGCCCCAATGTTGGAGCTTTCTCCCCTTCCCTACCTTACACACTCCACCCCTACAGTGAAACTACATATAAACCATCAGTCTCATGATTATCAATAAATGTTACTAACAAACTAGCACAGCCTACCCTGAAACTCATTTTGGGTCCATGAGTAAAAGACAGCAATATTAATCACATTTTATACTTTGACCAAGTACATCTCTTACTTCAGCAAAGCAGCTCAGGCTAATTCCAGGTCTCTTAAAATTAACCCTCATAGCCCATCCTTATCCTATGTTACTTCATTAAACTCTTAGTCTAGCCTATTTAGTAGATACTGTCACTCCTAGAGACTGTGATAACTCGAAAGGATAAGTGGCCAAGGTGACAGAGGTAGGAAGGAAGAGAAGAGAGTTGAATATATGGGCCAAGAGGTCAAGCAAAAGATGCTTTTTCAAGAAGAGGACTCCTGAGTAAGTTTGAAACAGGCTGGGAGAAAAAAGTAGAGAGGAAGAGCTTGTAGGAATGGGGGAGTGAAGGGATAATTGCAGAAGGTTGGTCTTTTGGGAAACAAGAAAGAATGAGCTTCTGAGGCTGCATGCAAAGAAAGAGAGGTGGGGTGTGTTGGGAGAGAACATTCCCAGGCTCTCTGTAGCCTCCAGCTCAATGGTTCTGCACTTGGAGGGCTTGTGAAAAACCCAGATTGCTGGGCAGCATGCCCTGGGTTTTTGATTCAGCAAGTCTGGGAGGAGCTAGAGAACTTGCATTTCTTTTCTTTTCTTTTCCTTTTTTAAGATTTTATTTATTTGTTTGTCAGAGAGAGAGCACAAGCGATGGGAACAGCAGCCAGAAGGAGAAGTAGGCTCCCTGTTGAGCAGGGAGCCCCACACAGGGCTCAATCCCAGGACCCTGAGATCATGACCTGAGCCGAAGGCAGAGGCTTAACCAACTGAGCCACATAGGCATCCCAGAGAATTTGTATTTCTAACAGGTGTCTGGGTGGTGCTGATGCTACAGTCCAGACACTCCACTACAGAACTGCTGCTCAATGCAGGGGTGGTTGGGTCATCTGGAAGCAGCAGAACTGGGTATGGTAGGATGGGGGCCTGGAGAAGGGGCCTCTCTGGCATGGTCACCATGGAGAGCCTGGTCACCTGGTCTGCCTGTCTTTTAACAGAAACATCAACAGGTCACAATACTAGGGAAACAACCACAATTAAAAGTGCCAGGGGCACCTGGGTGGCTCAGTGGGCTAAGCATCTGCCTTTAGCTCAGGTCATGATCTCAGGGTCCTGGGATTGAGTCCCACATTGGGCTCTCTGCTCTGCAGGGAGCCTGCTTCCTCCTCTCTCTCTCTCTCTCTGCTTACCTCTCTGCCCACTTGTGATCTCTCTCTATCAAATAAATAAAATCTTTAAAAAACAAACAAACATGATACGCTCTAGTTCCATCCGTGGTGATGCAACATGGGGGCTTAAGTGGGTAGGAGAAGAATCAATGAAACAAGATGGGATTGGGAGGGAGACAAACCATAAGTGACTCTTAATCTCACAAAACAAACTGAGGGTTGCTGGGGGGAGGGGGTTTGGGAGAAGGGGATGGGATTATGGACATTGGGGAGGGTATGTGCTTTGGTGAGTGCTGTGAAGTGTGTAAACCTGGTGATTCACAGACCTGTACCCCTGGGGATAAAAATATATGTTTATAAAAAATAAAAAATTAAAAAAAACAAAAACAAAAACAAACAAACAAACAAACAGTGCCGAAGGTTGATAAATGCCAGAGTATTAGAGTGAAGCATGTTTGAGCTGCTTAGCTCTGATGTGAAAATTTCCCAGTTTAACAAGAGCAAAAAACAAAAACGAAAACAACAAAACAAACAAAAAACGGAGACTAGCAGACTATTTTCTTGCTAATATGAAAGAAAAAATTTCATCTGAATAAGAGATGAAATTGTCATAGCATAATTTCAACCGTTTCAAAATAGAAAATATCCCCAGTGGAGGAGGAAGGGCTTAGGAAAGAACGTTGGGCTGCTGTTGTGGGAAAAGCAGGTAAAGCTTGTTTCTTGAGGAGCGGTAACAGGACTCTGGGCTTGGTTATGGGGAGGACGTTTCAGGTGAGCAGAGTACCTTTGGAGCTCCAGGAAACAAGGGGATTAAGGTGCCCTGAGAAAGAGCTTCATTAGCATCTCTGCACCTCGGGAAGTGGCGTGGTAATGTTAAAGCAGGAGCTTTGATTTTGCTATTCAGCTTCTAGGTGACTTACTGCAGTATGACCTTGGGTAGGTTTCTCACATCCTCTGGCCACAGGAGAGGTGGCATTTCAAGAAGGCCTGCTTGCCCCTCAAGTGTGGATTTGTGGTAAAATGTAAGGAAGAGGCATATGGAATGTAGCCAGCATATTGGAGACACTCAAAAAAGTTCTTTTCTGCTTCAAGGTCACACAGAAAACTCTTCACTTTCCAGCAGCTGTAGCTCTGATTCTTCTCAAAACCTTGTCAACAATTGCTTCCAGAGCCTGAAAACCAGTGACTGTGGGCCTTGGTGGCCACATGGAGGCCCAGCCAGGTCCTGCAGGACCCTCCCTGCTGTGGCTGACTTCACTGGGGCGGTGCCAGGCCCCACAACAGCCTTGAGATGATACTGAGTCGGGTCAGGTCTGCTTCCAGACTGCTGTGCTGCTGGCCATTCCGTCCCCAGATCACCGTCACAGCCTTCTTCACACCTCAGCTGCCTGAGCTACCCAGGTCCACCTGCCCAAGTGCCGGGCTCTGACTTGCTGTGATGTTGCTCCTGCCCCCTGTGGGCTGGCATTCTGCTTCTGCGTGGACAGCCCTGTCCACCTGCACCTCCCAGGCTCACCTGACCCTGACCTGGTCTAGCCCACTGCTCACTCAGTGCCACTTAGAGCCTCATTGACCTTTATTTTTTTTATTTGTATTTATTTATTTGACAGCAAGAGAGCAGAAGCAGAGGGAGCAGCAGGCAGAGGGAGAGGGAGAAGAAGAGTATCCGCTGAGCAGGGAGCCCAAGGTGGGGGCTCGATCCCAGGTCCCCAGGATCATGACCCGAACAAGGCAGACACTCAAATAACCAAGCCACACAGTCGCCCCCTAATTTACCTTTAAACCTACAGGTAGAGAATACTAATATAGCCAGAGCTCAGCCCACCCAGTGAGATCGTGACGTGTTAGGAATACTGCACTTTCCCAAGTACACTGGGTGACAACCCCACAGTCCATTGCAGGATGTCCTTAGATACCATTAGGCACAGCGCCTTCCACTGAGGAGGGGAGGTGATTTTGAATTCCCCTGGAGAGAAGTGCTTGCAGGCTGGGACTCTCTTACAGTGAGGGGTCTCAGCTTTAATTTGCACGGGGCCTGAGTAATGCATTGCTCACTTGACCTCTATCCAGAGAGAAGGCTGGAGGGGGAGAGGGAGCTGGGAAGGCTGGCCGACCCAAACATCCAGTCCTGTTCCCAGACCCAGGCACAGGACAGGGTAGGCAAGCAGGGCCTGAAGGGCTGGGATGACAGGGGCTGGTGTAGCTCTCCCAGCAGGTGGAGAAGCACTGCCCAGGAAGTAAGCTGGGCATCCCAGGGGAGGTGGCAGGCTGGACCCAAAGGTCAGGTGCTCGTGTCCCGCGCAGCCCAGAAAGGAGCTGTGCATGAAAACAAAGATGTGTATTCAGGTTCGAACTATGTCATACTGAGCGTCTCCCTATGAGGGAGGTCCTATTATTATCCCCACGCAGGAGTCATGAAACTCTCCTGAGGCCACAGAACTCACGAGCAGCTGTGCGAGGACTGGACCCAACAGTGTCTGGCTCAGAACCCACCCCAGTCTCCCCCATCTCCCCCCTTAAGACCTGTGCCATCTGTTCCCTGTTTGGGCATCTTCTTGATCTCTCCCCACCCCCCTCAGCGGAAAGCCAGGGACACTGTGTGCCCCTACCACACCCCCGTGCTTGGCTCCTGCGAGCTCTCGAGTGCTGTGGAACAAAGGGAATCTTATGTTGGGGCGGGGGCGGGGGGGGGGACATTCAGATATTTTTCCTTGGTAGGTCCTGTCCCACTCTTGGACCCAGGCCAGGGAAGCCATTAGGGGCTGAAGGACTCACTTGTAAGTGACAAGGGGCAACAGCTCGGCCCCAGAGACCAGCAGAAGTGCATTTGCCTCTGTCTAGAATTGGTCTTTGAGGGCCACAGTGTCCAGTTCCCCCACGGCGGAGCAGCCCTGCCTGTCTTGGAGCCTCGCGCCTGCCCAATTCCAGTCAGCAATAAACGAGTCTCGGAGTTAAAGGTCCGGCTGGTTGGTTCTGCCCAGACCCAGATCACGTTGGTTGGATCCCAACCTGCTGCCCCGGGGACTACTCTCATCCAGTTTTAACCTGTCTGCCTTTAAAGGTCTCATGATGTCCTTGAGGGGAAAGAGTGATCCCCCTCCTCTCTCCCATGCTGCAAGCTTGTTTGTTTCCTTCTGCTGATAAAGAATGTCCCCAAATGATGGTCAGAAGCAAGAAGGAGCTTCCAAGGGAAGCAGTCAGGGCAAAGGGGAGAGAGGAGTCCAGTCTGAAATCCTGGTGTCACCTTGACCCACCACCGGGCCTCTGGGTCCATGTGAAGGTCAAATTCAAAACAAGAAGAAACCAAAAGGAAAGGGACCATCCATCTTCAAACTGAGGAATGGGGCCAGCTATGGGGTCAGGAAGCCTAGGAGGGCAGTGACACCTTCTTTCTCTTGGGAAACATAAATGTCATCTTAGAAGTGAATTCCCCAGACAAGGAGTAAGTGGATGTTTGGCCCCATGACCCGTGACAGAGACCCTCTCACAGAGCAGCAAGACTTCCTTCCTTTTTATCTCTCCTTGCTGTGGTCGCTGTCAAGAGTTACCACCTGGCTCCGGGCCCTCCAAGGTGGCCAGGACGCCAGACACCTAACCCCTTCCAGGCAACAGAGTCCGCTGCCCCCTGAATCACCCATCCCCTCCTGGGGTCCCATGCTCCACCTGGCCGGTAGACACGCCTCAGGCCAACAGCAGGAGGCTTGGACCCACCCTTCAGAGCCACCCTGGCTAGCTCTTCTTTGAGCTTTCCTCTTCTGGAGCTGTCCAATGAACTCTCCTGGTGGGCACGTGGCTCCCACACGTGGATGGCACAGCAGACACAGCGTGTGCAGGTAAAGGATGGGTTGAGGGCTCGTGAGTGAGCAGAGCCAGGCAAGGCCACAGGGTGAGAGAGAAAAGCCTGTGGAGGCTCTCAGTGGGGGGACAAGATGGTGTGTCCCCCAGAGCCCCTTTCCTCAGCTGTATTTGTGAGATTACCTGAGAGGACTCACAACCACTGGTCCAGGGAGTGACACAGAATAAGCCCTTGACCAGCACTGGTTCTGTCGCCCACTTCTCTTGGGAATTCTGTAGGACTTAAGTTCTAGGCTGAGTGTCTTTTTCTTTTTGGCCCCTGAGGCAGATGGCACAAAGCACCGTGGCTTCCCCTGGACTTGGAGACATGATGATTTCCTGCCTGTCTCTTGTTTGGGGCCGCAGGATACACAAGGGCAAACACAAGCCTGCTTTATTTCTGCCCCCCACCTGCAACTCCCGGTAAAGTAGGTGCCCATCAAAGGTTTGCTGGTTGAATGAGCAGCAAAGATTTATTAAGAGAAATGGGGCTCAAGTGGTGATGCAACATGGAGGCTTAAGTGGGTAGGAGAAGAATCAATGAAACAAGATGGGATTGGGAGGGAGACAAACCATAAGTGACTCTTAATCTCACAAAACAAACTGAGGGTTGCTGGGGGGAGGGGGTTTGGGAGTTTGGGAGAAGGGGGTGGGATTGTGGACATGGGGGAGGGTATGTGCTTTGGTGAGTGCTGTGAAGTGTGTAAACCTGGTGATTCACAGACCTGTACCCCAGGGGATAAAAATATATGTTTATAAAAAATAAAAAATTAATTAAAAAACAAAAGAGAGAAATGGGGCTCGAAGGGACCCTGGCTGGCGAAGGGGCAGGGGCATTCCGACAAGTAGGGGAAAGAGAACCAGATGAAAGAATTCAAAAATATCTAGGTGCTCGTTGGAGGCAAGAGAAGGAGCAAGAAGGCCAGGGCCTGGGTAGTCCGGAGAGAGCCCCTGTGCATGATGAGACATTCACACACCTCCCTGGGTCCATCCTGGAGTCTCTCCAGCAGCCCTGGGCACCTCCAGCCTTGGCTCCCCTGCTGGACGATTGCTACCCTCTTTGCTCCTGCTATTTACTTAGCAGCCAAATCTGGGACATAGTGGGCTTTATCTTTAGCCCCCTATGTGCCTGCATTTTTTACCTTAGAATAATACCCCCTTACAATTGTGAGCCCCTTCAGGTCTCTAGAGCATTTTCAGAGTCCTGTCTCCAACAGTCTTCACCAGGAGCCTTCGAACCATCTGAGCCCCATGCTTCAAATGGCTTCCCAGGACGGCAGGCGGGCAGGGAGCTTGGAGGGTATCAATCCCAGGTCATCCCAGAGGCTTTTCCAGTGGACTCTGCAACAGAGTAGAGGTAGGGGCAAAGGAAAGAGAATCCAACAGAGCAGCATCTTTCTGCTTTCACGTGGGAGTTATTCTAGGCTCTCACCTAGAAGCTTCCAAACATGTGGTGTGGCCTTGGTTTCCAAGGACACTCCCAGGCGCTCTGTCTGCAGTCAGGGGGCGTCATAGAAAGCACTGCCAGCCTTATGATGATGACGTCTGCTGTCTAGCCACATTCCAACGTTAGGAAACCAAGACACAGAACTAAAATGGCTATTTTATTTAAAAAATTATTTTTCTCCCAGGAGTTCCCACAAAGCATTGGTCCTTCCCTTTGTTTTGGCTGATAGCCTTTCTCCTCTCTTCATTGTGTTTCTGATCTGCATTGTTCTTCAATCGCTAGAAATTTTCTTGCATTTCCCTCTAGAGGAACTTGCATTTTGAAAAGCAGTTCAGCCTACCCGAACTTTACACCCTTATTCTGGACATATTTTGCGCTTACAATATCTTACAGTACAAAAAGCAAATCTCCCCTTTATTTACAGGAGTGGTCACACTTTTCCTGAATGTTAACTTCCCGAAAATTTAGCCAGGACCTGCTGCTGCAAGTTTTGATTCTGTTAGAGAACCAGAAACAAAAATGCATACCCCAGGCCTGAGGCCGCTGTTTTGTTGTTTGTTTGTTTGTTTGTTTGTTTTTTGTGACTTCTTGAGTGACAGACTAATTGGTGATCAGTATGTGAATTAAAACTCATTTCCTAGAAAAAAAATTTCTCTTAAAGCTCTCAGGAAGACCAAGAAATAAAGCTACCCCTTATATGCCTATACCAACACATTTGGCTATTGCAAATAATTTTGTAAATATCTGCTTCAGTCCCTGCTTTCAGTTCACATAAGCATATATCCAGAAGTGGAATTATGTGGTAATTCAATGTTTAATTTTCTGAGGAACTACTATATTGTTTTCCTTTGAAGCCTTTTTACATTCCCACCAGCAATGCACAGGGTTCCAATTCTTGTATATTCCCACCAACACTTGTGATTTTTAATTTTTTTTATAATAGCCATTTTTTAAAAAAGATTTTATTTCTTTATCAGAGAGAGAGAGCGAGCACAGGCAGAGGCAGAGGGAGAAGCAGGCTCCCCGCCGAGCAAGGAGCCTGATGCGGGACTCGATCCCAGGACGCTGGGATCATGACCTGAGCCGAAGGCAGCTGCTAAACCAACTGAGCCACCTAGGCGTCCCTATGATAGCCATTTTTAATGTGTGTGAAGAGCTATCTTATTGTGGTTTTGGTTTGCATTTCTCAATGATTAGTGATGTGGAACATCATTCCATGTAGGTATTAGCCATTAGGAGAAATGGCTATTTGCCGAATTTTGAATTGGGATGTTTAGGTTTTATGTTGAATTGTAGGAGCTCTTTGTATATTCTGGATATTAACCCCTTATCAGATAGATATATGATTTGTAAATATTTCTTCCCCTTCTGTGGGTTGCCTTTTTCTGTTGATGGTGTCTTTTGATGCACAGGACATTTTAACTTTGATGAAGTCCAACTATTTTATCACTTGAGCTTTGATCCCCCAAAAATCTTCATCATAAATCCAGCATTATGAAGTTTTTATCCTAATTTTCTTCTAGGAGTTTTATAGTTTTAGCCCTTACTTGTAGGTCTTTGGTCCATTTCAAGTTAATTTTTATATATGGTGTTAGGCAAGAACCCAGCTTCATTCTTTTTCATGTGAATATCCAGTTTCCCAACACCATTTGTTGAAAACATTGTCCTTTCCTCATTGAATAGTCTTGACACTCATGTTGAAAATTGTTTGCCTATAGATGTGAGGGTTTATTTCTGGATTCTCCATTCTATCCCAGATAGAATCCTCATATGTCTGTCTTTATATACATACCACACTGTTTTGATTCCTGTGGCTTTGCAGTAAGTTTTGAAATCAGGAACTATTTCACCTTCAACTTTGCTCCTCTTTATCAAGATGGTTTACCTATGGAGACTCATTCTTTTGTATTTAGTCTCTTCCCATTTCTATTTAGGAATTCAGAAAATGTATTATCCATGAAACCATTTTGAAAGAGCTACTCAAAAACTTCCTGTAATAATATAAAAAAATTAATTAAATAAAAGAGAAACAAGATATGTAAATTATCTATGACTAATTAACAAACAGTGAAACATAATCATGTATTGTAATTATTAACAGTGTAGCCATGAAGCTTAAGGCGATTGTTAAGAACTGATCCCTAAGAAACTACAAGCATGAAAATTAAAAGCAGTTCAGAGTATTTTAAATGATTTTAACAAAATATACCAGATAGCAAAGGAAGGAAAGGAAATTACATTGAACTAATGGTCTTATCCTATGTGGAAATTAGAGGTTGTATCCGTTCATCAATTCTCAGGATTAAAAAAAAAAAAAAAGATTAATATTCCTGTGTGTGTAACAAATTTAAGGCAAACACTAGAAGGAAAGATAAGATATATAACTTCTAGAAAATGAAAAATAAGACCAATCAAGTCAGCTGAAGACAGTAAAGAAAATAACACCATAAAATTTGAGAGACAGGACGTACTAAAACAGATGTTGGGGAAAGGGACAAATATACCAGTCATCTCCCTCTCCTTCTCTTAATGCTACTCAAAAAATAAAAATGGAACAGGCTAAACTCCCCAATCAAAGGAAGGACAGATACTGGGATGAAGAACTGAAATTGAGTAAAAAAAAAAAAAAAAAAAATGGCCTAAAGAGGTTAAAAAATACAATGGCATAAGTAAAACTATTACAAGCAGTATTATAAAAAAAAAAAAAAAAAAGAGGAGTAACAAGACAAGTAGCAGAGTGGAATTCAAGGTGGGAAGGTAAACACAAGACCAAAATATATTTAGTAAGAGGTAAAAACCACCAAAAAGAGGGAGTGCATCGCATTAGCTTTGAAATGTTGAAAGTAAAGCAGTTATGCTTATGATGACGTGGTATTTCTCCAACTGGATGGGAGATATCAAAGGGGAAGCCAGCCAGGGATCTGGAGTCCCATGGTACTTAGAACTACGGGGACAGGACATACCATCCCGGGCCTCTGGGCACACCATAGACATTCCATAGACACAGGCAGGATCCCCAGACTTCTCCCACAGCCTAGCTGTGATCATAGAGGAAGGAGGGGCTCCTGTACCCCATGGTATAGTCTGTGTAGGGTGCACAGATGTGACCCAATTCCCTCCCCTCACCTGTGAAGTCTCAGGCCTCCTAGCTTAAGAGCATCTTAGGGCTCTGATAACTCCACGTGGCATATAAGTGAGTGGATCTCAGGAGTCAAGATGCTGCAGAACAAGTTGAACCCACCTGGATGGAGGTGTGGTCCACAGGGACCCTCTCCATTCCCAATGCTCTTCATGACCCCCCTGCCCTCCATATGGAGCACAGTGCACCCTGCCAGGACCGAGGTGTGGTCATCACCGTGACCACCTAGATGCCCCACGGTCCAGGCAGGAGTTACTAACAGCTTCCTGACTTCGAGATTCCTCATAGACCACACCACCTGCGAGTCCCATGGAGTGTCAGAAAGGAGGCTTTGTTTGTAAGTCCCTCTGGGAAGCACTGGGCTCCTCTCCTGGGACATCAGCATAGCATATGAGCTCCTCGTGTGTTCTCACCCACAGTCACTTCTCACAGTCACCCATTGGGGAGACCTTTCCCATTGATCCTGACCTCCCTCCAGATGCCTGCACTTATTTCAAAAAGAGTGGGAAGGTGTGTTAAGAAGGGTGGCACAGGGATGTGGGGTTCACTATCAAGACCGTTTCAAGTTCATACTGAATATTTAAAATGATGTTTAAATTTGAAATTATATTTAATTTTTAAAATATAAAAAATATATATTCTTAAAACTTATATTTTAAATTCTCACTTTGAGTAAAATGTGAACATTCTTTTTTTATTCTTGTGTTTTCTCCAGAGTTCTCAGGGGCTGCAGTCTCACACCATCCATTGGGGCAACAATGGGCCACTTCCAGCAGGGACGGTGCACCATTGCCCTGGATGCCTGACGGCCACCCGCCTCCAGAAAATCACAGTGTCTGAAAAGTAAGTCTCATGTCTGTGGGTCCCAAGCGACTGTGCTGAAGGGGCACGTGCAGTCAACGCTTCTAGCAACAGACCTTGTATTGGTCCTTGGAGCAAATTGTCTGGAAATCAGATCTAAAGCCAAGGATGGGGTTATTTATTCCCTGAAATCCATTGAGAACGAGTTATGAAATGAGATTCATATTGCACTAGAATTTGCATTTAGAATGATAAACACTATTCCCCCCCAAAAAAATAAATAAATGACTGTAGTGAACAACAGAAAAGTAATTTGATTTACACCAGCACTAGTACAAGATTTATGAAGTAATTCTGTTGCCCTCTCTTGCTATCATGATTGATTTGTAAAGTATTATAAGACTAATCTAAACAACAGTAGTCTTATCACTTTCACATACTTTCCTTTTTAATGTTTCCTCTTAGTTCTTATCCCAAAATGCAGTTTTTATCTAGTTGATTAATAGCATAGTAGTTCTTTTGCCTTATGACTCTTCGAACAAACATTTTACTTTTGGTCTGCTTTTCATTTTCTTTTTAAGATTTTATTTATTTATTTGACAGATCACAAGTAGGCAGAGAGGGGTGTGGGAGGGAAGCAGGCTCCCTGCTGAGCAGAAAGCCCAATGCGGGGCTCAATCCCAGGACCCCAGGATCATGACCTGAGCCAAAGGCAGAGGCTTAACCCACTGAGCCACTCAGGTGCCCCTGATTTTCATTTTGATAAATTTTACATCTATTAAAAAATGGAAAGTGGACACTCATATAATCTTCACTCAGATTTACCAGTTGTTTACCCACAAAGACACACACACACACACACACACACACACACACACACACGGTATATGTACTCATGTGTGGTATGTATGTGTTCAGTGTTTCTCTCTGAATCATTTAAAGTAAGTTGCCGACACATGACATACTTTGGGAAACATCTTCTCCATCCATAGGTTTTCTTCTTCAAAACTGTAGCACCATTATCACTGGGGAATTTAACATCGATAAAGTCATCTTCTCCAATGTACAGTTCCTATTCAAATGCCTCTGGTTGTCCCCAAAAAACTCCTCATAGCTGTTTTCCCTATGCAGCATTTGGCTAAGCATCATGTCCTGAATTTGGTTCTGTCTCTTTACATCTAAAGCAGAACACTGCTTTTACTTTTCTCTCTTGTGATTTTGACATTTTGGAAGAACCTAAGCCATTTGTTTCCAGGAGAGTCTGGATTTGTCTGGCCGTTTCTTTGTGCTTAGGTTCAGCACACATTTCGTGTGTTTACACAACATCCAAGGGTCCAGCATGTCCCTGGGACCTGGTGTTGGTGAGGACTAGCTTGTTCACGTGGCTCATGTGGTTTCTGCCAGAGCTCTCCTTCATAAATTACTATTATTTCATTCCTTATAATGAATTAGTAATCGGGGGGGTGAACTTTGAGACCATGTGAATATTCTCTTGTTTAGTTCATTTTTCACCCATTACAGCATCCACTGAAGGTTGTATTATGATTTTTAATTAATCAGTTCACCAGCACCATGGTCTTCCTTCCCTGTCCAACGGTTTTGTTATTTTTTTCATTTTTCCACGGTTGTGAGCTGCCACACAAGGGAGTGTCTCGAAGCAGTCAAGAGAAGGGCTCTGAAATTAGACCGTCTGGATGCGTGTCTAGTAGGCGCCCCGTCTCCGACACACACTCGCTGGGTGACCTTGAGCAAATGTTGCATCTCATAAACCCTCAGTGACCTTAGGATTAAAATTAGGAGGCAACAAGTGACCACAGAATGAGTGTCTGGTCGGGATGGAGCCCATGGTGGGCCTCACTAACTATTGGCTAGTAATTATCACAGCGGCAGAGGACGGGCTGCATGCCTCCTGATGCTGCTTCACTCCCAGCATCTTCTGTAATCTCCGGCTGAATAAGACTTTTGGCACAAAAAAAAAAAAAAATGCTGATAAGACTGAGTGATGGGACGGAGGTCCTCCACGATGTGACTGGTCATATATTTAAGTCCCTAAAGTTAGAAGGTGGCCTTGAGAAGCAACACCGTCACAACAGGAAGCATCCGTCATCAAATGGTGTCCTAATGGCGTCCACTCTGCCATGCTGGTTACTTCTGGCATGCCTCCTTGGTTGGCTTCTGCCCCTGGCTAGGCCTGGATCCCCCTAGTCTGCTGGTTGCTTTGCCTTTCAGTCACTAGCAACTGATTGAAGGTGATTAGGATTCTTTCTGTTTAGATCTGGTCACCATGGCTTTATTTGAGCTCCATTGCCTTGGAATCTTCTTTGAGAACCTTTGAAAATTCTACCAAGAAAATAGCTTGGGAATATACATGTTAGTTTTTGAGCTGCACATGGGCATGGATTAGGCTGAGTGTTTAAAAAAAAAAAAAAAAAAAAAAAGATCGCCCTTGGAGAACATTTTTAGCTAGCGTATCTGAAAAATGCTTCCTCGGAAAATGTTACTTGCCTAGATTTTTTTTCCCCACGACTTTGGGAACAGATGAGGGCTGGTTTTCATAAAAAGGGGCTGCTGGCAGCACGCATCCTATATCCAGCATGTTTCCTGGCTCATGGCTTGCTAGGCTAGGCTTGAGGGAGGGCCCTGCCCCGAGGTGTCACGTGTTCTCCTGCTTTCTGGGTGATGCCAACCCAGCCAGCCTGAGGTTAGCTGGGGCAGAGAATGGGCCCTGCAGACCCAGAGGTAACAGCCCTGCATAGGCACCAACCCAACGTCTCCCCCAAAGTCTCCCCACCTCCTCCTTCTATTTTCCACCCTTTCAGCTGTTTGCAGGCCGGGATCCTCTGCCTATCCCGTGTCCCCTTGACGGGCTCCTCGGGGAAGGGACGGTGGTGTGGGCACAACATAATAGTTTATACGTTGACTGAAGTACAGTTGAAAATCAAATCTGCAGTTCTGCATGAACACAGAAGGCTCACTGAGGTGTCCTGTGACTATGTGGGTAGAAATATTAGGGCTGCCTTTTTTCTGTTCTACAAGTGCTTTCTGTGAAGTTTTATCCACTTGGAAACCTGAGTTACACTCTTAAATGAGAAGCATACTCCTAACCTGTGTGCTTGAGTCTGACGTGGATCTGCGGGAAGCCCTAGCCATGGTCTCTCTGTTTGTGGGGTCCAGGATCTGGTGCTCATTCCCTGCTTCCTAGCTGGGTGGCCATAGTCTCCCATCTGCCCAATGGGGACAGCAGCCCCTGTTGGGTAGGTCTCCCAGGACAGATTGGGGATGATGTTTCCCTTGGTTCCAGGGACTGAGTGTTGAAGGGTACCTCCTTCTTCTACCTTCATTCTCCTATTGGTGCATCTAGCAGCACTCAGCACTGGGGATTCCACAGTTTTCATGGCAGAAGGGAGCTGCATAGAGCAAATGCTAAAGCCCATGGGGCCCATATGGGGCTGTCCCCCAAAACATCCTAAGGTTTTCTTTGAACCGTTATAAATGGAAACACACTGACATCCCCACTTCCTCCTTGAGCAGAGGGAGCTGCAGATGGAGGAGGATGAACCACCGTCTCAGCATGGCACCACGGCTGCCACTCCTCTCCTGGGGGTGGAGCTAAGGTCGCCTGTCCCCTGGGGCTGCCAGGGAGGCACCGACGTCATTTCCATCATAGAGCTTGGGCCCAACTCCTGGCTACACCAAGGCCAGGCTGGGGGCTTAAATGTGGATGAGCTCTGTAGATCTCAGCTTCCTCGTCTCTGAAATGGGGATGGTGATGGTGGTGCCTTCTACCCAGGGCCCAGGTGAGGACTAAGTGAGTTGAGAAGTACCCGGAGCCGTGACACCTGGTAAGAATGCTAGAACTCATGGTTGTAAGCATGAGGGCCTAGGCCAGTGCATGGCTCATAGTGAGGAGTGACTTTCAGGTCCCTGTCCCCTGTCCTCCCACACACTTTGACTCAGTTACTAGGAACAACGGTGTTGTGAAATAGCAGAGTGCTGTTCTGGAGGTCACTTTGTGGTGAGCAGAGTTGAACCCCCTGGGTCAAGCCCTGAAAGGTTTACTTGATTATTTTTGGTCTGTTTTTCATGGTTTTCTTGTGTGCCCAGAATTAAAGCTCACTGTGCCCACCAAAAGCACTTGAGGCGTTGGACTGGACTTGGAGCCCCTGGCCCTGTGCCACCAGCTGTATCTTACCTCCCAGCTGGGTGACAGGGCTGCTTAACACCAGTCCCACCTGAACTTCCTCCTGTGCTGTTGTTCCTTGGCCCTCAGACCCTCCCCTGGCCTTTCCATCAAACCAGACTGTTCCCCAGGTCCTAGACTGTGGGAGCTAGCTGCCTCTGCTTATGAGCCTTTCTTCTGACATTCCCAGATAGGTCTGCCTGTGACCCAGGCTGAGTCCCTCAGCTAGTCCTGTGCTTGTGGGTGCACACCTGAGTGCCCATCTAACAGTGTGCATCATAAATTTAAATAGGGACAAAGATGTAATTTCTAGTGTATTGTAAGTAAAGACATTTAAAACAACACAGGTATGTCACTTTTTAAATAAAATTTTATTTATTTATTTGAGAGAGAGAGAGAACAAGCAAGCACAAGCAGGGGGAGTGGCAGAGGGAGAGGGAAAAGCAGGCTCTCTGCTGAGTAGGGAGTCCAACGTGAGGCTCGATCCCAGAACTCTGGGATCAACACTTGAGCCAAAGGCAGACACTTAACCAACTGAATGACCTAGACGCACTGATATGTCACTTTTTTATTGAAGTATAGGTGACATATATTAGTTTCAAATGTACAACATAATGATTCAGCAATTCTATATATTATACAGTGCTCACCATGATAAGTGTAATTACCGTCTCTCACCATATACTGTTACTATAATTATTATTGACTGTATTACCTATGCTGCACTTTTCATTCAGATCTATCATTTTTTAAAAATATACACAGTCAGGGCACCTGGGTGGCTCAGTCATTTAAGCATCTGCCCTCAGCTCAGGTCATGATCTCAGGGTCCAGGGATGGAGCCCCATGTTGGGTTTGCTTCTCCCCCTGTTCCTTCTCCCTACTCATGCTGTCACTCTCTCTCTGTCTCCTCTCTCTCAAATAAATAAATAAAATCTTTAAAAATAAATAAATCTTTTAAAAAAAATGACAAGATACCCAGTCAAATATAAAGACCACCCATTCAAAATACATAATATATTATTCTTTCTTCACTTTGAAAGTTGATATACCATTTTGTTTCCTCCTTGAATTCATGTAGAAATAGGAATAGTAATTCCACCTGCTCCACAACTTTATCATAATTTTCTTCCAGAAAGACATTCACTAAAAAAATGAAAGGCATTCACTGATGATTCTGTCACCTGTTTTTTGCATATTTGTTCGTGTATGTTTGTTACACAGACCTATATATAGATATACATACGTATGTTAAAATATTTCATGGGGCTTGTTATTGATACTATTTATAGTATTGATTAGTACACAGATTATCAGAACAGTATAATTAAATACAAAATAAAATATATCAGAGGAGAGGCTCTTGATGAGATGGATGACAGAGAGGTTCCTGGGGAGACCTGGTGTAAGGACTCACTGGCTGTCCCTTTGTGTGGTATCTGGATGTTTCCACTCCAGAGAGATGTAGGGTGTGGGAAAGAAGACCATGCAGGGCAGTCATTTTACCCACAGAGGATTTTTAGGATAGATTATACAAGGACTTGAGAATTCAGAATTTAATTGTTTGAAAGTGTTCCACACTTGTCACCCCTTGAAGAAACTTAATGTGCCCAGGGGTGCCCAGCTTCAGGCTGAGAGCCACGGGCTTTCCTGCTCACTCAGATCTAAATCCAGTCTCCCTGCCAAGGTCAGATCCCCTGTCATTACTGTCCTTACCTCTGTGTCCCTTCCGTGTGACCCGAACCACCCCCACCCCTACAGCTTCCTTTCAAGCCATAGAATCTTCTAGAATGCAATTGTGTCCTTTGTCTCTTTATGGTTTTCCCAGGATCTGTGTGGACTGAGTCTCCCAGAGGAGTTCAGAGAGAGCATTTTGTTTTTGATACTTTAGAGTATATAGTATGTCATATTCTAGGTCTTTCTTTCCTGGAGTCAACATACTTCTCCATGTTAGCTGCACCTTCACAGGTAGCATTTTCGGATGTGGCTTTTTCTGTAGACCCATGGTGGTGTGTGCACCTCAGTGTCACATTGTTGGCATCACCAGTCAGGAAACCCTGGTAACCAGGACTCTGCTTCAGGGCTTCCTCCTCAAAGCCCAGGTGCTGAGCCATGTAAAAGAGGCACAGTCCCCAGTGAGACAGAATGAATATCAATTCTTAAGGGGCTTCCATGCCCGGGGAAGTTCTTGAATCTTCTGTAACCAGAGAGGCCTGCTATCCACATGGACATTGTGCCACCATGAACATGTGCATGTGGTTTGGCCAGTTAAGATAATGCCAGGGGAGCAGTTTCTATAGGGTTCATTTTCCAGTGCTTTGCTAAGTTCCTTCTGTGCTTTCTGGGCATTCTTAGAGCATGGAAAGCCCAATTCTCTCACGAAATCATTTGTTAGCATGTACCAAAACTTAATTTTACTCATTGATAAGGGAACCAGCAAAAAGATAAATGGTCTGGCTCCAAGTGTATTTGAGTAACTAGAATTTATAAAGTCATTTGGAAAAGAAATAAATCAGATGCTAAGTTAAGCTGAGTCTCCATAGGGGCGGCGGGGGGGAACACCTTATCTGGAGTTAACATTTAACTGAGGGCAATAAAAATCATAAGTTATCAATTTCTGCAAGCTAGCCTCTAATTTTATAGAACTACAGAACCTTTTCATATTTATCAGTTGTTAATTATTGGATAATAATAAATTTTTTTTTTTTATTGAAAATCAATTGCTTCAGACTTGCTGTGACTGTTTCCTCCAGAGCGGCAATGCTTCTCATGCAGTCTTAAGCCAATGTTTAGTGTTTGAGTGCAGTTGGTTTCAGCGTTGTTTCCTCAGGGGAGTGGAGACATATATATTTTCTGCTTTAAAAGGCATTTTCTTTCTTGACTTGAACAGCTGATCCTGTAAATTTGAACTTCATATTCATCTGTTTCAGTATAGAAACCACTTTTTTTCATAACGGTAAGTTCTTTTAATATGATACATAAATTGCCAAAAGCAAATTTTTGAAAGAGTGGTACTCCAGAGGGTTTTATTAGGTTTCCAAAATTATTAGTTTGAGAACACACTGGCAAAGAAGTAAATAGATAGTAAGAATCATAATCATACCTAAGCTTTTTTGGTGCTCCCTATGAGCCCAGCACAGTGTTACATAACCACCACCACAACTGCATAAAATAGGATCTGTTATCCTTGTTTCGGAGATGAACCAATGAGAACCAGGGATTAGAAGTACGTTGTCCTAGTTTTATTTGCATACTGGTGCGGATTTGTATCTTAAGGCAGGTGTTTCTCGCGACTAAAATTTAAAACCCGGGTAACTCAAGAAGAACAATTAGTAGATTAACACTTTGGGTCACCAGATTGCCTGATAATTAATTATAGAGAAAGCTGGACACATTCTTAAAAATCCATTTATCTCAGTGCTATCTTCTTTAAGTTTTCAGAGTCATCTAGGATAATGTCATCTGTAGGGATATGTTTTCTTTTTTCTTTGGTTTGTTTATTTGTCTAGATAAACTGGCCTATCCTATTCAGAAAGACAGATGTTTAGATAAAACACACTGAATTATACCAGTCACTAACATGTATGGGTATTCAAATAATATGGGCCTAAAATAAAATAAGTAAAATACGATAAAATGAAACTCCAAAAGATGAAATTGCCCTGTACTTGTTAAATTTAAATAATTTTGATAGAAAAAACTATGGCATCTGCTGCCTTTGTTTCACTTACCATATGTACACTGAAAACTTCCAAGTGTAAGTGTGCGGCCAACTGGTACTTCTATCCAAAGGTCTCTTAGACAGCTTTCCCCACCTTACCCCTTGCACACACAGACACACACACACACACTCCTGAACACATGAACACATACATGGACACATATACATGCACACGTACAAGCATGTGCTATACACATAAGACCCTTAAAAACACATGCATATGTGGCCTATGACCCATTTATAATTAATTTTTTGTATTATGTGATATGTAGATTGAGTTTCTTTGTTCTTCCTTTCCTTCTTTTTCCTTTCTTTTCTTTTCTTTTCTTTTCTTTTCTTTTTTTTTTTTTTTTGGCATATTGATGTCCGTTTTTTCAGCACCGCTTGTTGAAAAGTTGGTATTTTTTGCACTGGATTATTTGTACACCCTTGTGAAAAAGCTGTTCTCTATTTTCCATTCCATTGATCTATGTGTTTAACCTTTGTCCAATGCCTACTATCTTCATCAGTGTAGGTTTATAATGCATTTTAAATTAGGTGGTGTGGATCCTCAAACATTGTCTTCTTTTTCAAAATTGTTTTGGCCATTATAGGTCGTTTATCTTTCCATTTAAATTTTAGAAAGAGCTTGCCTGTGTCTACAAAGAATCCTGCTGGAAAGTTGATTAGGATTATAGATAGGGATCAATACATAGATCAATATGAGAATGATTGACATCTTTTTTTTTAAAGATTTTATTTATTTATTTGGCAGACAGAAATCACAAGTAGGCAGAGAGGCAGGCAGAGAGAGAGGAGGAATCAGGCTCCCGGAGGAGCAGAGGGCTCGATCCCAGAACCCTGGGATCATGACCCGAGCCAAAGGCAGAGGCTTTAACCCACTGAACCACCCAGGTGCCCAAGAATGATTGACATCTTAACCATACTATATCTTACAATCCATGCAAACATTACATCTTGCCATTTATTTAGGTTATCTTTGGTTTCTTTTGTATGAATTTTTGTAAACTTAGAGAGTTTTTTTCTGAAATAAGTCCTTGCTCTGTTGTCCTCCAAGGTTGTACACACTCTGTTCTATCTTTTTGAGTCTAACCACACTGCCCCCACCCAACACCCACACAAAGACCCGCCCTCTTCCTCTTAACCTAGCAATCCCTAGGCCTACTGTGGTTTTCTGATGAGAGATCACTTCCTCAGAGTCATTCTCTTTCTCTCCTGCTCTCCAGTGTAGAGCAACTTCCTTGCCCATGAGTTTCTGCCATGTTGTCTCTCTAATAGCAGATGTGTGATGTAACTGCTTCTTATATATTTTTAGGCCACTAAACTCAATATTCTTCAAAGGCAGAGACCATATCTGATTTGGGGTTGTATCTTTGGCACCTAATATAGAGCAAGGGCTCCGTTAACAGCCGTTGATTAGACAAATGGGAAAATAAAGGTGCCTAGGTAGCTCAATCAGTTGAGCATCCAGCTCTTGGTTTCAGCTCAGGTCATGATCTTAGGGTCGTGAGATCAAGCCCTAAGTCAGGTTCTGTACTTAGGGTGGGGTGGGGATTGAGATTCTCTCTCTCCCTCTGCCCCTTTCCTCCCCTCCAAATAATTGTTTTTTTTTTTTAAAGAAATGGAGAAATAAAGGAATAATGGGAAAAGAAAAAGGGGTGAAGATAAACTAAGTACTCATTGTGGCTCTGCTCTGTGTCTATCACTATGACAGGGCAAAGACAGATGATAGTTAGAGGGGTGGATGGATGGATGGATGGTTAGATGGTTGGATGGATGGTTGGATAGACAGATGAATAGATTTTTCTTTAAGTTTTTGTCAAGCCTTTTTAAAAAAGATTTTATTTATTTATTTGGTACAGAGAGACACAGCGACAGAGGGAACACAAGCCGCGGAAGTCCAAGAGGCAGAAGCAGGCTTCCCACACTTCCCAGGACCCTAGGATCATGACCTCAGCTGAAGGCAAATGCTTAATAACTGAGACATCCAGATGTCCCAAGTTTTGTTAAGCCTCATAAAATTCTGAGAAAGACGTGGCATCTTCCCCATGTACAGATGAGGAAGGAGATTCGAAGAGGTTTAGTGACTTCCCAAATACCATACTTGCAGAGAATGACAGAGGCAAAATTCAAAACTCTCTCTACCTTTCTCCAAGGTTTATTTCCTACACACCATCTCCTTTTCTTCTCAAACTTTATACATATATACTTTAGCACAGTCCCTTGTCATATCTTGCTTATCTTGTTCAATAACTTCAGTGGAACATGATGTTTAAAATACAGTATATTACATGAGCACAAGGGCAAAGAGCTTAGAAGACCAGAAAGTCAAAGTGAAAACCCCACTCCACTCCCTCCCACAGCCCCACACTGCTGAAAGGCCGTTACAGTCATCAGGTGTGCCTCCTTCAGACATTTGTCTACATGAGAATTTTTCTCCCGTTAGCAGTTGTAAATCACACTATAATACATGGATATTCTCATGTGTCTTACAGAAATTTCCATTTTAACAACCATATGATAGGTCACTTTCTAGATGTGTCATACTTGATTCAGCCAACTTCCTACAGACAAACAATTGTTTGTTTGTTTTCTTATACTTCTAGCCGTGCTGTAAGGAACATCCTTATACGTTTCTTGATGTACATGAGCAAGGTAGACTTTAAGGAATATAATGGGAGGCAGAATTGTAGAGTTAGAGGGTATGCACATTAAAAAAAAATTTAGACACTGAGAAAAAAAATGTCCTCAATTGACCTCATTGCTAACCCCATATATCCCCCCCATAGTAATATAAACAAGTGCCCAACTCATCTCATTAGGAGTCATGTTTTCAAACTTAATTTTTTAGGCAGCCTTATGGGTAACGGAGTCTTTTTTTTTTTGTAAGCACATTTTTATTTACTTATTTTTATTTTTTTATTTATTTCTGAAAGCACATTTTTTTAAAGATTTTGGGTTTTTTTTAATTTAATTTTATTTTTTCAGTGTTCCAAGATTCATTTTTTTATGCCCTATACCCAATGCTCCATGCAATACCTGCCCTCCTTAATACCTACCACCAGGAACACCTAACCCCCAGCCCCTCTCCCCTCAAAAGGAGTCTTATGGGAAAGGGACTTTTAGAGGTAAAGTGTGGGTAGGCATGGCTCGTGGATATCTTATACTTTTATTTATACTTCCCTTATTAACTAAGGCTGATTATCTTTTCACATGCTGATTGGTCATTTGGGTTTCCTTTAAGTTGCACATTCATGTAATTTGCTGCTTTTTTATTGTTCCATGTGTCTTTAATCGCTTGGGAATGTTCATCATCTATTCTAAATGCAAACCCCCTATTCATTATACATTTTTTCAAAATCTCCTGTTCTGCTCTATAACATTGACATTCTTATGGTATTTTTCGTCAGTTCAGAAGTTTGTTTATTGATTCTGTTTTAGCTATTACTAGTTTTAACAATTTTTTCTTTATGGGCTTTTTTGCCTTAGGAAGCCTTCCTGTATTAGTCAGAGCAGGCTAAATGCTACATCAAACATTGCCCCAAATCCCAGTGCATTGAAATAATACAGCCTTATTTCTCGCCACATGAGCTAAATATGTGTAGCATGGAGAGCCCAGATTCACACTCCCATGCAGGAAATTCATCACCTGCCAGGGTCTCAGACTCTCCAAGGAATCCTCTCTAGGGAGGTTGCAAATGAGAGATAAGAGAGAAGTGGAAGATCCAGTTGGGGAGAGGGGTTGAGATCAGTCCTAGAAATGGCCCACGTGACTTCCATGTCAAATTGCATTGACCAGAACTTAGTCACATGGCCACACACACCTGTGTGAGGACCAGGAAGTGTAATCTGAGGAAGAGGAATGGGATGTGGTCAGCCTCAAGCAGGTCCTCCAGTGCTCTTCCCTACCTCAAGATCATAAGCATATTCACGTCCATTTTTCTCTCATGCATTTATCATTTTATTTCTTATCTGTATGTATTTAACTCATGTGGAATCTGTTGGTAAAGGGAGGGTGCAGTTTCCAAATGTACTGCCTACTTATTTTATAGTATTGTCCTCTCCCCCAGATTTCTGGAAATGTGAGGAATTCCCCCCGTTTATCATTCTGTCAGATAGCTACGCTGTCAGCCTCATATGATGGGCAAGTTAACTAGCAGGGGCTTCCCTGAAAGTTATGTCTTCCTTCACTCAACAGAGAGTCTGGAGTCAGTGCTAGCCTTGGGGTGACTGCTTGGTGATGTCAGGGCAGCACCTTTTTTTTCCTTTTTTTTAAGATTCTAGTTTTAAGTAATCTGTACACCCAACATGAGACTCGAATTCGCAGCCCCGAGGTCTACAGTCTCGTGCTCCACTGACTGAACCAACCAGGCATCCCTCAAGTTCTCTTTACATTTCCCTCATGATCACAGACTGGCACCGCTTCCCCTTTGCACCCCTTTCAAGGTGAGAATAGGGAATTCTCTGCATGCCCCTTTTTGTTAGAAAAGCAAAATATTCACTCAAGTGGCCTAGCAGATTTCTTTTTTGAAATTTTGGGGCTTGTAGAGAGGGAAGAAATTGGGAGGAGAGGGAAGAAATTATCAGGACACTTTCAGCTGCAAGAAAAGTTGGTGAAGCAGAAATCAGAATTGCCTTGATTGGCTTAGACCAATCGTGACTTATTAGATGGGGCTGAGTAGGTTGCAGCCAGGAACAAAAGCAAGTAGCTGTGAATAAGGAGAATGGGTATTGGATCGAAAATCAAGATTGGCTGCCACCTTCATATATCAAGTTCTCTTCCTGTCTCCCTCTTTTCCTTTCCCTCCCTTTCTCCCTGTCTCCTTCTCCTCCTCCTCATTCTCTCTCTCATGCTCACACACACATGCACACATAGGGACGTGTCTCTGCATTGCTTGCCCTCCTCCATTGGTCTATGTGAGTCTGTCTGCCCCTGGGTCACTGCACTCTAATCCCAGTGCTTTTATGTTTGATATGAGGTAGGGCAAACTTCTGCATCCATTTTGGTCTTTCTCAAAATTGTCTTCAAACTTGTTACTTATTTAGTCTTCTAAATTTTAGAAGTTGTTAACTTTCAGGGTGCCTGGATGCCTCAGTGGGTTAAAGCCTCTGCCGTCGGCTCGTGTTGTGATCCCAGGGTCCTGGGATCGAGCCCTCCATTGGGCTTTCTGCTCAGCGGGGAGCCTGCTTCCTTCTCTCTCTGCCTGCCTCTCTGCCTACTTGTGATCTCTTTCTCTGTCAAATAAATAAATAAAATATTTTTTTAAGTTGTTAACTTTCATAAAACTTCTGTTGGGATTGTACGGAATTTATTATAAATACGAGATTTGGCGTCTTAAAAGTATAGCCTTCCTACCCATTTATTTTTCTTCAATAAAATTTGTATGCTACAAACAAAAATAAAAACAAAAGAAGTTTATGTCATTTTGTTGTGTTATCCCTAGTTACTTATAGGAATTTCTTTTTGGTGTTGGCTAATAAAAGTGACCTTCTAATTTTCTTTCAGTGCTTAGGTGGCTAATGTTGATATGTAGAAAAGGTATTGATTTTTGTATGTCCATCTTGTTCCAGCCATTTTAAATGTTTATATCTATTCTAATATTTAGTCATGCTTCTAAACTTTTCATTATTAGGTAGGATAATTCTTATAGGTTGGGGATCAATTCTTTTCCAGTTTTACTGAGAAGTAATTGGCACACATCACGGTATCAGTTCAAGGCACACAGCATGATGGTGTGATTTATATATATTGTGACATGATTGCCACAGTAGGTTCAGCTAACTTCCATCTTCTCCTATAGATGCAATAAAGGGAAAACGTTTTCTTGTGATGAGAACTCTTAAGATTTACTCTCTGAACATCTTTCCTGTGTATCATGCAGCAGGGTTCACTATAGTCCTCTCTCTGTACATTACATCCCTAGGACTTATTTACCTTATAGCTGGAAGTTTGTACCTTCGTGACCACTTTCCAGGAATCATCTCCAGCCCCTGTGGTCAGATAGGCCTGGAAGATGGTCTCCACAACTCCCCAGAGTTGGGGCTATGATTTGGCTGCTTGCCTGGGTGTAGGCAGGCCAAACTGTAGGGCTGGCACAATTCCTCCTTTGAGGAACCAATCAGGCAGATCTACACCCAGCTGAGTTCCCTGGTCAGTGTGTTTCCTGCACACACACACACACACACACACACACACACTCTTAGTTATGCAGATGAACAAAACCACTGGTTGGGATTTGTGCTTGGGACACTGCAGGTATGGACTCAGTCTGCCTGGATGGTCTTGTCTTTTTATGTCTTTCTCTGCTGTTTGGCTTTATTTGTTAATCATTGCAAGCCCCTCCTTCTCTGTCATCGTCAGAGTCCCCTGTAATTCCCATGGTGCCATATCAGAATAAGAACTCCAGCCAAGTTACCCCAATTGCTGGGGGCAGTTGGGTGTCCCGCCTGGGTTCTTTTTTCTCTCTGGAGGAAGCAGAGGATAAAGGGAGACTTCTGTGGGGGAGAGGCAATGTGGTTAATGTGTAGCCCTGCTACTTCCCCTTCTGAGGTAATCTGTCTTGCTCTCTGCGCTGCAGGGGGGCTGCTTTAGCCTCGCTCCCCCAGGATTCTCTCAGTGTTGTGTTTTCCTGAACAGTTCTTAGTTGTTTGTCATGTGACAGGGGAGTATACTCAGAATAACCTGTGTTACCCTCTGAGCATTGTCACTCTCCAGGATCAATAATCCTTTAATAACCCCTGGTTTGTTTTGAGTTGACATAATGAATGAATGTGGGCATTTCAGCATCTTTTGAGTTAATCATTTGATTTATCTCCTAGAATTTGTTAATATTAACATATTAGCATTAGAATTATGTTTGGCTGTTAGTAAAAGGGAGAAGAAATAATAGGGGGTTTAGTTAAGTGGGGAATTTACCTCTCTTGTGTGGCTCAGGACTGAGGCCTCCCAGGGATGGCTGTGGCAGCTCCTGAAATTCCCAAGGACTATTCTCTTTCCATCTGAATGCTGCAGCTCTAGGTCCCTTTCTTTGTCTTTTTTTAATGTCTTTTTCTATAGTTTGGATTCATTTCCTAATCTTTACTTTTAAATTTTACATATATGTTAATAAATGACAATAGCCTATGATTTTTTTCTGTTACTTCATTTCTAATTCTGACTTTTGAGCTATTCTACCTTCATGGAACAACTAGGAATATGTTTAGCTACAAGTAAACACGTACTTGATTTACTTGGCTTGAACAAATAAGTGTTTATATGAGAAAAATAATCAGAAGCCCAGAGGGGTAGTCTAGGTCTGGTAGAAATATTCACTGATGCCATGAAGGATAAGCTTTCTATCATCTTTGCATGTTGGGTCTTGTCCTCTGACTTTCTTCCTCAGAGTCCCAAGATGATGGGTATACTTGTAGATATTATTTCCTTGCTTAGGAAAGGCAAAGTAAGAAAAGACTGTTGTTGGGTTGAGCCTATCCCTTTCTATCAGTGCAGTTGACTTCCATTTCCATCACATGGACATTCCATTTCCATCACATAATCATTTATTATAGCTGCATTGAGACTGATGAATCCCAGGTCAGGGGGGAAAGATTAGCAGTGACTGGCTTTGGCCCATTTTGATTCATCCCCTGCTGTTTGGAATTCAGTCTTCTCAGAAAATCTACTGCTACCTGATAAAGCAGTAGAGGAATGGGTATAGGGTATAGGGTGGGCAACATCTAGGAAAATGAGTGAGCAACTTTTCATTTCTTTATGTGCCTTGATCCATTTTTCACTCTGTTACCAAATTTTTGTGTCTTTGTTTTCCCAAAGCTCATGTAATTTTCTCTCTAGAAACTCCCAGTGGCCTCATGTTACAGTCTAGCTATTTATCCTGTTAGCCCACAGGATCTGAATCTAACCTTCACCTCTAGTCTCTGTGCCCACTGTCTCCCCTGCTCTTTGTACCACTGGCCCCTGGACATGTGGATGTGTTCATGCTTCTTGGTCTCTGTCCATGGTGCTCATCCCACTTGAACTGTCTTTTCAGTCTTCCTAAATCCTTCTAAAAAACTCATCTTCCCTTTGGTCTTTTTCATTTTGTTGGTCAGAAAGATCTGTTCCTCTCTAGTATTCTAATGGTTTTCCACACAAACAATAATATAATATTTATCCCAATCTGAGTTGAATTACAATTATTTTCATGTCCACCCATCAAAATGCAATAGGAACTTGGATTTTTTTTTTTAAGATTTTATTTATTTATTTGACAGACAGAGATCACAAGTAGGCAGAGAGGCAGGCAGAGAGAGAGAGAAGGAAGCAGGCTACCTGCTGAGCAGAGAGCCCGATGCGGGACTCGATCCCAGGACCCTGAGATCATGACCTGAGCCAAAGGCAGCGGCTTAACCCACTGAGCCACCCAGGCACCCAGAACTTGGATTTTAATAATTTTAAGTTTCATTTTATTCATTCACTCAGTAGATTTATTTATCATCTGGTATAAGACATCTAAATATGAAGACTAATAAAAGATGAACTCTGCCCTCCAGGAGAGAAAAAAGGAGGCAAACAGGCAGAGGTAGCAACCCAGGGCCTAGATGCAATATTCAGAGTGTTCCCCTCCTGTCATGACAAAGAGAGAGGTGCAGGGGAGGGTCTGACCCTTTAGACTAGGCTCTTTTAACTTGATATGAAACGTGTTTTCTTTTTTCCCAGAAAAAGAGCTAAATAAAATGGTGAAATAAATAGTAGAAATATAAACCTGATTATGACTAGTGAATTGTTCAGATCTTTTTAAGCCCTTGTTGATGGCACATTGGTCTGGTTCAGACTCATATTTTCTTCTAGTGTGACAGCTAGATTTGTGGACCTGGAGAATAAAAACACAAATCCTTCAAAGCAAAGCAGTCTTGTAAGAATTCCAGTGCTGGAGGCTTGGACTTGTGCAGGGAAGCTTTGCTGCAGATTTGCAAGGATGAGATAATGCCTCTGACATCCAACTTCCCTTGGAATGTGATCATCCTGGGGTGGAGGCACATGACACAGTGGCAAGGATGTAGCTGTTCTCTACAAGTCACAACCACTGTCTGTTTCAGGGCCTTAAAATTGAACTTCCATGTTCATATACTACAGTCAATATTAGTGATTATGATTCCTTGTGCATTCTTTAAGAATTTCTTAGTCTTTAATATGAGTTCAAGGTAGAAGTGTCATGGAAAGAATAGTCTGTAATGGGGAACATGAGCTTGAGCATAATGGCAGTTGTACACCTGCTTTCATATTAAGAACCGTGAAGAATTAGATAGTTCACGGATTATTATTTCAAAGATTTTTTGTTTATTTTAGAGAGAGAGGTGGGGACGGGGCAGGGAGAGGAGAATCTTAAGCAGTCTCCACACTAAGCACAGAGCCTGATGCGGGGCTCGATCCCAGGACACAGATCATGACCCGGGCTGAAACCAAGAGTCCATCATTTGGCCGACTACACTACCCGGGCACCCCGTATTATTTCAATGCATACAAGAGAGAAACCTCAGTAGATCCTATACTTGCTACTATTCCCCAAAATAAACATTTTAAGAGAGACTTTTCTTCCATCTTTCCATACTGTGAGAAAATCATTAACAGGTATAATTGAGTGTCACCTAAGGAAATGTGTCCCTTCTGATCATGCATCTGTGCACATAGTGTATTTCAAAAGTACCAGATATTTTGATTGGCAACATTTGAGGTCCCCTGTACCGTTGTAATGGGAAGGTAAATGGTGACGTGTGGATCAAAGTGGATCTGTGTGGGAATCATAAGTGTGCCACTGGGCTCTCTGGTTTTCAGTAAAAGGAGAAAACGCTTATGGCTTATGGAGTTATTGTCTATATTGTAGTTAACTCACCCATATAACATTTAGTACATTTGTCATCGAGGGCACCCAGCAAGTTGTAGTTACTTTTCTCAGATAGGATTTAAACCCATGGGGAGCATGGCTTTCCTTGTCCAACTCTGTTCAAATAAGTTTGAAATCCAAGATAAAATGGATAGAACTGTAGAAAAATAGAATCTAACAAAATTGAATCCTACTGAGGTAGAAAGTCTAAACAGAGTTATTTCCATAGGAAAACAATAGAGAAAGTTGTAAAGGAGTTTACCCCAAAAGAAGCCTCAAGAACATATTGATTCACAGGGAACATTGGCTAAGCCTTCAAAAATCAAATGACCTCAGTGCTACTTAGCTTTTGGCAAAAGAGTTGAGAAGGAAAATAAACTTCTAATTTTGTTTTATATATAACGCTAACTGTAAAATTTGACAAAGATTGCACGTAAAAATAAAAACCATGTGTCAAGCTAATATATTAATATCTATGTAGGAATTTTATTTTATTTTATTTTTTGAGAAAGAGAGAGCACAAATGTGGGGGAGGGGCAGAGAGAGGGAGAGAATTTAAGTAGGCTTCTTGTCCAACATGTGTTGGGAGCCCAACATGGGGGTCGATGTCATGACCCTGAGATCATGACCTGAGCCAAAATCAAGAGTCAGACATTTAACTGACTGAGCTACCCAGGTGCCCCATCAGTGTAGGACTTTTAAATAAAAATTAGCAAACTAAAAAAAGCCACATAAAAAAGAAATACCAATGAATGATTAAAGAAGTTTTATTCCAGAAATATAAGTATGGTTCAATATTTAAGTCCATTAATAGAATTTATCATATTAATAGATCTTAACAAAAAAGTCATGTGAAAGTCAACATCCATTCATCATTAAGACCACTCATTCAGGTATATGGATACTTTCTAAACATATATATGGGTATGTGAGCATATGTATGTAGTTCAAAAACCAGCACTTATCATCTTAGTCTATGTGGAAATACCAAAATTATTTCCCCTAAATTTAGGAGCAAAACAAAGATTCCACTGCTTCTACTAATATTTATTATTATACTGAATTAGTCAACTCAACCAGGCAAGAGAAAATGAGGCTTGAGAGTTGAAAATTAAGATGGTAACACAATCTCTACTTGCATTTGATATGCTTGTATATCTGGTAAAACTGTGGGAAAATTTCTATAAAATTTAGGAATTTAGAGAAATAGCAGAATACTGAGTTAACACCCACAAATCAATAACTTTGTTTGTTAATATGATAACCAGTTAACACACATAATAGGAAAAAAGATACCTTTTATGAATACCTAGGCATATATCTAACAGAAAAATCAGAAATAGACCTAATCGTGTATGCAAACGTGGTGTATAATAAGGGAAGCATCGGAAATCAGTGGGGCTTACTCACTGGTGGATGGCCTTTTCCATAAGTGGTGCTGGAATTGTCGGATAGACATAGAGAAAATGATAAAATTGGATCTATTCTTCACTTGATGCACTAGGACCAATTCCAACTGCATCAGAATTTTAAATATAAAAAATAAAACCCTTCAATTCGTGGAAGAAAATGAGTGAATTCTCTATAATCTGGCAATGAGAAAAAAATTTAAATTAAGACTCAAAATCCAGAAGCAGTAAGGAAAAGAGACAAAGCTATATATAAACTGTTTTTAATAGACTTGATCAAGCTTTTTTAACAAACTTAAGGAAAAAGAAGATGGAGGCAAAAACCTATAAATTAAAAAAAGACTTATCAACCCGTTACGATGATGCATGGACCTTATTTGAATCCTGGTTCAAACAAACTGAACAATTAAAAATAAGTATATGTGTAGCATTTGAGATCATTGGAAATTTGAACACTGTCTAGATAGTGATGACATTCAGGAAGCATTGTTAATTTGGAGTGTGATAGTGGTACTGTGGTTATGTTTGAAGGAAACTTCTCAGAGATACTAGCCATCAGGTAGCAAACTTGGGACGTGTGCCCATGATTGCCCACCATTTGGAGCCTGAGGCAAAAGAAGAGTTAGTCATACTGATCCTACCTTCATTTAAAATGCTGATATTTTGTTCATCAAGAATATTTTGGGAAGGGCGCCTGGGTGGCTCAGTCGTTAAGTGTCTGCCTTCGGCTTAGGTCTTGATCCCAGGGTCCTGGGATCGAGCCCCACGTTGGGCTCCCTGCACAGCAGGAAGCCTGCTGCCCCCCTCCCACTCCCCCTGCTTGTGTTCCCTCTCTAGCTGTGTCTCTCTGTGTCAAATAAATAAATAAAATCTTAAACAAAATAAAGAATATTTTTCCACCAACTTTTTTTTTTCATGTGGTACCAAACCATTATTCATCTTGATTTCTGAGATTTTTGTCGCCCCTTTAGTTTTGCACCTGACAGGGGCCTCACCCTTGTCACCTTGTCCTGATCCTGCTGGGTGCCAGGTACTGTGAAGCCTGGAGAACAGAAAGGAGAAGGAAATTGGATTCAAGCGCTCAGACAGCAGACCCTCCTTTGGGATAAACGGACATAACATACAATGATATACAAGGCATTGACAAGCTTGTATGTGACTCTGGAGGTGGAGAATAACCCTCAGGCAGTCATTCTTCCCACGATCTTCCTCTGTCTGTCTCCTGAGGTCAGACCGCCAGCTTCTGCCTCCATCTCCCAGTCTAGACCCATCCATCCCGTCTTGCCACCTTCCAGTTTCTGGTTATAGCATCTGCAGACAAATAAAATAGAGATGCGCTTTATTTAGGCTCAGCTGAAAGAAAGTTAACGAGAAATGGATCCCGATGCAATTTTAGTCTTATCCCACTGCATCTCTTCCCTAAAATTATGTTCTCTCTGGTTAGACCAATTCCTCCACCCGATAATGGCCCAAATCTGGCAGTCTCTAAGGCCTGCACCTGTTTCTGCATCTCTCTCTCTGCTTGCTGGAAAGCTCCTGGGGAAGCCCAAGGAGCTCATGGCGCCCAGCATTTGAGTCTTACACACTCATGAGAATAGCAACTAAACAGAGGGACAGCCCAGTGATGCTCATTGCTTGAATGATAGACGAATGCAGCCACCTTGGATACTGGAAAGAAGGTGGTATTGAAGTCACGAACACCCATACAGGATGAACACCCCGTGATTCCAAGCCAGGGCACTGGAGGCAGGCCTCGAGCTGAGGTCTGAGAGCAGTAGCCTTAAGTGTGAGGAGGCAGGGACCCTCCTGGAACCTGTGCAACAGGATTAGTGTGGCCAGAAAGGACAACTCCAACTGGGGAATGGAGACTGTGAGCAAGACTGGGAGGGAAGGCAGAGCCTCAGCAGGAGCTGGGCATCCCTTCCTGGACCAGCAGCCAGAACTGTCCTGGAGGGGCGTCAGCGGAGGGTGGGGGGGAGGTGGAACAAGAAGTTTGTTGAAACAAGACCTGAGTTCTGAAAATCTGGCCAATTCTGTGTTTCAGCTGAAGAAGGAAGGGAATGAATTTTTTTTTTTTTTTTTTTAGGGAAATGGGGAGGCAGAAGTCAACAAAAGCGGAGAAGGCAATTATAAAGGGGAAAAAAAGGCCACCATGTTCGTTCTGATGCTATATCATTATTTTTACCTCTTTCCAAAATGCCCATTAGCAAGCTAAAATCACATCTCTGAGAGCAGTAGCTCTGGGACCTCAGCCCACAGCAGAACCCCCGAAGGACATGTAAAACCGGTTGGCAGGGCCTCCCCATAGAGACTCTGATTCAGCAGGTCTGGGGCGGGGCCTGGGAATGGGCATTGCTAGCAAGTTCCCAGAGGAAGCTGCTGCTGGCCTGAGAAACACGCTTCGAAAATCACTGTTTTAGAGGCGCTGGCTCTGACCCCCCCGGTAACAAGAGGATGAACTTAAATATCTGTACAGCCCATAAATGTTTACAGAACACTTTCACAGACATGTAATTCACTTAATCGCCCATAAACCTTGCCTTGCCTGAGAGAGATCGGCCATCAGCCCAGTCAAGGTCAGCACTTAGGATGTGGCCAAGCTAAGGAGGGTTCTTCCCTGCTCAACCTCTTGGTGGGGAGGGAACAAAGTCATATATTCCTGCCCATACTTAATTAAACTAACTTAACAAAACTAAGTATTTTATATAAATGCATGGAGTACTTTCTAGGAAGGTGGATGGTTCTTTGCTTCATTTGGTTATTTTAGCCTATAGGAGCTTGTAAACTTGACATTAACCTTCTTATTTCATAGAGAACAAAACTCCAATGTGTAACAAAATGTATGGATAGTGTATTCTGGCAATATTTCAGTTTTGGCAGTATTGCCCAAAGTGTGGCATAGAACAGCGCCCGTCAGAATTGCCTCATGTGATTCCCCAAGGGGATGAGCCCTTCCACCAGCCCCCCACCTATGACATGCATTCTGGTGTGTGTACCTGTGCACAGGTGCTTGTGCTCACACCACAACCCAGTACAGAGACGCAGAGGCAGAGAGCCACAGAGATCTGCAGTTTAGGAAGACTGATAGCAATAGCTTTTGTCTCTTCTAGTCTGTGGGTAGGCAGCATGACAGCTTACACTGTCACAGGAATTAAGGGGACACCGATGGGACAGAGTATGGCTAGGGGTTGGACAGGGGTGAGGCACACAGCCTTGTTCCAGGAAGGCAGAACTCTGATGGAAGCTACAGGAGGAACATTCTCAGTGAGAGCCAGCCAAGAGAACACACTTGGGAGTGTGTAGGAAACTCTCCCCGGAGGGTGACCTCAGGGAGTCCAGCGCCTGGGAGTGAGAGAGCCAGGGGCTGGAAGAGGGGCAGGCCAGCCCAGACTGCTGTGGGACACCAAGATGGGCATGGGAAGGGGTTCTGTATTCTCAAGCTCATGGTCAGCCCCGCCTTGCTGCCTGAAGGGAAGGTGGAGAAGGTCATGGACCACTCTTGAAGCTAGAGGTAGAGGACAACATGGGGAGACCCGGGCTATCCCAGCAGTGCCCCCCAGAGAGCTCTCCCCTTCACCAGACCTCTGTAACCTCACAAGTGAAGAGGAGTAGTGAGAATACCTATTCACTACAGAGGATGTTCGGTGAAATGGTTTTCAGGAAAATGCCTTGCCAAGGATTTGCTATTTGGGATCGTGTAGTGACTCCTCTCATGCTCAGACAGTCACCACTGTCCTGGTGGTCTGTGACCAGCACCAAGGCTGCAGCCCTCCCTCAAGCCACACAGGTGGCCCCAGGAAGATAACAGGCCACTGACCATACCTCACGTACCCTGTTAAAAGCCATCTCTCAAGTGCTCAGGGAACAATGCTCTCCTCCAGTGTGCCCCTTACCCGCCGCATAAATCAGGGAGACATGCCACCCCCAGTTAGTCTGGGTCAAAGGGCTGCTTGCGAACCGAAAGTGGCAGACACACACGCAGGTAGAAGTAACAGAGAAGGGATTTCTCAGTGTCATTTGTCATCACTTGTCACATAGCAAATGGAAACCTCTGCTCCTCTTTCTTTTTTGAGACATCCAAACCCTGGGATGTTATAACACAAAGGGTCCTTACTCACCTAGTCAAAGCACTGTATTGTGCAGGGAGGGAACTGAGCATGGGCCTGAGGTGAGGCCATCCAGGCGCTAGTGATGGGGTCACTTTGGCACCAAGAGATTAATTCCAGGACCCAGATGTACTGCTTCTCTGAAGGCAAAGTCACAGCAAAAACAGCTTGACACACCACTGTTCCCAGGGTGAGACCCTCAGAGGAGTTCTGTCCAAGGACCAAGATGAACAGGCATAAGCCAGATGGCGGAGCCAGGACAAGGCCCCCCTGGAACCTCACATCAATAGTACCATGCCATGTGCGTGCCTTGGTTCATGAAGGCTGAGCAGCCCAGTGGTACGCTTGAAGAGGTGGTAGGGAAAGTGGGGTAAGTGTGGTCAAAGTGGCCAGGAGCCCGTAGTCCCATGACCCATCTCCCTGTCACCACACTGCATGACCATGAGGCCTTGGAGGTGGTGGAGGTATTGGGTTAAAAAAAGAAGTCTTTGAGGGGATAGGCAGAGTAACTTCTTGCCATGCAAATGTTTATATTTGAATGTGATCCCCAAAAATTGTATTTTAAACCCATTCTTTGATCTCTGCATGGAGGCCAAGGTACAGAGGAGGAGGTGTGGACACAATCCTGGACTTTAATGCTGGTGAAAGCTTGACATGGTCACAGCTTGGTGACCTCTATAAGTGGAAAAGTGATTTAGACTGAGCTACTCCCAATACCAAAACGTGGAAACAACACAGACACCCAGCTACAGATGAATGGATAAACAGAATGTGGTACTTCCATGCCATGGATATTTCTCAGCCTTGTTGTGGACTGCATCCGGGGGTCCCCCCAGAATTCATATGTTGAGGCCCTACCCCTCAAAGTGGTATAGTCAGAGCTGGGGTCTTCAGGAGGTAATTGTGTCTAGATGAGATCATGTGGATAGAGCCCCCATGATGGGATCAGTGTCCTTATGAGAAGGAGAAAGAGAGCTCTAGTCTCTCAGTCATGTTGAGGACAAGCAACCAGGCGGCAAGCTACAAGCCAAGAGTGGGCCCTTACCAGACACCAGTTCTGCCCACACCCTGGTCTCGGACTTCTCAGCCTGCAGATGGTGAGAAATCATTGTCTGTGGTTTAAGCTGCCCGGTCTATGGTATTATGTTACAACAGCACACAAGGCCCAAGTCAAGCCTTAAAAAGGAAGGAAATTCTGATACCTGTTACAACACAGATGAACCTTGAAGTCATTATGCTTGAGCAGAACAAACCAGCCACGAAAGAACAACACCATATGATTTGCTTATACAACACACCTAGAATGGCCAGATTCAGAAACAAAGTTGATGGTGGTGGCCAGGTTCTGGGGTTGGGGACAAAAATGAACGTGAATGTTTAATGGGGACAGAGCTTTGGTTGGGGAAGATGAAATAGTTCTGGAAATAATGATGGGGACATTTGCACACAACGTAAATGTCAATGCCACTGACGTGTAGACTTCAAAAAGGTTAAAATGGTAAATTTTGTATTATGTGTATGTTTTCACAACAAAAAAAAAGCAAGATTTAATGTATTCATATGGTAATTGTAGTAAGGTTTTAAACAGTTCTGTAGGGGCTCCTGGGTGGCTTAATGGATTGAAGCCTCTGCCTTCAGCTTAGGTCGTGATCCCAGGGTCCTGGGAATCAGCCCTGCATCGGGCTCTCTGCTCAGCAGGGAGCCTGCTTCCCTTCCTCTCTCTCTCTGCCTGCCTCTCTGCCTACTTGTGCTCTCTATCTGTCAAGTAGATAAATAAAATCTTTAAAAACAAAAAAACAAAAAACAAAAACAGCTCTGTAGGTGCAGCTGGGTGGCTCAGACTGTTCAGTGTCTGACTCTTGATCTCGGTGATGATCTCAGGGTGGTGAGATCAAGCCTCACATCGGGCTCCGTGCTCAGCTAGGAGTCTGCTCAAGATTCCCTGTCCTTCTCTCTCTGTCTCTCGCCCCCGTGCTCTTGCTCTCTGTCTCTTTCTCTCTCTAAAATAAATATTTTTAAAAAATAAATACAAAATAAATTAAATCGCTCTGTATTGTGAACATTGAAATATAGATACTTGCTAAAATAAGGAACACTGGGGACCCCCCTCCCATGCAGAAACCACCCCTACAGATATGGGGGTGGGCCCATGCTGACGGTGGGCCAATACGCAGGTGCCCGTAGGGCTCAGGAGAGCAGTGGCACACCACAAACAGTTGGCCTCAAATGCAGCCTCATGTGACAAGAAGCAGAGCCTTCAAGCCTTCAGCTTCTGCCTGCAAATAAGAATAACGTGCTCTTATTCTCTGATTTGTCCCCCAGGTGGAAGAGTGACAAGAGAAGAACCCTCCCAGGCAAGGCTCCGGTCCGCGGGGAGAAGGAAGAAGACAATCTCCTAATTGGTACCATATACATCAGGTCCAATAATTTTCTTACTTTCTAGCAACACCAACCAAAAATTCCACCCAAGGAAGAGCCACGTGCAAGATGGCGTAAAAAACAGTGAACAGCTCTGAGGTCGCACACCTCCCTGCCTGATCCCCCATCCCCATGGTCTGGAACCTTAGACAGACTTCTTTCCGCCAGGCTTACAAATGCAGAGAGGGGCTCTGAGAGGTGAGACCGCATGTCCCAGCTCGTCAGAGTGGCGGGTCAGAGTAGGCCAGCGAGCCTGACTCTGAAGTAGGAGCACCTGTCAGAGAACCTGTCCCCCAAGCAGAGCATCCGAGTGGTTACCTGGGAAGAAGGAACGGGGGCATTCATCAGTAGCATGGGACTTAAGCCCACAGCAAGTAAAATTAATTACATGCTTAATGAGATGCTTACTTTATACAGGTATAACATTTTCCGTGAGCTTTCAGATCCGGATAAAATCTGCAGTGGGCTCAGCAAACCTCCCGTAATGGTCCAGCTCATTCATGTTTTTACTTCGGTGGGCCTGTGGTCTCTGTTTTAACTGCTCACCTTAGCCGTGTGCCAAAGCAACCAGAGACAACATGTGAATGAGTCGATGTGACTATTTTCCACTACCACTTTATGTGCAAACACAGATGGTAGCTCCCACTTGACCCATGGGCCATCGTTTGCCCAGACCTTGCGTATGCAGATCTAGGGAGGCATTTCCATGTTGTCAGCCCTGACCAAGTATCCACTAGTGACCCGGCACTGGTTCCCAGGTATGAGCCTCCCAGGCCAGGTGTGGGCTGCTTTCCTCCAGCAAAATTGGCAGGTGCGTTCTGTGGTCAAGCTGCAGGATGCCTCTTGTATCTTTCTAACCGGGACTTGTTCTACCTGGGAAATCTTGCATCTTTTTGAATTTTGTTAGATTGTGCCTGTGACTATGGCGATCCTTGGAGAGAGGACAGACAGCGTAGGTGTGGTACTTCAGTCGACTCTGGATGGTGTGGACTCTTTCTTGAGAGCCAAGTGGGGGCTGAGAGCCGAGGGAGTGGGTTGGCTCACAGATAAAGCCATAATTGGGATGTAGTCGGCAGTGCAATCGCCGGAAGTGGAAGTGTTGTGTGCTTTGTTAACTTCGTTAACTTGGAAGGATGTTGGAAATCTAGTAACCTCAAATTAATCAATGTGTACGAAGATGTTTGATTTTTTAAAAACAATCTAGTCTGTCTTCTTTTAAAATCTTTTTTATTTAAATTCAATTTAATTGACATATTCTATATTATTAGTTTCAGAGGTAGGAACCAGGGATTCATCAGTTGTATGTAACACCCATTGTTCATTGCATCAAAGGCCCTTCTTCATGCCCATCACCCAGTTACCCCAGCCCCCCACCCGCAACCTCTCCAGAAACCCTCAGTTTGTTTTCTACAGTTAAGAGTCTCTCATGGTTTACCTCCCTCTCTGATTTCATCTTATGTTATTTTTCCCTCCCATCCCCTATATTCATCTGTCTTGTTTCTTAAATTCCACATATGAGTGAAATCACATGGTGTTTGTCTTTGTGTGATTGCTTTATTTCACTTAGCATAATAGTTCCATCCACATCATTGCAAATGGTAAGATTGCATCCTTTTTGATGGCTGAGTAATATTCCATTGTATTTCTACACCACATCTTCTTTCTCCATTCATCTGTCAAGGGACATTTGGGCTCTTTACACAGTTTAACTGTTGTGGACATCTCTGCTATACACTTTGGGGTGCAGATGCCCCTTCGAATCACTATGTTTATATCCTTTGGGCAAATGTCTAGTACTGCAATTGCTAGTCTGTCTTCAGTCTGCTGTCATTGGAATGGACAAAGTGTAAGGTCAGAAGTGCTGGAACTGGTAATGCCCCCTGGGCTCCCATGGAGCTCCCAGAGGGGTGATACTTGGGTTTGATTTTTATTCAGTGTCTTCCCTGCAGAATGGGGTGTTTGTCCAATATGGACAGAAATGGTTTCGGCTCTCCATTCTCTGCATGTGTGGTCACTTGAGGGCACTTTTGCCTCCTACATCCCTGCTTACAGCCCTGTGGCTTCTCTGTCCTTTCTTGCAGATGGATGGTTTCTAGCCTGCTTGCAGACCCCACCTCGGCTGAGTGTTGGGCAGCCCGTCTACATGAGCCTATGACTCTTGATATGGACGCAGTCCTGTCAGACTTTGTTCGGTCCACGGGGGCAGAACCTGGTCTGGCCAGAGACCTGCTGGAAGGTAAGCTGGCCTGGTCTTCCTCCTGCCATTCTCCTGGGCGTAACGACCTTCTAACCAGTGGGGGGGAAAAAAAAAAAAGATAAGAAGGCTTTTGTTACCTGACAGTGATACTGGGCTCATAAAAAGAAAAAAAAAAAAAAGTTGATGAAATTTTTGTTAATCTTGGCTTTATTTTGAGTATGGACTCGATTATTCAGCTCTCTACAGTCAGAGTGCAGAAAGCATTATTGGCTTGGCTTTGCAGTAAAGTTTAAAGATAGTCAAAATTTATCAGAAATTACTTTTTTAAAGGAAATAGAGAACAGCAGAACTAAAAGAACATTGAAGAGAACACTTTTGTTGGAGACCTGAACGTTTCTTGTCTCTATCGTGACTGAGACAAAAATACCTCAGGTCAAAGTTTTTGGTGAAGAAAAACCACATTGTAGCCAGTAAATAGATGGTAATAATTCATACGCAAGAAGGCCAAATTCCTCCTTAAACCTTAAGTGTAGATATCATTTGTTCCATGGGAAATGTGCAGTTTCTGTCTCAGGCTCCAAAATGGATTTACTTTGTTTATTTTTAAAATCTCTTTGTGTGCCTGTGTGTGATGCAGTAGAGATAAGAGGTGGAAAGAGCCTGTCGTAACTTCTCGGAACAAACAAACGTGAGAGAGCTTTTGAATGATTTCTCTTGGCTTCCGATGTATAAACTGCTGTTTATGGAATTAGCTAATTCTTGGTTAAGTATCCTAAGTCACAGTTATCCCTTAATTCATTTAGGGGGCAATGTGGGTTAGTACACTTTTTAAAATTATTTTTTATTTTTTATAAACATATATTTTTATCCCCCGGGGGTACAGGTCTGTGAATCGCCAGGTTTACACACTTCACAGCACTCACCAAAGCACATACCCTCCCCAATGTCCATAACCCCACCCCCTTCTCCCAACCCCCCTCCTCCCAGCAACCTTCAGTTTGTTTTGTGAGATTAAGAGTCACTTATCCCATCTTGTTTCATTGATTCTTCTCCTACCCCCTTAACCCCCCATGTTGCATCACCACTTCCTCATATCAGGGAGATCTATGATAGTACACGTTTGCATGAAAAATGGAAGTAACTGCTGAAATCCCATAGAAAATTAAGAACCACCTCTTCGAGGGTACTGAGAAAATGCCAGTAGGGTGGTAGCCAGTGTCATTTTTAACTTTCCCTGAAGCTCCCAGAATTTCAAAGAAACTCAGGGTGCGGAATAAAAATGGGCAGCAAATGTTTGTGGTGTACATAAATCAAAGTGCGATTCGCACCCCCTCCCCCGATTGCCCATCCCCTCCCTGACAGTCCCACTGCTCTTCCTCCCTGAAGTGAGCAGCTGTGCAGAGAGACAGGGCCAAATCCTGACCCAGCCACTTACACGCTCTGCCACGCAGGGCAGACTGTTTTCTTCCCTTAATCTCATTTTTTTCCCAGTATATTGAGCCTAACCCTAACCCACCTTCGAGGATGATTGTGCACATTGGAAACTCTGATGTCAAATGCTTGCTGGGGTGACTCGCGGGTAACAAAGGCTCCAAAAGCGGTCAGTGATGACCCCGATTGTCACTTCAGTCCTTGAAACTGATGCTGACATTGCTCTGAATGTCTGGATGGCCTTAAGCAGGAAACAAGAGTTGCCAGCTCTTTTCTTCCTTAATCTTATTTTTTTAAATGAAAATACCAAAAAACTGACCTTTGGGGGTACAGTTCTAAGAATGATGCATAGGTTTATGTTATTACTTTCACTCTAAGACACAGAACCACCGCGTCCCCCACACCCCTGCCATCTGCCCTCCTGCTGTGTTGGGTCGTCCCGTCTCCCACCCCGTCTGCTGGCAGCCGATTTCTGTCTTCCGACACATTCGCTCTGTCTCTTTCAAGACTGCCATCTAAATGGAGTCATGCAGAACCTAACCTTTTGAGACTGGCTTCTGTTCACTCAGCATCATTATTTTGAGATTCACCCAAGTTGTGCCTGTCAACAGTTTGTTCCTTTCTATTGCTAAGTGCAACCCGTCCTCGAGATGGACGCCAGCTGGGTTCTCCACTTACATGTGTAAGGGCATTTCAGTTGCTGCCAGTTTGGGGCAGGTACGACTAGAGCTGCTCTTAAATGTGTATTGGACAACGGGGCTTTCTGTGAACATCATTTAAATTTTTCCTCAGTGCACGTGCAAGAATGGGATTCGCTAGTTTATACGTTAACTGTACATTTCACTTTATTAGAAACTGCCAAACTGTTTTCCAGAGTGGTGAACCATTTTGCATTTCCACCAGCAGCATAAGAGAGTCCCAGCTGCTCCACATCCCCATCAGCACTTGGTGTTTCTTTCCTTTTTTTATTATTTTCTCCATTCTCCTAGTGTGGAATGATATTTCTCCACCACTTTGGTTTTCATCTCCCCACTGAATGATGATGTTAAATGTTTTGTTATTATTCTCCATCCGTATCTTCTCTTTGGTGAAATGTTCACTCAGTTCTTTTGCCTATTTCTAAATGGAGTTGTTTGATTTCTTGTAGTAGAGTTTTGAGAGTTCTTTTATTTATTCTGAGAATAAATCACTTATTAGAGATGGGATCTGCAAATATTCTCCTCTGGTCTCTGTCTTGACTTCTTATCCTCCTGCAGGTGCCCTTTGCAGAGCAGAAGATTTTGATCTTGATAAAGTCTAATTCATCATTTTTTTCTTGTATGGATCATGTTTCGGGTGACATGTTTAAGAGTCTTTGCATGACCCTAAGTCGTGAAGATATTCTCCGAGGTGGTCTCTTTAAAGTTTTATACCTTAGATCTCTGACTCATTTTCAGTGGATTTTTGTAGAACATCTGGGGCAGAATTCATTTGTATCCATATGGGAACCAAATTGTTTCAACACCATTTGTTGAAAGTATCCTTCCTCCACTGAGTTGCTTTGCACATTTGTCAAAACCAACTAAGTGTATCTGTGGGAAGCTACTTCTTGATTCTGATTCTGTTCCATTGATCAATACATCTGTTCCTCTGCCAGTATTTCTCCATCTTGATTAGTACAGCTTCGTGGTGAGTCAAAGTCAGCATGATTCTTCTAACCTTATTTTTCTTTTTCAAAAGTGTTTCAACTACTCTCTTTCCTTTGCCTTTCCATATACATTTGAGGATCAACATATGTCTCTCTATAAAATTTCCTGCCGGGATTGTGATTGGAATTGTGTTAAATCTGTAAATGAATCCTATATTTTGCCTTACAATCCATGAAATCGGTGTAGGCTTACTTTCCATTTATGTAGGACATCTCTGAATTATTTCATCAGCATTTTGTAGTTTTTAGCATATAAATCCTAGGGTTTTCTTGTGTTATTGTAAATACTATCTCTTTTTAAAAATTTTAGTTTCTAATTGTTCATTGTTAGTATCAAGAAATACAATTGATTTTTGTGTGTTGCCCTTGTATCCTACAATCTTGCTAAACTCAATTATTGTCCTAAAGTATACATGTATGTGTACACCCTCATGCATGAGTGCACATGCATGTGTGTGTGTGTGTGTGTGTGTGGATTTTCTACATAGATAGTCATGTTGTCTCTGAATAAAAATAGTTATATTTCTTCCTTTCCAATGGGTGTGCCTTGTATTTATTTTTCTTGACTTATTGCTCTGGCTAGAACATCCAGTAAAAAGTTGAATGGTAGTGGGGAAAGAGAGCATCCTTCCCTTGTTCTAGATCTTAGGGTGAGAGCAGTCCCCCCCATCAATCTTTCACCATTATGTAGAATAGCTATAGGTTTTTGTAGATGTTCTTTATAAGTTGGAGGAGAGTCCTTTCCTATTTTGTTGAGAGATTTATCATGAATGTGTGTTAAGTTTTTCAAATGCATTTTCCATGTCAATTTGATATGATTAAGTGGGGTTTTTTTCCTTCTTTAAACTGCCTGTAAAACAGATTATATTGATTGCCTTCTAGTAATAAACAAGCTGTCAGTCATATTTAAAGATTTTTCTACTCTGTGTTTTTCTCTTCTCCTTCTGGGACTCAGATGATATGAGTCTTAGAATTCATTATTGTCCTCAGATCACAACAGTTCTTAAAAAAAAAAAAAAAAGATTTATTTACTTTAGAGAGATAGAAGAGGGAGGGGCAGATAGAAAATCAGATTGCTCAGAATGCAGAGCCCGGGCCGCCTGGATGGCTCACTGGGTTAAGCCACACCTTCGGCTCAGGTCATGATCTCAGGGTCCTGGGATCAAGTCCCATGTCGGGCTCTCTGCTCAGCAGGGAGCCTGCTTCCCTTCCCCTCTCTCTGCCTGCTTCTCTGCCTACTTATAATCTCTGTCTGTCAAATAAATAAATAAGATCTTAAAAAAAAAAAAAAAAAAAAAAAGAATGCAGAGCCCGAATCAGGGCTCGATCTTACAACCCTGAGATTACGACCTGAGCCAAAACCAAGAGTCCTGTGCTTAACCACCTGTGCCACCCACATGCCCCATGATCATTACAGTTCTGTTCACTTTCTCAGTCTTTTATCATCAATGGTTCCAATTAGATCATTTCTATTAATCATTTATAAATTTACTATTTCCTCTGTCAGCTCCATTTTGTTACTGAACCCATCCAGGTAGTTTTTATTTTTGTTGTTGATTTTTTTTTTTTAAATCTTTAACATTTTCACTTGATTCTTCTTTATTTTTTTCTGTTGCTTTGCTGAGACTGTTTTTCAAGAGTGTCCTCTTCTGTTGTAAAATACTTATAATACCTGCTTTGAAGCCTTTGTCAGGTAATTTCAATATCAGTTTCATTTCAGTATTGCTATTGAAATGTCTGGTTTGGGGTTGGGGGAGTGTTTGGGTTTTTTGGGTATGCTGAGTCAATTTAGATTGTACTCCTAAACATTTGGGAGATTATGTTTTGAGACTGTAGTTGTTGTTTAAACTTATGGCACATATTGTTTTTGTTTTAGAAGGCACTTGCCCCAATTGGGTTCAGACCAGAAGTTCCAGGTTCCCTGAGATTCCTGTGCATTGTGGGTCCAAGGTCAACTCTATGTGGTTCTGTCTCATATGGGTACCACCTAGTGGCCAGTCTGGGACCTGGGCAGTAGTCTGTCCCGTATTTCATTAGGCAAAGCCTCTGGAATCTGTTTAGGATCAAATTCATACACGTACAGCTCAGAGGGAAACCTGAGAGTTCATAAACAACTTTAAAGAGTTGCTTTCCCAAATTTCTGCTTCATTGTCATCTCAATAGTGCTGGGTCCCCAGGCTTTGTTTATTCCCACATTCGTACACACTTGATTTGACTGTGCTTATGTCTGAACTAAGCAATCAAAATCCAAAAAGAAAAAAGTCATGGAATTTACCTCTGGGGATCATAAACCCCGTGATTGAAGAGGAACATTTTCCCTGTCTCCCAGTTTTTGTTTCCCGCCATCCCTCATTGCTGCGGCAAAATTGCTTCAGGTCTGGGGCACTAGAGAGCTGAGAAAATTTTTTGAAGAAAAAAAGACAAATGAGGGGTTTCTACACACCCTCTGAATGTTAAGAGACTGCTTTTCTGCTTCTGGGGTCAGAGCTAGAGGGCTTTTCCTGGAGCTAATGCGCACTTCTGGTTTGGGGGCTGCACTGAGTTTACATGGAAGAGACTGGAAGAAAAAGTGAGCAAGTCACCGGCAGTTCTGGATACTTTGAATTAGGGTCTTCTTCCCCCATCTGCCTGCTCTCACGTACTCCTCTGAGTCCCCCAGTAACTGCTCCAATGCATTCTGTCCTGGTGTCCTGCTGCTTTCAGCAGGAGAGATGGACTACAGTGTCCCTGCTCCAGCTCACCTAGGGTGGATCCTGTCCCCTGTCTTTACCAGTGGGCAAACTATGGTTACAAACAAACTGTGGTTCTTTCAGTTGTAAGAGTTATTTGGGTCAAAATTTTTTCCAAAGCCAGTGTGTCAAAGATGAAATCTTCTCCTGGTGATCTTGCTAAGGGCAAAATCACACAGTGATGGCAGAAGCTGGGTGAAAATGTCCCTGGACCCTCTCTTCCTGCTTTTTAAACTTTTTCATGAGTGTTTTTAATTACTCATTTCAAAACGAAAAGTTTAAAACACATATATAGTGATGGGAATCACAACAGAGCAGAGGACAGAGAATGAGAAGAAAAAATAACATGGGTTGATAAAGAACCTGACCAAAAACAAACAAACAAATAAACAAACAAACACCTGGCAAAAAAAGACAGGGTAGGGACAACAGAAGGACAGAAAATAATGCACGGTGATTTGCCTCCAGTAAGGGGGTGCATCCTTACCTGGCTGTCTCATCCCTTCACATCTGCCTATTCCACGTTGGCAAAGTGGTCTTTCTGAAATAACGTTGGTTTGAATGATTCTGTCTCCCCAAATCCTTTGATAGCCCCTGTTACATGTGGAATAAACTCCTCAGCATAGCACTCTGTTCCTTTCAGCCTGTGCTCTGTTCTGTCCCTTCCCCCTCATCTCTGGTGCATTTCTGCACCGTCCTTTCCCCCAGACTCACCATCCAGCCCTATGCTTCAGATCAGGCTCAGTTCATGCATTGCCTCCTCCCTCTACACACACTCTGTCTCACTCGGAGATTCTACTCTTCTTCCAGGTTGGTGTATGAGCACCACAACAGCAGAGACCGTGGTGGGTTTTGCTCAGTATCCCTCTATTATTTAAAAAGATTTTATTTATTTATTTGACAGAGAGAGAGAGAAAGAAAGAGAGGGAAAGGGAACTCAAGCAGCAGGAGTGGAAGAGGGAGAACCAGGCTTCCTGCTGAGCAGGGAGTCGGATGCGGGGCTTGATCCCGGGATCATGACCTGAGCTGAATGCAGACGCTGAACGACTGAGCCACCTGGGTGCCCCTTCATTGTCCCTCTAACACCCAGTACATGCCACCCAGTACATGCCAGTCTTTCAGTGGGATGATCTGGCTGCTGGCTGTATAGCAATAAGCAACCAGATGAAAATCATCATCCTCATGGACACAGACAATAAATAGCATTAATCAATTATATAGTATTTTCGTGGTTAGTGCTAGGGAGAAAACTATATCAAAAGGAGGGGCCTGGGGGTACATGTGGATGTAGTTTTTAATTAGGGTTGTCAGAGGAAGACTTATTAATAAAAACGGGGTCTGAGCAAAGATTTGAGGCATGAGAGAGTAACGACGTAGCTATCTGGAGAAAGAAGTTTCCAGCAAGAATTGGAATTAATGGGTCATTCTTTGCCATTCCTCAAAGCTTCGCAGACTTCTGTTGTCACATATATTTGATTTTGTCTTATTTTATAATTAATCGCATACTTGTTTTCTCATTTAAATTGGAAGTTCCTAGAATCAAAGACAATAACATTGACAATAGTAGTTAGTATTTATGTTGGACTGCTATATGCCAGACGCTAGGTTCTTTAAATGTGATGTCTCATTTAATCCACACAGTGAATTGGAAAAGTGTTAGATTTCCCATTTTATAGGCAAGAAAGCTGAAGCTAAGAAATTTCCCTGAAGTTATACATCTAAAACGTAGCAGAACCAACATTTGAACCCAAATGTGTCACTCAGCTAGGTTCTTTCTGCAAAAACTTCTGTCATTTATCTTCATGCCTACTGTCCTCGAGTGTAACAGCTTTTTGTGTTGCTGTATGTATACAAAAGAGTTTTAACTAATCACCAAATGAATATTTTAGTCACCCATTTTCTGATACGGCTAATTAACTTTTTAAGTAAAATATTACTTTAATAGACCACAAAAACTATTCAAAAAATAGAACTAATAACTAACAATCAGATGCCAAACACTACATACACTGTCTGGCCACTTTAAATATATTAAAAGTTAGTTAACAAGATTTTTGAGCGGTAGTCCAAATGCATGAGTTGTTTACAAAGTATCTGTTCCCTTCTTAAAGACAAAGCAACTCTTATGCTTTACAGTAACCATGAGTCTTAGGCGGCTCTACCAAGATACTCTCTTCAGTGCACCCAGGCCTTAATTTTGTTGTGACCCCGAGGAAAAAAAATCGTCAAATAAAGAGCCAAGTTGCATTTAGGAAGAATATTAACTGGAAATTAACATCTCACATGCCCCTAGTATAGTCCTAGAATCCTTATGGAATTTGCAAAGTTAAGAAAAGTTAATGGCAACTAAGTTAAATTGTATTCTCATATATATATATATATATATATATATATATATATATATATATATATGGAAGTTGTCCACACATTTTAAGTTGCATGTCTATTTACCAGTTGAGTTGAAATTTGAGGACTAAAGTACTCAGAGTTGGTTTTGGGGAAATGTAACCTCTTTTGTAATCCTGGGGCCCTTAGATTTGAAACATACATGGTTTGGAATTTTCCATTCTTGGTCCTTTCTTGGTCCAGCTCACACAGAGAGGTAACTCCCAATAACTTACCAGTCCTAGTGACAGGATGTCCCATTAACGCTTACATCTGGCCTATGAAAACTTTTCCACAACTGGGGACAGCAGCTGCTGACTTAGATTAACTATAATAATGCCCCCAAAGAGTACACCCAAGAAATGGGGGAGGGGAGGAAGGCAACTGAGAGAAGAATGTGTTTAGTAAAATTTCTCTCATTAGCCCACAGCTGTGAATGGGATCTGCCCACAACAAACCCACATAGTTGTTGTGGGCATTCAACAGAGTGGACAAGATGAAATTGGAAGTGGTAGAGCAGAGGTCAGAGGCGCCAAATGGGACTCTGCCTGAAGACTGGGCAGTTGCTGTCACTGATCCATGACTTAAACATGCAAGAAACTGAGGTAGGCTCCAGAATAGTGTTTTAATTAAAATGAGAAAAGTGTTTCAAGGCTTGATATCCCAGTTGTATGTAACCAGAACATTGTTTCTCTTCAGTCAAGCTAGTTCTGAAGCCTCATCTTGAACACATGCCATCCATTTACCAGAAGAATTCATTGCTGTAACTTTTTCAGGTTTGCATGATTAAAAGCTTAAGTGGGATCATTCTTGGATGGGAACAAAAAAGTGGCCTGGTGACCTTAGATCCTAAACAGGAGGTAGAGGAGGAGAAGGTCTGATGGGTTCTGGCCAGTGAGTCTAGAAATACCGTAATGCAAACACTTGCTTCTCTCCCTGCTGTCCTGCTCCCACTGGGGACAGCTCTGCCATTATACTAGACATACTTAAAATAATACAACCAAAATTTAAAAATCTTGTTTAGTATCAGACTTTCAAGATGCCTTCTCTGGCATGGCCCCTGTTTAGGAAGACACATACTCTCTTTAGATAGGGGAGAGTATTTAAGTACTCTTGGAAACACACTGAGATCCAGTACAACCACGTGTGAGGAGTTTTCTTTTGGGTTGCTAATCAATGATTAGCAACCTCATTTCCTTTCCATTAGGGTAGACTGTAACCCCAGGCACTATTACTGGCCTATTTTATTGGCTTTACTCAAGAGGCTGTCCCATCTTGGCTACTTGAAAGGAAATGTTTCCTCTCTGGAAAGCCAACCATGTCCATGACAGTCTTTCTCAATCGATGTCTCCACCTGGGCTATCCCATAACCCCCACCTTTTAGGGTTCTTCCACCTTGCTTTGCTGATGTGAACATTCTTAATGGGCTCCCATCCCAGTGCCCTCAGTTGTGTGGACTGAAATTAATTGTGTTGAAGAGGGAGGGTCAAGAGAACGGCATCCCCTGGGGGAAGATCCTCTGATATTGTGGCTCAGAATTGGAGTCATCTAAAGTCAACCATTTTTTAAGATTAAAAAGTAGCCGTGAAAACCAAAATCAATTTTTTTAATTTTTTTTTTTATTTATTTATTTGACAGACAGAGATCACAAGTAGGCAGAGAGAGAGAGAGAGAGGGAAGCAGGCTCCCTGCGGAGCAGAGAGCCCAATGCGGGGCTCGATCCCAGATCCCTGAGATCATGACCCGAGCCGAAGGCAGTGGCTTAAGCCACTGAGCCACCCAGGCGCCCCAACCAAAATCAATTTTTAAAAAATTTGACTGAGCAGGAAAGGGAAAGTTGCTACATATTAAGAACTCCCACCTAAGCAAAAACAATGATGAGGTCAGTCTACAAGGATGTACTAGGGACCTCTGACCTGGATGCTAGACATCCAGTATGGAAGAAGGAAGGGCTGTGCCCTCTGCTCTCAAGTACTTAACAACCCTCTGCTGCCACAGGTAGCTAAATGGCCAAAATGAGGGGTCTAAGAGGAGAACCCAGGTTGGCTTAGGGTGGTCCAAGATGATACCATAGGTTGCTGAGGCTCAGAGGTGGAAAAGGAATTTAATAGGCAGAAAGGGGTGTGTGTGTGTGTGTGTGTGTGTGTGTGTAAGGTTGGGGAGTTGCAGATTCCAGTCAGAGGGAAGAGCATTTGCAAATGTATGGAAGCATAAAAATCAGAAAAGAGAAGGAGCTCAGTATTGCTGTGTCACAGACTGACTGGAGGGGAAATGGCAGGAGATAGATGAGACTGTGTGAATGGACACATCTCAGAAGACCTGGGGTTCCACGCAGAGAAGTTACCCTTTAAGCAGTGAGAAGCACTGAAGGGAAGTAGGGAGGTCCCAGGAAACACTATGAGACTAGAGTGCAAAATAGATTGTATCCCATTTCTGAATCCTAATTGTCTATGGTTCTGCCTGAAGAACTGTGCCTGCCAAAAGCATGAGCCTGAGGGTCAGAGGGAAAGGGGATCATTAATTAGCCACAGTCCTCATGATAACAACTGGTGCCACTAGAGTTCATATCTCTAAACCAGTAAGGAGATTTCTGCTACCTTCCAGGCAAGGGATAATGAGCAAATGGCATGAAATGCCATCTGTGACTGCACATTGGGTCAGTAAGTTATGGGATCAGCCTCCCAGTGATCTGGTTCCTTCAAACTCCCACCATGGGGTCAAGCATGCTTTGGGGAATTAGTCTCACAGACTGCCTCTGGTTGTTTCCAAGACACGGATCAAGGACAGGATTGGAATGGCCATTTCTCATTATTAAGATCTCACCGGATCAGCTGTGCTGTGCTTATGTAAGAGCTCAGGGGTGACACAGGCCATATGAATGGGATGTTTGTCATGGCACCAAGAGTTGAGGAGGGTCCTCTGGCTACTGGTCCTCAGTTGCCCTCATTCCTCTGAGTTGACTTTATCCCATCAGTAGACACTCCTCAAGTTTGTGGGAATGTGAGACCAGGCTTCTAGTGCAGAACTGTATAGCCACAATTTTTTGGTGGTACCTAGCATTTTCTATATACATAATCATATCTTCTGCAAATAATGCCACTTTTCCCTTTATGATTCAGATACCTTTTATTCCTTTTTTTTGCATGATTGCATGAAGATTTCCAGCACCATGCTGAATAGAAGTGGTGAGAATGGACACCCTTGCCTTGCTTCTGATCTTAGAAGGAGACTTTTTAGCTTTTCAGTGTTGAATATAATGTTAGCTATGAAACTTATATATGATCTTTATTATGTTGAGATATAGTCTTTCTATACACAATTTCTTGGAATTTTTTACCAGGAGAACATGTTATATTTTGTTGAATGTTTTTGTGCCTCTATTGAGATTATCATACGGTTATACCTTCCATTCTGTTAATGCAGTGCTACATCACATTTATTAATTTACATATGTTGAACAGTCCTTGCATCTCAGAGACAAATCCCACGTGGTCATTTATGATGATCTTTTTAATGGACTACTGAATTTAGTGTGCTAGTATTTTGTTGAAAATTGTTACGTCTATATTTATCAGGAATGTTGACCTCTGGTTTTCTTGCAGTGTCCTTATCTGAATTTTGTATCAGGGTAATCCTGTCCTCATAAAATGAGTTTGGAAGTATATCCTCTTCTTCAGACTTTTGGAAGTTTTCCACAGATTGGTGTTAATTCTTCCTTAAATGTCTGGTAGAGTTCATAGATGAAACCATCTGGTCCTGGATTTTTCTCTGTGGCAAAGTTTTTGATTACTGACCTATCCCCTTACTCATTATTGAACTGTTCAGATTTTTCTATTTCTTCATGATATAGTCTTGGTAGGTTTTATGTCTCTAGTAGTTTATCCACCTTTTTTATATGTTCTCCAATTTCTTGGCATATAACTATTTATATGGTCTTATACGATTCTTTCTATTTCTGTGGTATCAGTGGCAATGTCTTCTCTTTCATATCTGATTCAATTTATTTGCGTTCTCTCTTTTTTTTTCTTGGTAAGTCTAGCTAACAAATTGTCAATTTTGTTTATCTCTTCCAAAAACTAGCTCTTAGTTTCATTGGTTTTTCTATCATTTTTCTGATGTCTGTTTTATTTTATTTCCACTCTGACTTTTATTTCCTTCCTTCTATTAACTTTGGACTTGGTCTTTCTTCTTTTTCTAGTTCCTTTGTGTATAAAGCTAGGTTGTTTATTTCAGGTCTATTCTTTTTCTTGATACAGGCATTTATCACCATAAAATGCCCTCTTTAGACTGTTTTTGTTTCATCCCATAGGTTCTGATATGTTGTGTTTCCATTTTAATTTGTCTCAAGATTCTTTTTCATTTCCTTTATGTTTCTTCTTTAACCCATTGATTGCTAAGGACTGTGCTGTTTCATTTCTAAATATCTGTGAATTTTCCAGCTTTTTTCTATTGTTGATTTCTAATTTCATATCATTGTTGTCAGAAAAGACAATTGGTACTATTTTAACCTTCTTAAATTTGTTGATATTTGTTTTGTGACCTATCATATGATCTATCCTAGAGAATGTTTATGTGTGCTTGAGAAGAATGTGTATTCTGCTGCTGTTGGGTAGAATGTTCTGTGTATGACTCCTAGGTCAACTAAATCTAAAGTATGATTCAAATCCAGCATTCCTTGTTGGTTTTCTGTCTGGATGGTCTATCTACTGTTGAAAGTGGGGAATTAAACTCCTCTGCTATTATTTCATTGTTGTTGTTTCTCCCCTCTAATTTGTTAGTGTATGTTTCGTGTATTTAGGTGCTCCTGTGTTGGGTGCATATGTATTAAGTACTTTTATATATTCTTGATTAATTGGCTCCCTTACCATTATAAAATTATCTTCCTTGTCTCCTGTTACTTTGCTGTAAAGTCTATTTTATTTGATATAAGTATAGCTACCTTGTTCTCTTTTGATTTCCACTTCCATTTACACTTTCTTTCGCTTGTAACCTATGTGTATCCTGCAACTGAAATGAATCTCTTACAGGCAGCATATAGTTGGGTATTGATTTTTTTTTATTTACATATAATGTATTATTTGCCCCAGAGATACAAGTCTGTGAATCATCAGGCTTACATATTTCACAGTACTCACCATAGCACATACCCTCTGCGGTATCCATAACCTAGCCCCTCTACACCTACCTGCTCAACCCCCAGCAACAATCAGTTTGTTTTGTGAGATTAAGAGTCTCTTATGGTTTGCTTCCTCCCTATCCCATCTTGTTTCATTTTTTCCTTCCCCACCCCCGACACCTTCCCTGCTTCTCAAATTCCTCATATCAGAGAGATCGTATGATAGTTGTCTTTCTCTGATTGACTTATTTTGCTCAGCATATCCTCTAGTTCCATCCATGCCATTGCAAATGGCAAGATTTTGTTTTTTTTGATGGCTGCTTAGTATTCCATTGTGTGTGTGTGCATATATATATATATCTATAGATATATAGAGATATATATCTTGCATCTTCTTTATCCATTCATCTGTTGATGGATATCTAGGTTCATTCCATAGTTTGGCTATTGTGGACATTGCTGCTACAAACATTCAGGTGCATGGGCCCCTTCAGATCACTACATTTGTATCTTTAGGGTAAATACCCAGTAGTGTGATTGCTGGGTCATAGGGTAGCTCTATTTTCAACTTTTTGAGGAACCTCCGTACTGTTTTCCAGAGTGGCTGCACCAGTTTGCATTCCTACCAACAGTGTAGGAGGGTTCCCCTTTGTCCATATCCTCACTAACATCTGTCATTTCCTGACTTGTTAATTTTAGCCATTCTGAATGGTGTGAGGTGGTATATTATTGTGGTTTTGATTTGTATTTCCCTGATGCTGAATGACGTGGAGCACTTTTTCACGTTGTCTTTTGTCCATCTGGATGTCTTATTTGCAGAAATGTCTGTTCATGTCTTCCGCCCATTTCTTCTTTGGATTATTTGTTCTTTGGGTGTTGAGTTTGATAAGTTCTTTATAGATTTTGGATATTATCCCCTTATCTGATATGTCATTTGCATATATCTTCTCCTATTCTGTCAGTTGTCTTTTGGTTTTGTTGACTGTTTCTTTTGTTGTGAAAAGCTTTTGATTTTGATGAAGTCCCAGTAGTTCATTTTTGCCCTTGCTTCCCTTGCCTTTGGCGATGTTTCTAGGGAGAAGCCACTGCTGCTGAGGTTGATGGTTATTGATTTTTATCCATCCAGACACTCTGTGCCTTTGATTGAAGAATGTCATCCATTTACAATTAGAATCATTATTGTTAAATAAGGACTTACTAATGTCATCTTATTGTTTTCTGGCTGTTTTATAGCTCCCTTTCTCCTTTCTCCCTCTTTATTGGCCTTCCTTTATAGATTGATATTATGTAGTGGAATGCTTGAATTTCCTTCTGTTTATGTTTTATGAATTTACTGTAGTTTTTTGGTTTCTGGCTGCCATGAGGTTTACATAAAACAATTTTTTTTCTACAATAAGTATTAATTTTATATTAACTAAAAGCTGTAAGCATCATACACATATGTAGAATTACAGTAACTAGTTATATCTCCTCACCAGAGATTATCTGTCTGTGTCTAATATTGGAAGATCAGGGTTTAATTTTAATAAGGTAAAAGGTAAGTTTTTCTTTTTTAAAATTATGTTATGTTAGTCACTGTACTGTACTTTATTAGTTTTTGATGTTTCCGTGATTCATTGTTTGCATATAACAACCAGTTACAATACGTGTCTTCTGTAATACCCATCACCAGGCTCACCCATCCCCTCACCTCCCTCCCCTCTAAAACCCTCAGTTTGTTTCTCAGAGTCCACAGTCTCTCATGGTTTGTCTCCCCTCTGACTCCCCTTGCTTCATTTTCTCCTTCCTTCTCCTAATGTCCTCCATGTTATTCCTTATGTTCCAAAAGTAAGTAAAACCATATGATAATTGTCTTTCTCTGCTTGACTTATTTCACTTAGTGTAATCCCCTCCAGTTCCACCATGTCAACGCAAATGATGTCTGAGTAATATTCCATTGCATATATGGACCACATCGTCTTTATCCATTCGTCTGTTGAAGGGCATCTCCGCTCCTTCCACAGTTTGGCTTTGTGGACATTGCTGCTATGAAGAACTTCTCAAACTCAACACCCAAAAAACAGATAATCAAGTCAAAAAATGGCCAGAAGACATAAACAGACACTTTTCCAAAGAAGACATACAAATGACCAACAGAGACATGAAAAAATGTTCATCATCATTAGCCATCAGGGAAACTCAAATCAAAACCACAATGAGATGCCACCTGACACCAGTTAGATTGACAAAAATTAACAAGGCAGGAAACAACTAATGTTGGAGAGGATGTGGAGAAAGGGGAACCCTCTTACACTGTTGGTGGGAATGCAAGTAGGTATAACCATTTTGGAAAACAGTATGGAGGTTCCTCAAAAAGTTAAAAATAGAGCTACCCTATGACCAATTGCACTACTGGGTATTTACCCCAAAGATACAGATGTAATAAAGCATCTTATATTTGTTAACAGTTTATTTTATACTGATAACAACCTCAATCATATACAAAAAGTCTACCCTTTTGCTCCCTTCTTTGTGTTTTTGATGCCATAATATCTTTTTATAATGTGTATTTATTAAAAATTATTGTAGCTATTGTTATTTTAATACTCTAGTCATTTAATCTTTATTCTGGAGTTAAATAGTTAACACTCTACCATAGTATAGCATTAGGGTATTCTGAATTTGACCATAAGGCTACCTTTCCCACTACATTTTATATTTTCATATTTTTTTCATTTTACTCATTAGTGTCCTTTCATTTCAGCTTAAAGAACTTCTTTCATCATTTTTCATAAGGCAGGTCTCACAGTTATGAACCCCCTCAGCTTGTTTTTCTAGAAAAGTCTTTATCTTCCCTTCATTTGTTAAAGATAACTTTACCACGTATAAAGTATTCTTGGTTGGAAGTTTTTTCTTTCAGTACTTTGAATATATGATCCCACTCACTTCTGGCCTGTGAGATTTCTGCTGCTTCCACTGGTACTGCTTCCTTGTGAGTTACAGACTTTTTTTTTTCCTCTTGTTTTTTTTTTTAAGGTTATCTCCTCATCTTTGATTTTTGATAGTTTTCTTATCATGTCTTGGAGAGGATCTCTTTAAGTTGATTTGGTTTAGTGACCTATGAACTTTATAAATTGTCTATCCACATCTCTTTCCAGATTTGGGAAATTTCCAGCTATTATTTCTTTAAATATGCTTTCTTCCCCCTTCTTCCTCCCTTATACTTCTGAGACTTAAGTAATTCATAAATTTTTTAAAATATTATCCCATAGATCATGTAGGCTTTCTTCACTCTTTTTCATTCTTTTTTTCCTTTTGTACTCCTTTGACTAAATGATTTCAAAGATTCTGTCTTCTATCTTACAGATTCTTTCTTCCACTTAATTCATCCACTGTTGACACTTTCTGTTGCATTTTTCACTTCATTCATTGTATTCTTCAGCTCTAGGATTTCTGTTTGGTTCTTTTTTGTGATTTCCTTCTTTTTATTAAACTTCTCATTTTGTTTCTATATTGTTCCCTAATTTTATTGAATTGTCTTTCCGTGTGTCTTGTAGCTTGTTAGGTTTCCTTAAAACAGCTGTTTTGCATTCTTTACTAGCTAAATTGCAAGATCTCCATGTCTTTGTAGTCAATTGCTGGAAGATTATTGTGAGCCTCTAGTGGTATAATGTTTACTTGATTTTTCATATTCCTTGAAGTTTTGCATTACTGGCATCACATTTGAAGTAGCAGTCACCTCCTCCAGTCTTTACTAACTGCCTTCAGGAGAGAAATACCTTCCCTTAGTCAGGCTAAGGATTTTGAGGCTTTCTCAGACCTTTTGTGGATACACCTGCTCCATGTTTCCTGCTCCCTCTTGTGGCTGAATTCTTAAGCTTGTATGACTTCTGATCTGCCATGCTGACAAGCCTCCCTTTTGCTTTGCCAAAGGCTGTGTTAAAGCTCAAGTTTTGGTTTACAAACAGATTTCTTCCTAGAGTGCTGATCTGAGCCAAATTTCTGTGTGTGCTCACTAGCCATCTGCTAACTTTCACCAGTGTTGGGGGTGCTCATTGGCCAGCTTGGGTATCCATGGGTGAACCGTTTACAGTGGCTCATGGGCAGATTTTTTTGATGGAGTCCATGATCCGGTTAGTAGGATCCGCATCCTTTTAATGCCTCTCAAGAGTCTTATATGCCACTCTCCCAGCCTTTCCCCACCGCTCAGTCATGCAGCTCATAACTCAGTAATCTGGATCAGGTTAACTTCTTTGGCAGCGCCCCATATAGCAGGGAAAGCTGGTGCTTACCCATAATCAGGCTCTCCCCCATGGGAGAAATCATGGACCAAGATGGTTTCTTCTGGCATTAAGCTCTGCTACCTTGGGGAAAAAATAATGCAGGTAAAGTCAAACTATTCCTCTAATCTTCTCCAATGTGACAAATCCGTATTTTTTTTCTTGCTCCAATGTTGTGCTGGAACTTCTTCTCTGGGAACCTGGAGTTCTAGGTTCTTTCATCCATGCGTGATTATCTAAAACTGTGTTTTACATGGGTGCTCAAACTGTAACCAAGAGGGGCTGGAAAGGTTCATGACAGGGTCTATAGCTAGGACTGAGGTCTGCATGCCTATTACCCAACACATGAGTAGGTGAGAATTGTCCTGGATCCCATGGCTGCCACAAAGGCACGTTTGTCCATGAATGAATGGCAAATTATTCTTGGAGCAGAGAGTGGACAAAAATGCAAGATGTCTTATTCCACCATGATGCCGACATCACTTCTTTACAGTTCTTAATTTGAATTGAAATTACTAATATGACTTAGGATATATTTTATTTTAAAAATAGATATTCCCTAGATCTGTTTCCTACAGTCTTAGAAACAACCATCAGCTAAGCCGTGAGCAACTCTCATGTCCCAATCGTGCATGCCATTTATCATTTCTCATAAAAGGAGTGAGGGCTCCTTGGAGAAATGCCTGATTCCAGTTCTGGGCAAGATGTCAGCTGAGTCAGGAACACCGTAACCAGAAATTAGGAAAGTTGTCTATGTGACCTGGTCTTTTCAAAAAGACAAGAGCCACTCTGGAGAAGCTCTCATAGACAGAGGTGTGATAACTGAAACGTCAATAAACACAAGTATAATAATAGTGAGATTCTAAACACATCAAATATGTTTACATGCATGAATTGGTAATGACACTGAAAGACAAAGCGTTGATATTTTTGGAAGATGTTAAGGAACCAACTCATTATTTTGAATAACTGAACAAGAATAAAGGAAAATAAGCATTGTCCTGCCTTTCTAATACCACCTAGTATCACTGTGTAACTAAATAGTTAATGAGAGAAATGTTCTCTTTATAAAAGTTTTTGAGTTTAGGAAGAAGGGCTGATAGAATTATATCACCATTTTGTAGCCTCTATTGAATCTATTCAGGATCTTCAGTAGCTGACAATATCACGAAGAGAGATTTTTAGCCATTTCTTGCCTCTCGGCAGCAGTACCAACAGCATTTATGGAAGTCTTGCTAAAAGTGAAATGAACCTGAGTCTGATCAAAACTCTGACAGCAAATGACAGCAAATACAAAGGAAGAAGGAGCTTGTTCTATGACAACGCAAGTATGCAACAGCTAAATCTAGGCTATAGGTTTCTTCAACAAATAAATTCCAAGGTAAATTCCACAGCTTGGGAGTTTGTTTCCTTTTTCTTTAAATTGTCAGATAATACATGTTTTAGGTTTTACAGGCCACGCAGTTTTTTCAGCTCTGCTGTTGGAACATGAAAGCAACCACAGACAATGGGTGCAACTGTATTTTAAATAAACTATTTCCAAGAGCAGGCATACAGCCCACAGGCCATAGTTTGTCAGCCCCTACTATAAATTTAAAAAGACTTAAAGGACATGTCAACCATTTAAAATGTATCCACATTACTTAAGTGTCGATTCAAGAACACTATAAAAAATAAAAGAAAAAGAAAAATAGGGACACCTGGGTGGCTCAGTCAGTTAAACATCTAACTCTTGGTTTTGGCTCAGGTTGTGATCTCAGGATCCTGAGACCAAGCCCTGTGTTGGGCTCAGTGCTCAGCACAGAGTCTGTCTGAAGATTCTCTCCCTTTGCACCCCCCCTTATCTCAAATCAATCTTAAAACATAAATCTTAAAACAAAAAAAGAAAGATGATAACACAATATGGAAAACTTGAACACAGCACTTACTGGGTATTTGATGATATTAAGGAATAATTGTTAATTAGCTCTGGAGAGATTATACTAAGAGAAAATATACACACTGAAATATTGATGGAGGAACTATCAAGCTGAGATGGGGGGGTGGCAGGGGAATGGGTGAGACTAGAAATGAAACAAGAATAGGCATGAGTTGATTATTCATTAAAACTGGGTGGTGCATGCAAATGAATCCATTGTTATCTTCTGCACACTTCCGAATATGTACAAAGCTTTCCAGAATAGAATGTTTTATTTTTTTATTTCAATTAAAATTGTTAACGTATAGTTTATTATTAGGTTCAGGATAGAGTTTAGTGATTCATCGGTTGCCAGTGCTCATTACATCAAATGCCTTTCTTAATGCCCATCACCCAATTACACATCCACCTACCCAGCCATCCCCAACCCTCAATTTGTTCCCTAGAGTTAAGAGTCTTTAATGGTCTCCCTCTGTTTTCTGTTATCTTATTTTTCCCTTCCCCTTCCCCAACGTTCATCTGTTTTGTTTCTTAAATTCCACTAATGAAATCACATGGTATTTTTCTTTTCTGACTTATTTTGCTTAGCATAACACCTTCCGGTTCTATCCATGTCACTGCAAATGACAAGATTTCATATATATATATGAAATCTTATATATATGTATATGAAATCTTCACTCAAATCTTTATATATATACATATATATAAACTTCTTCTTTATCCATTCATCTGTCTATGGACACCTGGGCTCTTTCCATATTTTGGCAGTTGTGGACATTTCTGCGATACACATTGCATTACATATGCCCCTTTGAATCACTATTTTTATATCTCTTGATAAATACCTAGAAGTGCAATTGATGGGTCATAGGGTAGTTCTATTTTTAACTTTTGGGGGAATCTCCATACTGTTTTTCAGAGTGGTTTCACCATTTTGCATTCTTAACAACAGTATAAGAGGGTTCCCCTTGCTCTGCATCCTTGCCAATACCTGTTGTTTCTTGAGTTGTTAATTTTAACCATTCTGACAGATGTGAGGTACTATCTCATTGTGGTTTTGGTATGTATTTCCCTGTGGTAAGTGATGTTGAGCATTTTTTCATGCATCTGTTAGCCATTTATATGTCTTTGGAAAAATGTCTATTTGTGTCTTTTGTCCACTTCTTGACTGGAATTTTTTGGGGGTGTTGACTTGGTAAGTCAAATCTTTATAGATTTTGAATACAGCACATCATTTGTATCTGACACATCATTTGCAAATATCTTCTCCCATTCTGTAGGTTGCCTTTTAGTTGTGTTGATTATTTCCTTTTAGAATTGTTTGTTCCAGCTCTGTGAAAAATACTGGTGTTATTTTGATAAGAATTACATTAAACGGTAGATTGCTTTGGATAGTATAGACATTTTAACAATATTTGTTCTTCCAATCCATGAGCATGGAATTTTTTTCCATTTCTCTGTGTCTTCTTCAGTTTCTTTCATAAGTGTACTATAGTTTTCAGAGTACAAATCCTTAAGTTTATTCCTAGGTATCCTGTGGGTTTTGGTGCAATTGTAAATGGGATCAATTCCTTGATTCCTCTTTCTTCTGCCTTATTTGTATAGAAATGTAACAGACTTCTGTGCGTTGATTTTATATCCTGTGACTACTGAATTCCTGCATGAGTTCTAGCAATTTTTTGATGTAGTCTTTCAGGTTTTCTACACAGAATATCATTTCATCTGTGAAGAATGAAAGTTTGACTTCTTTGTTGATTTGGCTGCATTTTATTTATTTTTGTCTGATTGTTGAAGTTAGGACTTCTAGTGCTATGTTGAACAACAGTGGTGAAAATGGAGAACCTTGTCATGTTTCCTGAGCTTGGGGAAAAACCGAGAGGTTTTCCCCATTAAGGATGATCTTAGCTGTGGGTTTTTCATATATGGCCTTTACGGAGTTGAGGTATGTTCCCTCTATCCCTACTTTGTTGAAGGCTGTTATCAAGAAAGGATGCTGTATTTTGCCAAATGCTTTTTCTGCATCTATTCAGAGTATCATATGGTTATTATCCTTTCTTTTATTAATGTGGTGTACTATGTTGAGTGATTTGTGAGTGCTGAATCTATATAGTCCTATAACCCAGAATAAATCCCACTTGGACATAATGAATAATCCTTTTAATGTGCTGTTGGATAGAACTGTCTAGTGTCATGTTGAGAGTTTTCAGTCCATGTTCATCAGGGATATTGGTCTTTAATTCTCCTTTTCAGTGGAGTCTTTGTCTTGTTTTGGGATCAAGGTAATGGTGGCCTCATAGAATGAATTTGGAAGTTTTTCTTCTATTTCTGTTTTTTGGAACAGTTTCAAAAGAATTGGTATTGATTATTCTATAAATGTTCGGTAAAATTCCCCTGGGAAACCATTCAGTCCTGGACTTGTATTTGTTGGAAGATTTCTGATTACTAATTCAATGTCTTTGCTGGTTATGAGTCTGTTCAGATTTTCTATTTCTTCCTGGTTCAGTTTTTGTAGCTTCTATATAGAAGGTTTCTAACAATTTATGTGTTTCTTCCAAATTGCCTAGTTTGTTGGTACATAGTTGCTCATAATATTCTCTTACAATTGTTCATATTTCTGAGGTGTTTGTTGTGATCTCTCCTCTTTCATTCATGATTTAATTTATTTATGTCCTTTCTGTTTTCTTTTTGGTAAGTCTAGCTAAGGGTTTGTCAATCTTGTTAATTCTTTCAAAGCACCAGGTTCTAGTTTTGTTGATCTCTTCTATTTTTTTTTTATTTCTATCACATTGATTTCTACTCTAATCTTTATTATTTCCCTTCTCCTTCTGGATTGAGGCTTAATTTGCTGTTCTTTTTCCATATCCTTTAAGTGTAACATTAGGTTGTGTATTTGAGACTTTTCTTGCTTCTTGAAGAAAGTATAGCTATATACTTCCCTCTTAGGACAGCCTTTGCTGCATCCCAAGGGTTTTAAACTGTGATGTTTTCATTTTTATTTGCTTCCATGTCTTTTCTAAATTCTTCTTTACTTTCTTGATTGACCCATTCACTCCTTAGTAGCACGTTGTTTAACTTCCATGTAATTGTGGTCTGAAAATGTGCATAATATGATCTCAATCTTTTTGTACTGGTTGAGTCCTGATTTCTGACCCAGTATGTGATCTCTTGTAGAGAATAATCCATGCGCACTTGAAAAGAATGTGTATTCTGCTGCATTAGAATGCAATGCTCTAAATATATCTGTTAAGCCCAACTGATCCAGTGTGTCATTCAAAGTCTTTGTTTCCTTGTTGATCTGCTTAGATTGTCTGTTGTTGTGAATGGGGAGGTTAAAGTCCCCTACTATTATTGTATTATTATCAATGAGTTTCTTTAAGTTTGTTATTAATTGATTTATATATTTGGCTGCTTCCATGTTAGGGGCATAAATACTTACAGCTGTTAGATCTTCTTGTCGGAAAGACCCTTTCATTATGATGCAATGTTCTTCTTCATCCTTTATTACACTCTTTGGTTTAAAATCTAGTTTGTCTAATATAAGTATGGCCACTCCAACTTTCTTTTGATGTCCATTAGCATGATAAATATTTCTCCAACCCCTCACTTTCAATCTGGAGGTGTCTTAGGTCTAAAATGGGTCTCTTGTAAGCAGCATATCTATGGGTCTTGTTTTTTTGTTTGTTCTTGAATCCATTCTGATACACTTTGTATTTTGATAGGGGCATTTAGTCCATTTACAATCAGAGTAATTATTGAAATACATAAATTTAGTTAAAATTGCTGTTCCTATAGATTATCTCTGTTCTTTCTGGTCTTTGCTACTTTGGAGCTCTCTTCACTCAAAGGGTCCCTTTTAATATTTCTTGAAGTGCTGGTTTAGTGTTCACAAATTCTTTCAGATTCTGTTTGTCCTGGAAGCTCTTTTTCTCTCCTTGCTGGATAAAGTAGTCTTGGCTGCATATTTTTCCCATTTAGCACGTTGTATATATAAGCCAGTCCTTTCTGGCCTGCCAAGTCTCTGTGGACAGGTCTACTGGCAGCCTTATGTGTCTACTCTTGTAGGTTAATGATGTCTTCCCCCTAGTTGCTTACAGAATTCTCTATTTTTGTATTTTGCAAGTTTCACTATGATATGTCATGGAATTGACCTGTTTTTGTTCATTTTGAGGGGAGTTCTCTTTGCCTCTTGGACATAAATGCCTGTTTCCTTCCCCAGATTAGAGAAGTTCCCAGCTATCATTTGTTCAAATAAACATTCTTCCCGTATTTCCTGCTCTTTCCCTTGGACTCCTATGATGTGGACATTATTTCATTTTATGGTATCACTGAGTTCCCTAAGTCTACCTTCATCATCTAATAGTTTTAATGCCCTCTTCTTTTCAGCTTCACTATTTTCCATAATCTTATATTTTATATCACTGATTTGCTCTTCTGTTCCATCCATCTCATTTTTATGGTCTCCAATTGGGACTGCATCTCAGTTATAGCATTTTAAATTTCAGCATGACTAGATTTTAGTTCTTTTATCTCTACAGTAAGGGATTCTCTAGTGTCTTCTATGCTTTTTTCAAGCCCAGCTATTATCTTTATAACCACTCTTTTAAATTATAGTTTAGACATCTTATTTATATCTCTATTGATTAAATCCCTGGCTGTGAGTACTACCTCCTCTTCTTTCTTTTGGGGTGAATTTCTCTGTCTTGTCATTTTGCCCAGAAAAGAAAAGAAAGAAAGAGGAAAAAAACAAATAACACACTCAAAAAAACTAGGTCCTGGGTGTGTTTTGATCTGTTTGTTAGAAGGATTTAGATCTCAAGCTAAGAAATAAAGGAAAAAAGAAAAAGCGAAAGAGAGAGAGAGAAATAAAATACAATGAAAGGAAACAAAACGTAAAAAATATACAAAGCATACGTAAGAAAAATTAAAAGGATGAAAGAATTGAAAAAGTAAAATAAATGAAAAAATTATAATACAGAAATAAAGAAATAAAAGGAGCTAGGTACTATTTTCACATAGAGCTGAAGCTTTGCAACGCTCTACCATCTGTAAACTTGGTACCATTGAGTTGTTTATGTTGCTCTTCTGGGGAATGGGCCTGTTGTGATTTTCATGTGGATTTGCCCTAGTGGAGATGCACCTCCAGATCACAGGGAGACAGAGCTTGGTGTGTGCGGCTCTGGCCTCCACTAGGTGGCACTGTTTTTTGCTTCCTGAAGGCTTTTGTTACTAATGGGTGGGATGACTGGCTGCGCCTTGCTCTCTCTCTATAGAGCCCTCAGCTGAAAATGCGCACTCCCCACTTTTCATCGAGACTTCACAGGAAAACAATCAATCACTCTTGTCTCCCCAGTTTCCATCAGAACTCTGTGTTCACCCTGCCTGTCTCCGACTATTTATCTAAGCACACAACTGAATTTCAAAACTCCAACTTTTAGGGACTCCCAAGGCAGGAACCCATGGTGCTCCTCCCAAGGAAGGTATCATCCTGTTTCTGCCTTTTTGTCAGACCTGTTACAAGAAAGCAGTTACATAACCATGCAGTGGTTCAGTTTAAGCCAACACAAAGCAGAAAGCCAGCACCTGGACTCACTGTTCTCAGCTGTCTTCCCACACTCCTATGCCTGGGAACTCTGCAGCACTCAGGCACCACCCATTCTACTTGCAATCTTGGGGATCCTCAAACCATACTGTCGCATCTGGGATTCTGCCTCACTTCACCACCTGAACACCTTTAAACCAGGCATGTTCCCCACTGTAGACTTCTAAAAGTTCCTATTTTGTGCTCTGCTGCTTATAATGTTTTGTGGTAGCCTCTTTAAGCAGACTCTCTCTCCTTTGCCATAACCTCAGCTATACCACACTAGATTCAAGTCTCCACAACTCCTACTTTCCCAACAATGATCACTTTTCTACTTGTAGACTTACATTATTTGTTCTTCCAGACCTACAATTGATTTCTCAGGTGTTCAGAATGGTTTGATAGTTCTCTAGTTGTATTTGAGGGATGAGACAAACTTACAGCACCCCTACTCCTTCTCCATCTTAACTCCCCCACCTAAGTCAAAATGCCGGAACAGAGTGTTTTAAAACAGAAAGACTAGGAACCATGCTCTAGACCAGGTGGAGTATCAAGAAGTAGCTTTACGTTCATGCTCAGAAAAAGAATAAAGGGCAGTACATATGAAACAAAGCACTGAACATTAGACAGTAGAGGACAGTGATCCCCAAAAGATGAGAATCAAACAAGGTTATTCCTGTGGTTGCTTGCCTGATTTCCCTGACAGTGTTTCCAAAATGTGGTGTTGGAAGGAGGAACCTACATGGAATGTGACAGACTCCCCAGTGCAAGGAGACAGAACTGAGAGTCTAGGGAGTGAGGGAGACTAGAGTTTGATATCAGAGCACAAGATAGGAGAGAGCTGCACAGTAAGAACTCTAGCAGTTACGGAGGATTTACTTCTGCTGCTGCTGCTGTGTGTGTGTGTGTGTGTGTGTGTGTGTGTGTGTGTGTAAACTATGTGCAGCTGGGAAGAGAGCAAATAGAAGGATTAGAAGAGACAGCACCACTGCAGACAGAGGACCAAGAAAAGAACCTGTATGCCTCAGCCAAACTGGAAAAGCTCTGAATATAACATCTAAAAGGGGCTTGCCTCAGTAAGAGGCAATATGAGGAATAATTAGCCCAGGAATAAAAATAGGTCTAGTCTCACTAATGAACCTTTAAAAAAGACCCAAAAGGACCAAACTGTTTCCAAGAAATATAACTATATTCCAGAATAGAGCTCAGCAATATGATAGGAATATAAACTTGCCCAGCACCAAACAATATAAAATTCACAGTGTCTGGCAACCAATCAAAAGTTACCAGGAATGCAAAGAAGCAAGGAAATGTGACTCATAATGAGAAGACATTATTTTAATCAAAATCAACCTGGACCTGACAAAGATGTAAGAATTATCAGACCGACATCAAATGTTATTATAACTGCATTCTATATGATTGAAACTTTAAATAAGGACATAGAAGATATTTTTAAAGGCCCAAATCAAACCTCTAGATATGAAAACTACCAAGTATAAGAACAAAAATAACTCAATAAGATTAACAGTGAAGGGGTACCTGGGTGGTTTAGTGGGTTAAAGCCTCTGCCTTCAGCTCAGGTCATGATCCCAGGGTCCTGGGATCAAGCCCTGCATCCGGCTCCCTGCAGGGAGCCTGCTTCCTCCTCTCTCTCTGCTTGCCTCTGCCTACTTGTGATCTCTGTCTATCAAATAAATAAAATCTTAAAAAAAAAGATTAACAGTGAATTGGATATCACAGAAGAAAGATTAATGAATGTAAAGACAGAGCAGTAGAAACTCTCCAAAATGAAACAGAAAATAAGATTAAAGAGATTTAGAAAGGATCACTGAGCTGTGGGGAAAGTGTAGTCAGTCTAGTATGTGTAATTGGAGCCCCTGAAAGAGGGATATGGGAGTATAGGAAAAAATATTTGGAGAAACAAGCAGTACTTTGGTAGAAATTTTTATCACTAACCACCTCTATTAGAAAAGATTCAAGGCCTCAAATCGTGACCTCAGTTTCCACCTTAAAGGCTAGAAAATGAAGAGTTAATTAAATACAAAGTTAAAAGTTAAATAAGAAAAATTTAAATAATAAATACCAGAACAGAAGTTAATAAAATAGAGCACATCAAAATGGAGAAGGTCAATAAAACTAAAGGCAGATTTTCTAGATTTCAATAAAATCGATAAACTTTTAGCCAAATAATCAGGAGAAAAAGAAGATGCAAATTAATATAAAGAATGAGAGAGATGACCTCAGTATAGGTTGTACAAGTACTGAAAGAATTATAAGGGAATATTATGGACAAGTCTATGCCAGTAATCATAACTTACATGAAATCAACAAATCCCTTGAAAGTTGCCAACTAACAAAGTTAATGCAAGAAAAAGTAAATAACATGGATATATCTGTATATATTTTAAAAATTTATGTTGAAAAAACCCTTCCTACAAAGAAAAGGCAGGCATAGATTACTTCATTGGTAAATTCTATACATATAAAGAAGAGATTATAGCAATTCTACACAAACTCTACCAGAAAATTGAAGAGGAGATACTTCCCAATTCATTCTGTGAGACCAACATTATGCTAATACCAAAAAAAAAAAAAAAAAGACTGAACTCAGATACTCCTCATGAAGATCAATGTGGAAATTCAACAAAGTTTTAGCAATTTAAGTTCTGCAATATATAAAAAGGATAACACATTATGCCCAAGTGGATTATCTCTTAAGAATGCAAAAGTAGTTTAACATTCAAAAATCAATCAATGTAATCATCATATTAACAAGCCCCAAACTAGAAATTATATGACTGTATTGATAGGCATAGAAAGAATCTTTGACAAAATCCAACATGCATTCTTAATAAAAACTCCCAGAAAACTAGGAATAGAAGGGTACTTTCTCAATACAATATAGAGCATTTAAAAAACAAGGCAAATAAGCTAACAAAAACCCCAAGCAACCAAAAAAACAACGTACAACTACCGTGATGTTTACTGGTAAAAGAAAGAATGCTCTTCCCTAATGTCAAAACAAGGATGCCCACTTTGACAGTTACTGTTCAGCATTTCTCTGAATATTCTAGCTGGTGCAGTCAAGCAAGAAAACATATCAAAGACCTTCTATATTGAAAAGGAAATATAAGCTGTCTTTATTCACAGAAGACAGGTAGGCCTGTATTGCTATAAACTTCACTCTTAGAACCATTTTTGCTGCATCTCAAAGGTTTTAGAGCATTGTGTTTTCACTTTCATTTGTTTCCCCAGGTTATTTTGTCTTTGATTTTTCTGGTTGACGCATTTATTTTTAGTTAGCATGTTATTTAACCTCCATGTATTTGTGGCCTTTCCAGACTTTTTCTTGTGGTTGACTTCTAGTTTCATAGTGTTGTGGACAGAAAAGATGCATGATATGACTTTGATCTTCTTGAATTTGTTGGGGCTTGTTTTGTGGACCAATATGTGACCTATTCTGGAGAATTTTCCATGGGTATCCAAAAAGAATGTGTATTCTGCTGTTTTAGGAGAGAATGTTCAGGGTATATTTGTTAAATCCATCTGTTCCAATGTGTCATTCAAAGCCATTGTTTCCTTGTTGATTTTCCATTTAGATGACCTGTTCATTGATGTAAGTGGAGTAGTAAATTTCCCTTCTATTATTATATTATTATCAATTAGTTCTGTTATGCTTGTTATTAACTGTTTTTATCTTTTGGGTCCTCTTGTGTTGGGTGCATTTACAATTGTTCTATCTTCCTGTTGGATTTTCCCTTTGATTATTATATAGTGTCTTTCTTTGTTTCTTATTACAGTCTTTGTTTTAAAGTCTGTATTACTACTCAGGCTTTCTTTTGATATCCATTTGCATGATAAATGTTTCTCCATCCCCTCACTTTCAGTCTGCACGTGTCTTTAGGTCTAAAATGAGTCTCTTGTAGGCAGCATATAGGTAGGTCTTGCTTTTTTATCCATTCTGTCACCCTATGCCTTTTGATTAGAGCATTTAATCCATTTACATTCTAAGTAATTATTGATATATATGTATTTATTCTCATTTTATTATCTGCTTTGTGGTGGTTTCTGAAGGTTTTTCTCCTTGCTTATCTTTCTCTAGTTCATGGTTTGCTAGTTTTCTTTAGTGATGTATTTGGATTTCTTTCTCTTTATTCTTTGCATATTTATTAGTGGTTTTTGATATATGTTTACTATTAAGTTTGTATACAACCTCTTTTGCATGTATGAGACTATATTAAGTTGATGGTCATTTAAATTTGAGCTGATTCTTTATTCCTCTCCTCCCCACACTAGAGGTACATGTTGTTTTATTTTTACATTCTATTTTGTGAGTCCTTTGATGTTTTATAGAAATATTCATTTTTACTGGTTCTGTGTTTTCTACCTTCACACTGCCACCTTTGGTCTCTCCCTTCAACTCAGACTCCCCTTTAATATTTTTTGCAGGGATGGGTTAGTGGTCACGAACTCCTTTAGTTTTTGTTTTCTGGGAAACTCTTTATCTCTCCTTCTATTCTGAGTGATAACTTTGCTGGATAGGGTATTCTTGACTACAGATTTTTCCCATTCAGCACTTTGAATATATCATGCTACTCTCTCTGGCTTGTAAAGTTTCTGTTGAAAAAGCTGCTGCTAGCTATATGGCGTTTCCATTGCAAGGTACTGCTTTCCTTTGTCTTGTTGCTCTTTAATTTTTTTCCTTTATCACTATATTTTGCAAATTTAATTACAATATATCTTGGTGTGGATCTGTTTTTGTTGATTTTGTTGGGGTTTCTCTGTGCCTCTTGGATCCAGGTATCTGTTTCCTTCCTCAGATTAGGGAAGTTTTCAGCTATTATTTGTACAAATAAATTTTCTCCCCCCTTCTCTCTCTTCTTCTGAGACATAGTTATACTATGAATGTTATTACTTTTGATGGAGTCACTGAGTTCCCTAAGTCTATTCTCATTTTGCATAATTCTCTTTTCTCTCATTTGTTCAGCTTGATTGCTTTCCATTACTCTGTCATCTAGGCCACTAATTCATTCCTCTGCTTCTTCCATCTTGCTCTTCATTCCATCAAATGTGTTTCTCATTTTGTTTATTGAGTACTTTATCTATTCTATGTTATTCCTCATTTCTGTATTGAGTCTTATTCATGTATTCACCTCTTTTCTCAAGTCCAGTGAATATCCTTATGATCATGACTTTAAATTCTCCTTCAGGCATCAGGCATATTACTTATATCTGTTTTGCTTAGATCCTTTACCATGGCCTTGTTCTGTTCTTTCATTTGGGATAAATTTTTCTGTCCTCTCTTTTTGTCTAATTCCTTGTATCTCTTTCTGCATGTTAGGAAAGTCAACTACATCTCATCTTCTTGAGGCTAATGGCCTTATGAAAAAGAGGTCCCTTAGTGCCCTGATAGGTAGTATCCTCTGTTCCAAAGGGCCTGTCACTTATGGGAGTATCTCTAATGTGTGCCATGTGTGCTCTCCTGTTTTGTTTCTTCAGGCCCATCATCTTCAGAGGCTCTCCCTACCTGCTATGGGCAGTGTTTGGCCCCTGGCCTGACTCTGGCACATTTTCACTAGGTGTGCTCTGGTCTGTTTGTGAAAGGAGACCTGTTGCCACCACTGCCAGAACTGAGGCTCTCTAAAACTCCTGAATTGGGAGATGTGGTATAAGCAAGGAGTTGAGCCAGTCTTCTGGAGGAGGAGGCCCACCATGCTGGGACTGAAACAAATGTGACTCAGAAGGGTAGATCTGCCAGAGCATGAGAGGCTGGGACTTGGGGTATACAAGTTGGATAACAAGTGCTGATGTTTCACTGGTCCCCGCAGGTGCTCAGGGTCTGGAAACACAAAGGATACCTGCCAGTTTCTTTGTTCCTCAAGGGATCTCTCTATAAATGTTGTCCCTCTGGGATATGCTCTGAGATGAGTGAATAACCTCCTCATTATGTGCCCCAGGTGCTCTTCAGATCAGTTTCCACACTGTATGTCCACAAGTTGTTTGCCTGCCTTCTCTCAAAGAGCAATGCAGTGCTCTCTGATCTCTATCTCAGCCAAGCCTGCTGACCTTTAAAACTCCAGGCTTTATTCCCTACTCATTGCCAGAACTCACAAACTTTGGTTTTTCTCACTTTCGAAGCTGATTGTACAGGGATCTGTTTGCCCCATGAACTCCCCTGTGTGCTAGTCTATCTCTTGGCCTTCTGTGCAACTATGGGTCCCTCCCCACAACAGTGGCCATGACCCATTTTTCTCCAAAACCATGTCTCCACACTTCCTACCTTCTTCAATGTAGCCTCTTTTCCACCTTTACTTGTGGAGTTTGTTCTACTAGTCTTCAGATTGCTTTCTGGGGTATTTAAGATAATTGAAGTTATATAGTAGTAATTGTGAGATGAGACAAGCCTCGGGTCCTACTACTCTGCCATCATCTTCCAACCTACCTTCCAAACTGATCTTTAAATTCAATACAATCTCAATCAAAATTCCAACAGGCTTTTTCTTATAGAAATTGGTGAGCAACTTTAATATTGAAAGAGAAATGCAAGGACCTAGAACAAAAAAAATTTGAAAACTTAGAACAATATTGGAGACTCACATTACCTGATATTATGATTCATTATGAAGATACTGTAACCAAAAGAGTAACCAAGAGTGTAAAATCATCACAAAGATAACCAGATTAATGAAACAGATAAGTCAAGAAATAGCTCACATGCGTAGACTAATGAAAATAAAGATACAGAGGCAGTTGAGTGCAGAAAGGATAATCATTTCAAAAGATGATGGTAGAATGATTAGATATTCATATGCAGAAAAAAAAAGTTGGATTCGTATCTCATACCTATATCAAAGATTGCTTGGAAATGGATGATAGACCTTCACATTTATGTAACACCTAAATCTCAAAATCTCTAAGAAAAATCATAGGGAACGGGACACCTGAGTGGCTCAGTGGGTTAAGCCGCTGCCTTCAGCTCAGGTCATGATCTCAGGGTCCTGGGATCGAGTCCCGCATCGGGCTCTCTGCTCAGCAAGGAGCCTGCTTCCCTCTCTCTCTCTCTGCCTGCCTATCTGCCTACTTGTGATCTCTCTCTGTCAAATAAATAAATAAAATCTTAAAAAAAAAAAAAAAAGAAAAGAAAAATCATACGGGAAAATCTTTATGGCCTTGAATTTTTTTTTCCAGCTTTATTGTGGTCTAACAGATAAACGAAATTGCAAGGTTTTCTTATAATTTTGATGGTGTGATATGATGATGTGATACATGTATATACATTGTGAAAGCATTGCAGTATCAATTTAATTAACACATCCATCATATCACATATTTACCCTTTTTTCCTTTTTGGGGGGGTGTGAGAAAATTTTAGTTCTACTTTCTTATCAAATTTTAATTATACATTATACTGTTATCAACTATAGTAACCATGTAATACATTTGATTTTCAGACTTTTTTTTATCTTATACCTGAGAGTTTGAAGAATTCAAACTTTACCAACCTTTCACTATTTCTCCCACTCACCAGCCCCTGGAAACCACTTTTCTACTCTCCATTTCTGTGAGTTCTGTTTTTTTTCAGATTCTACACATAAGCCATACCATCCATTAGCTGACCCTTGAACATCATGGGAATTAGGGATGCCTACAGGCCATATTGAAATCTATGTATAACTTTTGTCTCCCCCAAAGCTTAGCTACTGATAGCCTACTGTTGACCAGAAAGAAGTCTCACCAATAAAATGAGCAGTTGATTAACACATATTTTGTATGTTATGTGTATTATATATTGTATCCTTACAAATAAAGTAAGCTCGAGAAAAGAAACTATTAAGTAAATCATAAGGAAAATAAAATACATTTATAGTACTATACTGTGTTTATCAAAAAATTGACACATCAGTGGACCTGCACAATTCCAATCCATGTTATTC